>NC_053158.1:23855839-24163339 GCF_016835505.1 Polypterus senegalus
GCATGGTTTAAAACCATATGCCCTTTACACCTTACACATGGCAAAGCTGGTCACTAACTGAAGAATAATATTTAGTCAGAGCTATTAGAAATGGCAATAATATACCAATACAATTCTACTTTTGGGGGTTTTAGGAACCTCCCATAGATTATGCATTGCCATCTTAGTAAAATATTTATGAATCTTATATAACTAGGAAAATGACTCTTACACGATGCACTGCATGTACTTGATACACAGCGGATTCCGGAGTTGCCATTCTTCTTTTTATCACATAATCAGCTTCACTCTCAGATGTTGCTGCTATTCATTTCTCTTTCTGCCATTTCATCTTCACAGTCAGTTTGCCTAAGCAGCTTGCTGCTTGACCCTGATATCTTTGTGGATGTTGCTGCTAGCCACATGTTTTGCTTCAGCAGTACCTATCACATCATAAGCTTTCAATTAAGATCAAGTTTCTAGCCCCAGTGGTTCGCAATAAGTCATGTGACACAGAACTTAGCAATTTAAATGTACATAATAAATAAGACTTTATGGCCAACACCCTCTGAACCCCACCTCATATATATATTGTGGGGTACAGACAGGCGAACACCGATGGTTCCACAACCAACACACATTTATTTATAATATTATACAAAAATACCGCACACACAATCCGGTGCCCCAGCACCAATCACCCTTCATTCAAGGCCTTTCCAATGCCTCTACTCTTCTTGACCGCCTCCACTCCTCTCCTCCAGGCTTTGTCCTCTTCCACCCGACTCCAGCTACCGAATTGAGGGAGGTGGCCCCTTTTGTACTCACCCAGACGTGCTCCAGGTGCCTCCCAATGAGCTTCTGCTGGCACTCCCTGGTGTGGCGGAAGTGGTGGCCCTGCACCAGGAAGCACTCGGGGTGTCCCTGGTCTTCGTCCCCCCAACACTTCCGGGTGTGGTGGAAGTGCTGAGGACCAGGGCTCTCCAGGCATCTGGGCACACATGCGATTGGGAGACAGCTGAATGGCCTAAATGATAGGAATTCCACGCCAGAACAGGGGGCGGCGGGGTGCACTGACTGTCTCTCTCAATCTCTTGCAGACCGTCCACGGAAAAACCCACAGGGTACTGGCACCACTGGTGGCATAATTCCCGTTTTTCTGGTGCTGATGATGATGATGTCACTTCTGGTCCTGCCCCCGATGAAGATGTCACTTTCGGTCCCGACAACATCACTTTCGGTTCCGCCTAGATGACATCATTTCCTTGACTGGCCTTTAAAGCCGCCATTTTGTCTCAATAATTTCAGTTCTGTTTTGGGCTCACATCTGTGAATATATCTGTTCGATTTAAACCTAATTTTTGCAGCCCTTGAACAATATACGGGTGGCTGCCCCAAACCTTCATGATGTCTAAGACACATTGTTGTGATTATATATATGAGAGAGGGATTTGCCATGAAATTGTATTCTAAACTGAATAATTCTTTATCAGTTTAAAAAAAAATATGGAGCAGAGGTCCAAACATGAAAATGAAAACCTTATATCTTACTGAATTTATCCATTTTTCAAGCCAAGAGTGTTAACAAGTTTCTTGAGATTGTATACATATTGGTAAACAGCATATCTATGTTTTTTAGTAAGGGAGAAAAGGAAAACAAATCTGTGAGATTCAACCACATTAAGAGAAAACCGATTGTGAGCTTCACCTCATTGATTGTGTTCCTCTGCAGCAATTTTTCAGCCCCAAGGCTGTGGTTTCACTTTACAAACTCATCCCCAAGCGCTGTTATTGATGTTATTGAATGTTGTTGCCAAGATGTGAATTGCTGTCTCTGTTCTATAGAAAACTAGACAATAATCACTGAAAAAAGTCTCATAATCACTCAAAATATTTCACTACTTATGATAATAATTAAAAGTTGAGTTAAAATTGCTTAAATCACAACTTAGAACTACCTCATCGTATTATGAGCTTGAGTAAATGTCTACCATGTAGAAACAGTCAAACTTACTAATTACATTTACTCACTGAAAAAAGTTTGTTGTCAGTCCTTTTATTATTACAGTATATCCTCAGAATCTGCTATAAAATTAAATAATTGGTTTGTGGCACGTCATTCCATTTTATCCTGATTTGGCTCTTTGCTCTGTATTTTTTTTTTAATTTTGCATACACAAAACACCAAAGAAAGTGTGTAATGCTGAGTGTGAACTGTAACCTTGACACTATCAAAAACCTAAGGCTTTTATAAAAAATCAATGCAGTTCAGTTGAAATGTATTTTGTGTACAGAAAACTCTTTTGTGCACACTATAACATAATGCAGCATGTAGCCATTCAGCTTGAATCTCATTCTCTAGGCTATGTAAAATAAAAACACCGAAGGTAGTTGGTAAAAAGAAGGAAAAAATAATCATATGGTTTGAGTGTGCATCTTTCATTAAATAACTGCTTCTGTATGTGAATTAATATGTGCCTATATTGCCTATAGAAAATATGATTTGAGCACACATTGCATAAGAAAATAATAAGATTTTAGTATGGATGTGCTGTCAGCACTGGATCTTGTTATGAATCACGACAGATGTACACTCAAATCAAGTGATTTCAGGGCATAATGACAGCTCTCCTGCTGTATTACACACTGGGCACCCTTTTGTGTAGAGCATTTGCTGCAAGCCATGCCAAAACATAACCGTTGAAGAAACCGAATTGCAGAGACAAAAAAAAGCATAAAATTAAGCCTGATGCTACAGAAATTTGCCGAGAAGCTGGTACTCCAGGGGTAAATGTCAAAACTACCCTCACAACAGCCGTTGTGAGCAGACAGCTGACCAGGAAACATATCCTTATCTGTAGAAAATAGTGCCAAGAATCTGTGATAAAACGTATTACTTCCAGTTTACTTTTGTTGTCATAAGCAGGCCTCACAAAACTGGGAGGCACATTGTCTTAAATCAAAACCCTTGCTGTTTCAAAGTGGACACATCTGGTAAGTTGTAAGGCTAACTTCCATTTTGAAATGCAAGAACAGAAGAGATATTTTTTAAAATGTATACAAATGCTTCACTTTAGAACACAATTTCATAGGGCAAATTAGTATACTGTATATGATTATTGTGAAAAACAATAAAAAAAAAATACTTAACTTTAACACATACTGTATGTCTTTGGAATGTGAGAGGAAAACTGGTGCACCTGGAGAAAGCCCAGTGGAGCTGAGAGGCAGCAAATGTAAAAGCCTTTGCCAGTGTATTACCTGTTTGAATGTATCCCATTTCAGCTGCATTTTATTGTGTTTCATGAAAATAATATTGAATATAGGCAAACATTTTTGCTTTCTTTTAATCATAGGCTAAGCTTTTTGGGCTTAAATTATCTGGATCTGTATATCACCATTAATAGGACAAAGTCAGTAAAAGAATACCAGTATTGACTCTTTGATGCCCAGGTAAGGTAAGCATTTCCATACAGCAGAAGGTGGGCTGTAGAGCAGGTCAGTCTAAACAGCAATTGGTTCATAGCTTCAGATTAAGCTTTCAAGACCAGTTCCTTCTGTTGCTTTTTTGTTAAGCATCTCTTTACCTTACTCTCATAGTTGAATTTAGTGATATGTCAAAGCCAGCATAAATGTCCAAGTTATTTGTGCTATCACCTGTCTTTGTTGCTTTGTACTGTATCTGCATTTGTTATTTATTTTCTCCTGTTTTTAACCTGGCACACTGATCAGTGAATAGAATGATGTGTAATCTTTTGCAAATTTCTACAAGTGGTCAAGGTTTACTCGATGACTCATCTGGCATATACAGTGTGAATTGAATATGGGGGCTTATGAAATCATTATAAATTTATTAGTATTTTTCAGCCTTCAAGGTTACGAGACAAAGAAAATAAACCATACGTAAGATACCATTAACATTGTCAAACTTGGTAAATCAAGTTTAAGTCATGAGTTCAGGGTCAATCCCTAGGCAGCACCATGCAGGAACCAGCCCTGAAGCATTACAATTCATTTCAGGGCCAATGCAGAGATGCAAGAAAGAATTTCAAGATATTCCGTACACATGGCAATAATGACCTTATATACCTATAAATCCCATGACTTTTAAGATGTGTGTGGAAAGGTGCAGTACCCAGAGAAAAATCAAGATAGGCACCTGAAAAACACAGATAGCATAACAGTCATTATTTGTATACTTTCCACTTTTGACATTTTCATATTGTTGCTTTCATAAGAATTACTTATAAACCTTTTGTAACTACTTCAGTTTATTTTATTTTATATGGCACCACCAGTGCAATATTCACAGGTACAAGAAAACCCTCTTATATAATACACTGTTTGATTTGTTTTCATGTCTAGTTATGCAAGACTTTGAGCTTTTTGGGCCAGAACCCCCACAGCCTTTTTGACCTCTAGACCAGAAGAAACCTTTTTAGGTCATTTTTAGATCATATGTTCTTCAGGAAATTACACCATTATGAACAATGTAAACCAATAGGTGCCTGCAGCAAACATGATCCAGAAGTACTTGAAGTTGTGCATGCCATATCAGCTGACCCCAAGGATTCACCTCCTAATGGGACAAGAGGAGTCAAATTTACTCCTTTTCACAAAACCTTGAAAAAATTGGGATTGTAATATAGGCATGTGGAGTTTTGTATAATGCTATTTTGAGGTTGCTGATCATAAATAAGTTTATTCTTTACTGGCCGTCCTAGCCCTCTAGGATCCATTCCCAGAAGGTTCAAAATGGCAAATTTAAAACATAAGCATGTGGGGTATTGTTTTAGGCAATTTGAAGGTCAGTGATTATAAATGTGGTGTTATTTTTGATTCTTTACTAGCAATCTAGCCCTCTATGGACCTCTATCTGATGCAGCAAGTCTTGTTTATTGTATACTTCTACTAAATGATGTAAATCATTATATTTCTTATGAACACCCTGAATTATTATGGGTCACACTGATTCAGACTTTTTCTTTATTATTACCTGTTAATAAGGCATGGAAATAAGCTGCATTGTCAGAGAGCTGGAAATCCTTGGGCATCTGAAGTTTCTTTAAATATCATGCACTAGTTTCCATGTTGCTACACTAAAATCCATCCAATCGTTATCCAACCTGCTATATCCTAACTATAGGGTCACGGGATCTGCTGAAGCCAATCCAAGCCAACACAGGGCGCAAGGCAGAAAAAAAACCCCGGGCAGGGGACACACTCACGCACACATTTGGGACAATTTAGAACCACCAACACACATAACCTGCATGTCTTTGGATGGTGGGAGGAAACCGGAGCACCCGGAGGAAACCCACGCAGACACGAGGAAAACATGCAAACTCCACGCAGGGAGGACCCGGGAAGCGAACCCGGGTCTCCTAACTGCGAGGCAGCAGCGCTACCACTGCGCCACCATGCCACCCCACTTTAAAATCACTAATGTTAATTTAACACTTTAAGTGTTTATATGAAAAGGCAATGTTTCCATACATACACTTGTAAGGGCCACTTTGACACTGCAATAATTTATTTAGCGCTGTAGATTTTGTTGTATACTTTGATAATTTTGAAGAATATTCAAATTTAGATAGAGTCACTGTATTTTAATTTTTTTTTTTCTGTTTGTGATTTGTTTGTCTTAGAGCATATTTATGAATTCCAAAACAGTTTGCTGAAAATTTTGTAAGTGGTTTAGGACTGATTAGCACAATACTCTTCCTTAGGCTGTATGAGGTCCCTTCAGGTGTGCTAATATATAATTAAATATGAAGAATTCCACATCGGTTATGTTTCTTCTCAATATGCAGTGGAAGGCTGAACAAACCTGTATGTGATCACCGCAGGTTTCTGACCGTTGAACTTGTTACCTACTTATTGTCACCTGACTTAAATTATTTCATTAACTGTGATAATAAATGGTCCTTGTACCATTGAACATGAACTGTTGTCCCTGTTCTATGTGCAAAATCCATGAAACAGTTAACAGAACACGTGGCTACTAAACATTTCTTTTAGACATATAAGGACTGATCTGACTAACAAATTAAAGTAGGTAAAGGTATATAAAAATGTGACATGTCAAGAACTACAGTTTGTATTCACACAATTTCAGGAAGCATTATAGTACTGGCTCATTAGAAAAGGTGGCAATTATTTCAGTACCTGCTACTATGCCTGTAACAAGGATGATTGTATTTAAACTCTTATCTTGACACTCTGTGTTGAAGATCAATGTTAGTTTTGAGATTTTATTCATATTATGAGTCTTCCAGCCTAGTTAGCTTTTCTCTACAGAAGACTATAAAGTCAATAATTCTGTACATTTACAGTTGATTAACAGAAAAACACAAATTTTAACAATGAGAGAAGATTATTTAGTTTGTTAGGGTCATTTCTTTAGCTAATAGACCATCTGTCGCTTCAAAACAGTTTTAAAAGCTGCCTGAGTCTTCACTTTATGTACTTGACTTGGTACTTTTTCTTTTTACTTGACTTGATTTATTCACTTTCTCTTCTTCTTTGTAGGCCCTTGCCCCATTTTTTTGACAGTCTAAACTTCAGCTTTTAGCCCTCATGATGCAGTTTGAGATATGATTGTTTGCTAGGTTTGTCTCTAATGTACAAACATAAGAATTTATGTTAGTTTTAGGAGGTATACTCAATGAACGAAATACTAGGAATGCCTGTGCACCT
Organism: Polypterus senegalus; assembly: GCF_016835505.1. Lineage (NCBI taxonomy): Eukaryota > Metazoa > Chordata > Cladistia > Polypteriformes > Polypteridae > Polypterus > Polypterus senegalus. Next base: position 23,862,518 of record NC_053158.1, read on the forward strand.
GCTTATCCATGCAGTTATCTAAACAGCCAATCATGTGTCAGCAGTGCAATGCATACAATCATGCAGGTACAGGTCAGGAGATTCAGTTTGTGTTCAAATCTAACACCAGAATGGGGGAAAAATGTGATCTCAGTGATTTCGACCGTGGCATCATTGTTGGTGGCAGATAGGCTGAGTGTTTTGGTAACTGCTAAATGCTTGGAATTTACACCATCAACAGTCTCTAGAGTTTACTCAGAATAAAGCAAAAAACAAAAAAACATCCAGTGAGCAGCAGTACTGCAGACAGAAATGCTTTGTTGATGAGAGGGGTCGAAGGAGAACGGCCAGCCTGATTTGAGCTGACAGAAGGGCTATATTAAAGCAGATAACCATTCTGTACAACTGTGGTGAGCGGAAAAGCACCTCAGAATGCACAAAACATAGAATCTTTTTGTGAATAGGCTACAAAAGCAGAAGACCATGATGTTTCCGCTACTGTCAGCCAAGAACAGAAAGCAGAGGCTGCAGTGGGCAGAGGCTCACCAAAACTGGACAGCTAAGGACTGGAAAAAAGTAGCCTGGTCTGATGAATCTTGAATTCTGTCGAGTGACACAGATGGTAGGGTCAGAATTTGGTGCCAACAGCATGAATCCATGTACCCTACCTGCCTTGCGCCAACAGTCCAGTCTGGTGGTGGCGGTGTAATGATATGGGTAATGTTCTCTAAGCACACTTTGAGCCTGTTAATACCAATCTATCATCTCTTGACTACCACAGCATATCTTTATATATTATATGCTACTGTGGCTGTTTGTTTGTCTGTCCAAGATTTTAAATTACCTGTAGCTCACAAAGCATTTGATGTATTGACCTGAAATTTGGTACACATACTGTATACTACATGACGTCTACTATCCACTTTCAGGGTGATGATTGACCTCCAAGGTTATTCCTCTTTGTATTTTTATTTTATTTTATTGTAGATTCAATTCTCTGCAGCGGCCAGCAGGGCATCGTGTGGCGCATGCATGCGGGTGCCATTCTCGTCCCTACCACCTTTGGTGTCACTTCCCCTACCTCTTTATATCTTAAATCACTCTTGAAGCAGATTGAAGACTTAAGTGCCAGCTTAAGTGAAAAATTAAGGAAAACGTACTAAGTAATTGCAACACAAACGCTGACTTAATCAGTTTTAATGCGAAAAGATGCAGACGAAAGAAGAGATGAAGCGGGCCACTAGGGTGAAGAAAAGAAGAGCTGCTCAGGAAGCAGCAAGCGCATCAACCTCTGAGAAGACGAATGCTAAATGTACAGAAAAAGAGGATGAAAACTAGGAATGCTCAAGTCAAGTGTATTCACTGCAGGTTATCGTGCAGGGTGTCATTACTGGTTTGAGTATATAGCTGACCTTGTGTATTCATTTATAGCCACAATTTATTTCCAGCAGGAGAGGGCACCATGTCACAAACCAAAAGTCACCTTGGACTGATTTCATGAACATGCCAACTGGGTATGAATCCGACAGAACAACTTTGGGATGTGATAGAACACAAGATTTGCAGCATGAATGTGTAGCTGACAGATCTGCATCGTGTGACGCAATCATGTCAACATGCACCAGAAACTCAAAGGAAAGTCTTGTGGAATTCATGACCTGAAGAAATTAGACTTTTTTGAGAGTGAAAGAAGGCCCTACCTAGAGCTATTATAGTGCTCCTTATATTTTTCTCAGTGTGTGTATATTGATATGGCATCCTTGTTAAGATAATCATTGCCAGACAGACATAGGTCAAAAACAGATGTTTTTATTACGAGACCCGAAGTATAAAACAAAGTTCAGAGCTTTAAAGAAGTGTTCAAGAAGTCAAAGCTAAATCCTGTTATGTAGCTCTTACTCTATAAATGCCTATGTTCAAGCACTTTAAGTCAGAACAGTTAAAATGATGTGATGTGACATATGACAATTGAGTGCTTAAAGTATTAACACCAAAATCTCCATCTCATGTGTTCTTAAACCTATTTAATCAAATTACAAGGTCTTGTTATAAACCTCAGCATCATGAGATGGAAGATAGAAACCAGCTCTGAAAGAGACATCAGTCCATCATAGGACACAGTCATCATGCAAACGTAGATACACACACTCACATAGAGCAAGTTTATTGCCAAGTTTTCAACTGGATTAGTCGTCTACGGCAGGCATGTCAAACACGCGGCCCACAACAGATCTGTCTGACAGATCCTAGTTAGCACTAAACTTGTACAAAATGATTACTATCATTTGTGATTGAATCATTCTGCATCTTCGGCGTTACTTATTTAATTTTCTTACTTCTGCCTTCTGACAAAAGCACGTTTTCCCCTGGCCTTACGGTACTGGAAACGTCATCTGCTATTATAGTTGCAGCTGCAACGTCGCAACTGAAGTGCTAGGCTGCGGTCTGCGGCCCAATACCGGTGCCGCAAGAGAACTGCCAGCAACACAGACTCACTCAGTGAAGGGCTACAGCAAAAAGGGTGCACCCTTTACTGAGGACACTTTTCAGAACGCTAGGCGGGCGGGGCTTTGCAGCAGCGCAGAGAGAGGAGAGAAACCGCGGTGAGAGTTTCTCTATATGACACGAGTCTATAGAAATCTTGTTACTACGAAGTACATTCAGCAGCAGATACTTTCATTACAACGAAGTGATCTTGAAATGCTTGAATGAATCATCCACAGAGCAGTTAGTTCTGGCTATGGCCGCAGCTCAGTTGTGCACATTTGCACAACGATCCCCAAACAGAAACATTGTAAAAAATGTTCTTTCTTCGAACTTTCCTCGTACTGTTTTTTGCTGTTTTTGTTTTTTGTGGTTTTCAGTGATACCTTTTCCTTATTGCTCCTCAACATTTGAAAAACATCCATCGGAATTTAACTCATTGTCACCCTTCTATAGAAATGGCATACACGAAAAAACAATGACAGTGTTAATGTTTGTGATGTGCAATCTGTTGGAATGACAAATGCAATGCATATGTCTTTGTTATATGCAAAAAAGAAGAAAAATCTCGGGTTGCAAACGTATGCGGACTGCTGCATTTGAAGACGTCATAAAAGCCGTTTTTATGTGGTTCAGTGATACTCATTCAAGAAACATTCCTATGAAAGCGGCACTCTTTCAAGAAAATATGAGGTTTTTAAACTCTCTTGGGACCTGGACAAACAATCTCACACAGACGCAGCAATAGTGCTTCAGGACGCACTTCAGCGTGTCGTTCCTGTTGGGTGGGGGGGATCCCAGATCCCAAAAGAGTTCAGAAACCTCAATATATGCAGAAGAATAAAAGGATGATTTGGCTTCTGATTGATAACTGTGCTGCCCACAACTTACTTCCGCATTTAGATAATGTTCACGTTGAATTCCTCCCACCCAATTGCATGGCAGTGCTTCAGCCATTGGATTTGGGCATCATTTGCACCCTGAAAGTGTATTATCGCAAGGAAATGCTGAGAAAAATTCTCGTCAGCATAACGTGTAGACAGGAGAAGATTAAAATAACGCAAAAGAAGCTATTAAAGCTGCTTCCGTTTCCAACATCCTATCTTTGTGATGCACATTTTCTGCAGTGACAGCAACCAAAACGAGATTACAGAGTAGACTGAACATAAGCAACACACTTCGCGTGTCACTGTCTTCCATCCTCCCTAGATGGGATTGTCTGGTTGCAGGAAAACAACTCAGGGTTCTCACTGATTCTGCATTATGGTAAGCTGAAAATTTCTATTACTAAATTATAACATAATAATAATAGAAATGTAATGTAAATTGTGCATAAAACTGCCCTACGAACCCGCCCATAATCACCCCACAAACTCCAAGCTACAGTAACTTTGTATAATAGTATAATAGTATTTGTTACAGTGCGGCCCGCTGATGAACATATGGCAGTTAAAGCGGCCCACCAATGGTAGTGAGTTTGACATACCTGGTCTACAAGATGTGAGAGGAAAGCTAAATGAACATGGCGATAACATGCAAACTCTAAACAGATTATGATTGTAGTGACTGCACAGGAAGAAACAATAATAGTTAGTTTGAAATAAATGTACAGGAACTGAAGACAAAAAAGCAAACCAAGGTTGAAGCCAGTAAGTAAGAAATTTAGTATTTTAAATAGAGCCCAAAACGTAAAGCAGGATGTAGCTAGAAGGCCAGTAACCAGGAAATCAAGTATAATTTATGATTCATTACGAGAGACAAGAATCGAAATCAGAAAACCAAAAGCAAGAAATCAAAGTCACATGCTTAGCTATTTGAAGAAATATGAAAACTCAGATGATATGGAAATGCGTGATGCTGTAATGACATCATGGGACCTGCACCACTGATCATTAAGCCTAGCAACTACACAATCAGCATTGGCAGCATGTATACAAAAGCAGGATGGTGTCATGGGAGAAAGGATTCAAAAGGAAACTTTCATAAAAATGCATTACAACAAAAAATAAACGAAACCACCGAATTTCTAGACCTCAGAAACCTCTGGAATTACAGCTTAACAAGTTTTTTTGAGGACTAGAAGTGATTTAAACCTTGGTCTGTGAAGCCTTTGTGCTGCCCCTTTTGAACACATTTAGAATGTAAGCTAAACAAAATTCAATTTAAGACTGAACAAATTGCATACACGGTGCATCTGTCATGCCACAGCCAGTGTTTATTATCTCGCTTATTTATTTACCTTTTATTATTTTTGAAGTATTTTTTGTATTTTTAGGAATTTTCTATTAATTTTGCTTTGTCTGCTTATTTATGTAGTTAAGTGTTCTTTGCGTCTTGTGGAGGGAACCCCCCGTCAAGAGGTGGAGCCACATTGATATTGCTGTGGAAAGACTCCCTCATACTTTGTATGTGAAACTGGGGGAGTTGGTCCTTCAGTGGTTCTTTAAAGTTTGAAAAGTATATTTTTGTGACTGTTGTTTCTTTGATTTCTGGATTTTTTTCATTTCTGTATTTGGTCTTTGATTCTTGGATTTTTTATTGAGACTTATTTGCTCTCGAATGCCTTTTTAGGCAAGTCCTTTTGCCTCCTTTTTTAAAGTTATATTTTTTTCTGTGTTTTGTGCTCATTTAAAATAAAAATACTGTATTTCTAAAGATTCTTTGTCTGGCCTTGTCTTTTTAAGCTGGATGTTGACAGTTCTCCCTTGAAGGGCATTTGTTTCGTATTGTGGAGCATTTTGAAGTATCTTGAACCCTTAAAGGCCATTCCCTCTTTTTGGGCCTGCCCATGGAGTATGGGATCAGGCTGCCAGGAGTAAGGCCTATCTTAAGCAAGCTTGTGATGGTTGTGGCCTGCATTTTGTGATTTTTTGAAAGCCTTGCACTTTTTTATTTACCATTTTGTGTGTACATTTATAACAACATTTTCATGGGCGCTATTTTTTTTTTTCCTTACCCAGCATGCATATATCATAAGCTACAACAATGTGTAATATGACCAAAGCCAGAATTACAGGATGATACTATACTGAATCCCACTGTTCTGTGGTGTTTTCCAATGGGCTAGTTATTTTAGGGTTGGTGGGAATAACAGTTGAATGCTCATGAAATGAGAGTATGTGAGGCATTGTAAAAAAAATAAAAAGTTCTGAGGTACAGTTTAAAAGGAAGGAATCAGATGAAGAAGTGAGCATTTAGAAAATGATTTAGCCCTTAGCTGTAGAAATATCTGAGAACTAAATTATATATTTATAAATTAATTTCTTTTTAATTTTTTTGTTCTTATTATATTCTGCAAGCCAATCTCATTCCAGCACGTGACTGGCCTCAGTCTTGTCTTTGGATTTACAACAACTACCTATTTATAAAAAAATGAAGTGCTATTGGTGAGTCTGACATCTGACAGATACATAGTGAAAGAGGAAAAAGTGAGTAACCGATCGGGAGAAAAAACAAGAATGAAGGAGAAGGCAAGCGCACTGTCTACAATACGAGAGAGAGAGGTTAGGAGCACGCGTTGATACAGTGCATTGCCTCACCCACCACATGACAAACCAACTTAAGATCCAGATTAGGACCCGAGTGCAGCCATAAAACGGGTGACACCTCAGCTCCACACTACTTCAGATGGAGTGGAACCAGTGTGAGGTTTTTTTTTTATATGGGCTGGAGTACCAATTCTGCCACCAACTCCCAAGTTTTTCCCTGCAGGTTGGAGGACCTACATGCAGGGATGGATGCAGATTAACGTTATACCCAGGATGGAGTAATTGCAGGTTAAGGGCCCTGCTCAACAATACAAGCAAAGAAAAATATCCTGTGACTGGGTAACAGACCAAGGTCACCAGAAAGGAAGGTTGGGGCACCAACTGGGTGACCCTGGTAATCGATAAATGAAAAATTAACAAATGGTGTCCAGGGAACAAAAGAAAGGCGGCTTGGTTTTGTGCTGCATAAGAGATTTCAAACAAATATGTCAGTAGTTGTTGAAAGTTCATTTTCAAGTGAACACTGTTTTCGGAGGAATGCCAGTGTCTAAGGCGGAATGGGATGGACCAACTCTGGCAGTTTGCAATGTAGTCAGGCATCCTCGGTGGTCTTCTTCTAAGAACTGCGTAAGTTAGAAAAGATACGGTTAGCAACAGCGCCCCTTCTCATCCCAGAGTAGTATTGTTTGCCTCATCATACTCAGGAAGATGATACTCAGTTGGAATTTACATTTTGAAACACTAGTAGAAATAAATGTTCAAATCATAATTGAAAATGGATGATGAGAGAGAAAGGTTAGGAGCTTATTTAGATATAACAGAAACATGGCCTATAGCAGGCTCAGTAGTGTTACTAGACACCAATGCACATGGGAGATGTCATCATAGATGTGCCGCTAGGTTTATCTGAGAGTGTTCTTTCCAGGTACTGTGCCTGTATAAGGCCTGGGTAGGGCAGTGCCCACCCACTTTGCTTATTGGCCCACCCTGTTTTGTAGCTTGGCTTTTAATTTTTTTTTCTTTCTTAAAATTAAAATTAGCCTACTGCTTTCAGGCATTTTGACACACATCTTCCTTGACCAAAATATCATTTAATTATACACTAATCAATTATTTATAAACTTAACTCAGTAAAATTGCCAGTGTTAACTTTATCACTATAAAAAGTCCATATATGGTATGTGATTTTATGGCTAGATTACACGGTTTAGGATATAAGAATTACGTTAAATTATAGCGATCATAATCACTCAAAACATCTAACTTTAACAGGAGGTTATCAATTAATAACTTACTGAATTTATTATGTAGGTACAGAATGGCCTGTAGGAAGGAAATATAAATAGGGCAAGATAAGCATGAATGATGTGTCAACAAAAAATCCTTTTATGTTTTATTAGCAAAAGGAAACAAATAGAACCACAAAATGTGCCAGCATCTGGTGTTATGTTATGTGATTATCTAACCTCCTTAATTCATTGCCATTGTGTGGCTTTGTGTGAATGGAGTTGGAGCCTATCCCCGCTGGCATTAGGTGCAGGACAAGAATACTCCCAAGATAAGGTACCGGTGTATCACAGGGCAAAACACACATGCTATGTGTCACCAAGTGTCACCAATTCCCCTAACCTGCATGTCTTTGAACAGTAGGAGGAAACTGGAGCACCTGGAGGAAGCCCACGCAGACACAGGGAGAACATGTAAACTCCACACAGGGAGGACCTGGTCTCTTTGCTGAGAGGCAGCAGTGTCACCACTGTGCCTCCCCAAATTTCAGTGATACTATAATGGCAAGAGATAACCCCACTGCTAGCTGTGCTAAATTTAGTAATGGGTTTGCTGTCAATGGCAATACTGAGTGTGCTGGAAAATCCACAAACATTCCATTGCCAAATGTCAAAAGATTGGCCGGGTGAAGGATTTATCTGATATGCATATGCCACCAGCACATCTGATGTTAAATTTTCTGACTTCTGTTACAACCGCTAAGATGTGAAGCTTTGCAGCTCATTTATACAACAGATAATAATATGGGAATGGAATACGGGATAAAAAAAGATGTAATTTTGTCATTTTGGTGATAACTCAATCAAGGACAGTGTGAAAGCCAGCCCGACCACAGACAGACAGACACTGTTCTTCAGTCCACCACACACGGTTTATTTACAGTATTTACATACAGTGGTCACAGTCCCACACAGCACACAGTGCTCCAGCACCAAACACCCTTCTCTCGGGCCTCTCAATGGTCCTCTTTGGGCCGCCTTCTCTCCACTCTCCCGAGCATTGCCTTCTTCCATCTGACTCTGGCTCCTCGACTGTTGGAAGGCGGCCCCTTTTGTACTCCCCCGGATATGTTCCAGGTGCCCCTTGATGAACCTCCGCCGGCACTTCCTGGTGTGGCGGAAGTGCCACATGAGCAATTAAATAAATGAATAATCACATCCCCATAAAGGTGCAGGACTGCAGTCGGGTGCGAGTGTGCACAAGTACATTTTGTTCCGCAGTTGATTGAGGTGCAGGCGGATCACACTGCACATGTGCATATGAGGACAGATCAGTTAGGCACCTCAATGGGGCTGCGGAGAGAATAGCTCTTCGCATCTGCACCCAGTTTGGCAGCAGTGTTAAAAGAAGAACACACGGGACAGAAAGGTAACGAGAGGAAAAGGAACGAAAGAGAGTGGAGGTTAACGTATGGAGAATGAAGGGCAGGAGTGAGGTGAATGGAATAGTGAGGAAAGGAATGTGAGTCCTGGGAAAGGAGCGTATGGCCGGCGCTTGAGTGGGCTGAGGGATGTTCCTGTGGATCATAGGAGCAGGAGCAATGCATTACTCTTGAGCACACCCCCACAAGGCTGGCGAGGGCAGCGGGAGTCATGGGAGTGTATGCTCGGCAGCACCCCTTAGCTCGCCATTGGACAGGTAGCAGGGAAATGAGAGAATGAAATGGTTGTCTGTGTCTGTTGGTTGACGTCTCTTTGTGATGTGAGGTCTGAATTGGATAAGCCGGAGTCTGTTTTAAAGTGAAGCACCGGTGACTGAGGTTTTTAACGGGCAGAATCCTGTCATGTTTTTAACCTCCACAATTGTCACTGTTTTAATGGATTACTTATTTATAACAGAAGATTTCACTGCACTATTTATTTAGACACTGTTCTGTTGTATTTAATAAAAGCACTTTAGCACCTATGCACCTACCCCTTGCTTTGTGTGAGTGTTCTCATTTGCTAGACTCAACCCTTGGTTACATTATCAGCGGTAGTGGGTTCAAGTGGCTCCCGGAAGTACCTGGTAGTGTGGAGCTGATCTGCATGGTCACACCTAACCTTTTATAAAATCCTAGTGTCGCTGCTGCTGCATTTACAGAGGATAAATGAATGGGGCATAAGTACGCTCACATAAATTTTTGGGGAGAGAGAAACTCTACAAATAATTCTCTAACTTATATTAATCTTTTTAGTTATTTTATGTGACTACATGAACAATATATTTGTGAGTGGCTCCTAGCTAGTGATTGAAATTTAGAATTAAAATCAAAGCAAACAAATAAACAAGCTTAAATGAACAGGGTCCTCTCAGTAAAACAAAAGCATTTAAGACTAGTGTCTCAGCAGCATGATACGATACAGCTTAAAGATGTTCGCACAAGTGGTGCTTTGAAGAGGCCTGCTAGTAATTAGCTTCGATTCAAAGGTTCATTGAATTTAATTCTGTGCTTCTGAGTAGTTTAGCCGTCTGTTATTCTAAAGACGAGAGGTTGTTTCCATGCTTGCAAATGAGTCTCAAGAGTTTTTTATCATGAAGGGGCTGGTAGTGGATTGTATTATTAAAATGCTGGTGATCTTGATGAGTGTTAGAGTAATTGGAAGCAGACACCAGGCATCTACACTTAGTATCTTAATAAATAATGCAAAAATTAAAGATGTAAAACAACATCCACATTCACCCTATTGCTCATTGTGTAGCATTTTCAGCATAGGTTGTTCTATTTTTAATTTATTGTAACATTGATGCAGTATCTAGGACCAGGTTGCTGTATCTGTCATACATTTCAAAAGAGTAAGAAACAGACTCCACTATAAAAGACCTAGGAGTGGGTGGGTGGCCAGTAGGCCAAGGTCTCCAGGTCTGTGACGTTACTTTGGAGTTTCTCTTTTACAATTTTTAATCTCCACCATTATCCACTGGCTATAGTGGAAGCATTCATTTATACGAGTTATGTGTATAGTAATTGGTATAATCTATACACGTATTTTAACTGAGAATTGTTCACAGCGCTACGTGCCTGCACTCAGTGAAGAGCACTATACAAACAATACGTTGTTATTGTAAGAAACAGCACAACATATATTAATAGAAGTGTGGTGGTACAGAATAAACACCGTATCAGTGTTATCTAAATGTCAGCCTCTCTGCTGGAGTAAAAGTGGATCCTCCCTTATTTGTGTTTTAAAAGCAACAGACATCTAATGTTCTGTATGTTCTGAGTCAGAATTCCCAAGTTGAAGATATCTGTGTTAGGATTATTTATGAGGGAGAAGATGGGCACAATTGTGTATCACGCTGAGTATCTGTAGGCAGACCTGGGTCTTGGTTGCAAAACTGGTAACACTTATACAGAAAAACTCTTGTCTGTACCCTTTGCATTTCAGAGCATGTAATCCACCTGAAGCTGAGCATGCTTGAGCCTGTCCCGTACCTGCCAACCAGAAAAGCTTGGGTTGCTGCTGGAGCAGGCATTGGAAAGGCTACCAGAGGTTGCTAACCCTGTGGTCTTTATGTGGATTCCAATGCTCCATTGCAGTAATGGAGACACTGCTGTAAAATTAGTACCATCCATCATCAGATGAGATGTAAAACCGAAGTCATGACTCTCTGTGGTCATAAAAGATCCCTGGGCATCCTTCAAAAACAGTAGGGTTTACCCTGATGACCTTGCCAAACTGACCACCATGCCTTGATAAAATCTAACAAATTAGAAGAAGAAAAAGTAGACTGCTTTTTCAAATGTAAGAAATACACACATGCTGCAGTCTATCTTGAAAAGATAATGCTAAATTTATTTTTGTCTGGTAATGCCATGGGTGCTTAAACACGTATACAGATGTTGATACACTAGAAAAATATTTTGGTATGATATCATGCAGATACTCAGACCCACAAAAGATGGACAACCACAGTAACATAATCCTAATTAGCCCCTCGAAGTAACATAATCCCTAATTAGTCCCTCCAACCTGCCCAGCTCTAATGCTAGGCACATATTTGTTTGGAATAATTGACAAATAAATTAGTTACAATTTGACATAATTAAAAATAATTTAAACTCATTTAAATCACCAACTAAGTCTGTGTGTATGCCCTGTAATGTGTTGAAGTGAGCATATCCGTGTTAATTTGATTATGTCCACCATCTATCTTCAAGTAATTGGTTTAATGTAAGTAAACTATTATGCTGAAGCATAGAAAACAGTGAAAACCTAAAATGCCAAAAAAAAACACATGAAAGGCTTTAATTAAATTTGAGATTCATTACAAAGTTCCAAAATCCGGCACTGGTGACAATTCAGGGTTTGTAGAGATTTCTGTAGAACTTTAAAGAGAATTGCAGCCTTTCCAATAAGGCTTTATTTAGAGTTAGGACATTTTGCCGATTTTTCTTTGACTTTATTCCCTGTTTTGCTTATTAAGCTTTTTCATTCAGTACTTACTTTCTCTGTATTCTGACCGCCTTGCCTACATCTGCTTCTGGGTTTGTTTGCTCCTTTACTCGACATCTTCATGGCTGCATGCCTCCATTTTGTTTTTTGTCACATATTCAGAACACTAGAAATGTCAAACCTGAATGCACACATTCTTCAAGTTATCTGTGGGTGAGCTTTAACATTGTCATGTGAACCCTAGTGTTCAGATCATTTACACGTCAGTCTGTAGAGGTTGGACGAGTCATTTGCAAAGAATAATGATTGGTTACAAAGTTGTTTACAATTAAATCTAACTGGCTGGACACTTGTTCTCTAATATTACTACTTGGATTTATTTGTCAAAAAAATCATAACATTAGGTGAAAAATTTAGTGGTTGAAAACAGAGCAGAAAAGGTAAGCTAAGAGTGTTTTCCCTAATTAAGAACACAATGTAAGTTTCATTTTTTTAAGATTTATCTGCAAAATATGGACACCAGCAAAACTGCGATGCCAAATTTAATAATGACAATTGTAACATCACACACAGTGCTGTTGGCACCTGCATATCCTGTAACAATCATTATTACTATTAACAAAATGGCTGAACGCCACCCACAAAACGATAAATAAAAATGATAATTATTTCCTAAAAATGAAAAATAATGCAACCAAATTATACACAGAATAAACTGAGATTCATAACACTAAGTGCACAGGGTGGTGCCAGTGTTGTGAATATACCACAAATTGAGGAGGAGCCATTAAAATCTTGGGCACCGAAGCTTTACTAATTTTATTAATTAAATTATAAAAAACAATACTTGGGAAAAATAGAAAAATTACTCATTTTAAAATTCAAACCAAAATGATGCAAAGAAAATAAGAACTAAAATGAATATAGTGATAACTAAAGATAAAAATCTAAACTAGTAATACAAAATTCAGAATAGGAAAAATGCAAGACCAGCACCCCCAAACTCCCACACCCACAACCCTGCTCAAGATAAAGTGGATTTAGAAAATGGTATCCTATGGTAGTATAGTTCAGAAGCAATATATAATTTTAATAATCAAATAAATATTACAAAGCCAAAATCTGAAATACAAATAACAAAGTCTGAAATACCAAGGCAAAGTTAAAAAATCTGAAAAGCCAGAAAATACACTAAAATGGTCAAAGGACTGCTGAACTTAATAAAAACTGTACCAAGCAAAAGGCACTAGAAAAACACTGAAACTAACTTCACAAATAATTAAATCCCTTATTTTCCCAACCTGTGGATGTGGTATTACAGTTGGGCTGCGGCCGACCTGAGATGAATCCTTGCCCCCTCATTCATCACTCCGATGATCACGCTCGATTCACAGAGGCAGCCTCACATGTGGACCACGGCCGGCCTTGGACGAAAGCCTATCCAACAGACCAATGAATTGCGCACTCAGTTTACAGTTGCAGCATCACAGGTGGATCACAGCCAATCCTGGATGACCAATTCCCTGATGATTGTGCTCAATTCACAAAGTAGGAAAATGCTTGAAGAGTCTAGCTTGATTTATTTAACACTCTGGTAATCGTGCGGGACACAAAAAACACCCACCTAGCCCACTTAGATGATCATGCTTGGCCATGAACACTGGCATGTGAAAAACTTGGTCTTGACATCACAAGGTATGGGAAATACTGGTCTAAGTCTAAAGAAGACAAGACGAAAGCTAAGGATTTTTTGATTAAAAACAAATACTCTGTCTCAACACTCCTTGTGCATAAGAGCTTAGTAAACATTTTCATTTTCAAAATGCCACTGTAATTCACTGCAGAATGAAATAGCCTTAGGCCCAGATGCCTATCACTTTGTCCCATTTTTTAATGGTTTTAGAAGCTAGGGATAATGAAATTCTACTTAAAATATTACACCAAGCCACAGTTAACAGACTTTTTATCGTACAAACCAGTTTCACTCTTGAATAATGATGTTAAGATACCAGTTAACATATTAGCTAGAAGAAATGAGAAAGTGCTTCCCCTTGCAACTTTCAGTTTTACTACTGGGTTACAAATATTTGCACAATACAATTTTATAAATTGAAAGAAATCCACAAATCCACACTGGGGTGATTTGTAATAGAAAATAAACCTGTTTTAAATTATCTTTGTATGCTCTTCTCTGTGCTGCAGCCAACACTAATTATCATCAATTTACCAACAACACAATTGTTCACCAATTGCTAAAAGTATGGGACTAATGTAGAATCCATTTTAGGGCAGAGAGGCATTTATCTGTTGCTCCCATACATAATAATCACCCTTTTCAACTTTCTCTTACTTATGCCATATTTAATGTATAGGAAATGCTCAGGACTGTGAAATTTATAGATCTCAATATTGATAATGTTTTTGCATATTTTTTTATACTCTAGGAATGCTGTCTAACTGTTCTTCAGAAATAGCCAGTATCACCTCAGCAATAGATACAGATAAGAGGTGCAGAATACTGGGTAGGCTAGGTTTACAAATGTTTCTAATTTATATTAGGAAAAGAGTCTATCTTGAAAGCTAATTGTTCATATTTCAAGAAATCTGGGCTTTAGTAGGGTGCTATGACTAACCTAATTGCCTAATCAGGTCTTACCTGACCATAACTGGTATAAAAATCACAGATTGGAATTAAAAAGAAGAAACAAGCACAATATTACTAACAATAAAACATAAATGAACAGAAATAATAGTCAAATGAAATAACATAAAAATATGATGAGACACAAAATAAATAGCAATTATACCAAGCACAATGATGCAATAAAATCCACGACAATCGGGCTCTCCCCTGTTCTGTTCCCAAGGTACAGCCTAATGAGTCGCAGTCAGATGAGAGAGGCCCATCCAAAACAGTGCACTATGTTAGATAGATAGTAGAAGGAAAGTTATACGTAAAGCAATCACACATGTACATTTTTATACTGAAGCTTGTTGGGCAATAAAGAAGGTTTTAACTCATGATAATGTGACAGCTCTGGTCAGCCTTCCAGTTACTTCAGCCCTCGTAGTGATTCTTACTGCTTTTCAGATAACCTCTCACAGTACAGTCTTAAGAAAATATTACATTTCAAATTCTGAATCAAAACATGTCATTGTCACTTGCAAAGTAGTTTCAAACATCTAGAAAGATGAGAATATTAAGCGCTTATTAAATATTCTAGAGCTGTAGTGCTTCCCTTGGTAATTCACTCATTTTATTGCTGATTTTTGTATTGTTAATTGTATATGAACAGATATCTTTGAAGAGATGCACTTGTAAAATGAAAAAGAAAAAAAAATGAAGACACACAGTGCTTGATTACATTTTCTAATTAAACTCAAACTGTATTAGGCAGAGTGGGTAAGCTAATCAAAGGCAACAATTTCAAGCAATAAGTGACCAGTAAACTCTAAGAGAAATGACAGATTTATGCCACTTATATACTTCTTAAAAAATGCTGTTTTCTTCAGTAGTATAAATCAAAGGTTATCTGGGTTGTTCTAGGCATGAGACAGAACTTAAGGATTATTGTGAGTTGGAAACAGACTGGGAAAAGATAAATACAGGACTGTACCAAGATGTATTTTAACAGGCGAAGGTTGAAAGATAGAATAAAACTTAAGGGAAGAAATCAAAAAGAAAAAGTTTATCACAAAGCCAAAATCAGAAACTGAAAGTGAACCTCAGTGCTTGATTTTTGAAAGCTAAGCTAAAAAAGAGTTTTATCCACAGAGGAATTACACAGTCACCATGTTTTATGTCATCAAAGGCAATGTGGCAGGAACCAAACTGTGGCAGGCTCAGAACGGGCATGGGTGTGTGCAAGATGGCATCATACTGGGTTTGATTGCAGTACCTTGGCCTATCACACACACACGCACACACACACGCACGTGCAAAAGTGACTTGATCTGTCAGGTGCAACGTTCACGCCTGGAAGTGTGTCTAATCATGCTGGTATAAGAGAAGCCTGTATTGCTGAGAGGAGAGGAAAGAACATAAAAGAAGAAAAGAAACAAGGAAAGACAGAGGTTAAAATTAACAAAAAAGAAATGAAAAGAAAGAACGGGCAGGATCACGAATGAGACAGGGTACTGAAGGTAGGAGGCGGGCAGCCAGGAGGAGAACCCCTCGGATCAGTATAGGGCTGATGCTTGAGGGAGCTGAAGAAGGCCATCCAACTGTGAATTTTTCGAGTATTTGGAGTGGCGTAATGCTCACTCCCACATATGTCGGGGATGTGACAGCGAGAGACGGAAGGAGCAAAGTGAGGCTCAGCAGAGCACCCTGCTGGAAGCCATAGACAGAAGGGACCTGAGCCTGTGGGAGAAAAAGATTGGTTGTGCCCATAGGCAGGATGTCTCCTCTGTCTGCAGGATCCTGCACGGGGTAAGCCATTAATTAGTAAGCCATCATAGTATGAAGAGTGTAAATAGTCCATCCATTTGCTAATCTTACTGATTTTTGAGAAATGCCAGACACTGTCCTGGTTATATTAAGAGCAAGGCATGAACCAACCCTGGGCTGGTTAAAAGTCCATCTCTGGGCCCACTCACAGTGTATTAATATGTATCTATTACACCCTATGTATAGTTCTGCTTGTTTTGGGGGTTTTATCAATGAACTTTTCATTTTCAGCATCAGCTTTGTGAATGGCTTGGTAATTTAAAATTTGATTTTGCATCTTTTTGTTCTTTGGCATTGGTCACCCAAACTTTTTTGTCTTCCTGGTTTTGACCCTTCACTTCTTCTTTTAACTACAGGTAGTCCCCTGGTTACGGCCATCCGACCTACAACTTATGAATGGGGCCGCAGCTGTGACGCATGCGCCTCAGTAACTGCTGCTCCATCATCTTCGGCTGAACGGAGGCTGGAGGGGGCCGATTTCGCTGCTCGCACAGTGTAGTGTCCCTTGGGTGGCCCCTGGTGGCAAGCGGTGACCCGTGGTCCATAGTCACCGGGGCCACAGCTATCACTCGTGTGCAGGACGGAGGCTTGATGGGGCAATTTGCTGCCCACCCACTACGCAGCTACTGCTCTTGACTGGACGCAGGCTGGATGGAGCAGAGAGGGGCATTTCACTGCCCACCCACCACACACGGCTGCCCTGTTCGTTCTTGGTGGGTGGCTGGTAATGCTGCAAGCGGTGACCTGGTTGTGGCTGAACGGAGGCCATTGAGGGTGAACGGGGTGGCGGGGGGTAGCATTGTAGTGTGCCTTGGGTGGCTGCCTGTTGAATGGGGGCGGTAGTGGGCGATTCACTACCCACCTTTGGCCTCACCGTGTTTGTTCTCGGTGGGCGGACGCTGCAGGCAGCATACTGTATCGGAGGTGACTGTGAGGTGAGCTGGTGATGAACTGCCCCTCGCCGCTCCCATTCATTCTCAATAGCAAGCCTGCTTGTACTGTTAGGCGCATAGCAGGAAGTTGTCTTTTGTCAGTACATCAAACGTGTTGATGACGGGTGCCTTCCTGCAGTGATAGCGTGTACAGTGCTGTGCAGAAGAGCTCATCTTAACCTTTTATCTTCACCCTTCAAAAATGTCTCTGAAACTCAAATCTGATGCAAGTGCTGCTGATACAGTAAAGAAGAGAAAAACCATCACCATTGAAAATAAAGTAGAAATAATAAAAAGGTCAGAGAGAGGTGAAACTCCATCATTCATTGGCAGAGCACTTGGTTACAGTCGGTCAACAATAGCATTTATTAAAATAATGTACCTGTTCCGACTTACATACAAATTCAACTTAAGTACAAACCTACAGTCCCTATCTCGTACGTAACCCGGGGAGTGCCTGTATGTCTTTTGTCTCCTCTTTCCATCTCTTGTTCTTCATGTTGTAAATAATCCTCAGGCATGTCTGTTCTGGACATATTCTCATACCACAACAATTAAGGGTTGCCAGTTAACATAAATTCTGCACCTTTGAGATACAAAAAGAAAACCTGTAAAACACATGACTCTATAAACATTAAGCAGCAATGCTATATACTGAGCCATATTAATATGCATGAATAACCCAAAAATATAAAAACAAATTCATGTTTAGATGGTTGGATTGAATTGGGATCAAACACATGGTACACTGTGTAGGTGGGTGCAACATTGGGTTAATCACAGGAACCAAATTGTTTTGGTGTGAGATAAGTGCTGTGGCCGCTTCTCTTTTTTATATAAAATAAATAAAATTGATAAAAATATAAATAACAAGCTTGCACATAACACCAGAATAGGGGTAATGGAAGATTACCTAGAATCAGCCAAATTATTAAAGATCAATCTTGACAGAAATGGGAAAGTAAAATGAAACTAAATATACATAGTTAGTTGCTCCTGCAATGACGTCCAGACTACTGCAGTCCCTTACTAGAACAAGTATCATCATGAGCTTCCAAACCACTATAGATGGTTCAAAAAGCAGTGGCGCATCTTGTGTTCAACCAGTAAAGACGGAAACATGTCACTGTTCAAGTCATTACACTGGATCCTTTTAGCAACAAAAATTAAAAACAACATTTATTTCTGTAGTAGATTTTCATACAAAGAATGTCACTCAAAGTGTTTTAAAAGATGCCAAAGTGAAAGTTATCAGAAAAGAAAAAACAAATAAGATTAGGTAAGAATATTAAAGAATAAGTAACAAAGGGAAATAAAGAAATCCATATAATCTTATAAAATCTATTAGATATATAAGTAGTAGAAGGGTAGCATCCTTATATACAAAGTACAATATCATAATGAAGTTCAAATCCTTGATGCACATACAAAGTAGTCAGAGGGGTCAGGCATATGGAGACACTCGTATGAGGTCCGATACTCCTTCTTGACCACTCAGAGTCTGGTGGTACCACCTCTACATGGCATCAGATCTCAGTCTAAACTCTTTTCATGTGTAGCTCCCACCTGGTAGAAGGAGTTACCAACCTCCAAATGACCCACTGACTCCCATTTGAAAGCTCTTTTGTTCTCCGAATATAAGTTTAATTGATAATAGTTTTGATGTAAGGTTCTTAATAACTAAGACAAGAATAACTAGTTTTGTGTTGCTCTATTTGGCTTAAAGCTCTTCAGATCCAATGGTCAATTTTTTAATCATGTTCAGTAATACTTGTTTCAAGATAGTCCCAAATTGATGTTTTATAGACTATGGACAAAAGCTTCTACTACTTGAGTACATGTAAATGTAAAATTAAAATATTTCAGATAGGAAGTTAAATTTGGATACACATTGGGGGTCTAAAACTAGAAAGTGCTCCTAACGAAATGGACCAGGAAGTCCTAGTGATTTTTCTACATCCTGACAGTGTACAGAAGCAAATAAGGACGGTAACAAGACATTAGGTTACTGTCACACACGTGCACCTGGGAAACAGCTAAAGGGCCTACAAAATAGTAATTATACGGCAGACCAGGGCGTGGCGGAGAGTGCTAACTGTCTCTCTCAGTCTCGTAGACCATTCTCGGGAAATCCTACTTGGTTCTGGTGTCAACAATGACGTCACTTCCTGTTCCGGCACCGAAGATGATGTCACTTCCAATCATGAGGACATCAATTTCGTTCCGGTGCCGATGACGTCATTTCCCGTCTTATCAGTTAAAACCACCATCTTGTCTCCATGCAATCAATTCTGTTCTGGACTGTGTTCT
Organism: Polypterus senegalus; assembly: GCF_016835505.1. NCBI lineage: Eukaryota > Metazoa > Chordata > Cladistia > Polypteriformes > Polypteridae > Polypterus > Polypterus senegalus. The sequence goes on from NC_053158.1 coordinate 23,881,824, forward strand.
ATGCACATCGTGCTACTTAACATCAAACCTTTGCAGCTGGGAAAAACAATATACAGATTGCTGCCCCTGATCTTTATGATGTTTTTGGCTCTTTCTTATGACAGTTACATAGCCTGATATGGTGAGTACAAGTCAACAGAGGTTATCTGGAGTACTGTGTAAAGTTTAGTCCCCACATTTTCATCATGCAGTGCAGAGACTAATTATAGACATACAGAAAAAATAGGGTGTAGAACAAGTAGTGTGGTAGACAGTAGGATTTTAGAGACTTTTATTTTTTCATACTTTGACTTGAAGTTATTTTGGAGAAATTATATGGATAAATGTAAGGGTTGGTGGGTCGAATGGCCTGTACTCATCAGAATTATTCTGATGGTCTTGTTTCTGCCTTTTCTGGGTTTTTGACATTAATTGTTCTGTTGTGTGAAGCTGTAAGGCAGCATCACTAATCACTGTGCCATGATAACATCCCACATATGACTCCATGATGAAACTGATTTTATTCAGTTATGGGTCACTAGGGCCAGAACCTCTACCAGCAACCAGGCATGAAACTCTTCTGGATCTAATGCCAGTTCATACATAATTAATAAACTGAACTTAATTTCATTGAATTATGCATTTTAACATACAAATGATTTAATAACCAGAAGCTATATATATAAAAGTCAATGGTACACATGTTTCTCAATGATCAACTAAAAATACTGTACAGTGAAATCAGCCCTAACCCTCCCCCTTCTGGGTAGGGTGGGGTGTGATCTTATGGTCTTGTATGCATGTTATCATCCAGTTGATACTCGGAACGACCACCAGAGGGCAAACTGGAGGCGACTGCCAGCATTCTTTATGTTTGAGCACCACTACGACCCTGTTAATTTTGAAATTAAATACAGTTCTACACATGCAAGTGTGTGTGTCTGTCCAGCCCGGAAGTGAGACATAGAGTCGGGGTGAGGGCTCCATCTCTGAGGATACGTGAGACCAGTACACCGGCAAAAGGAAACCTCTTAAGAAAGCAGAAACGATGAGAGCACGTCGGCAACGCGAATCCTCATAGCAGAGAGATGCCCAGAGTAGTTCTGACGATTTAAATACTTTCTAGAATCCCGTGCTTTTAACAACATGGGCTTGCACAGTTAGTATAAAGCAGGCAACTGCCAGCATTCTTTATGTTTAAGCAGCACCGCACGCCTGTTGCTTTTCAAATTAAATAGAGTTGGCTGGTTCTGAGCATCAACTGGATGATAACATACATACAAGACAGCAAGACAAGGACATTAGTGAGTATTTATTGTTTGTTAATTTATTTTTTTTAAGGTTGTGTTTTTTTTTTAATTATGTTTTCTCAAACAATTAAAAAAAACACTTTATTTTCCTCCCGGGCAACGCTGGTTATTTCAGCTAGTTGCAAATAAATGTAAAGGTTGCAAATACATTAAAAGGCCATTAGATTTAATTTATATTGCGTTTTGTGTTTTAAGGTGAGTGTCTTTGTTACAGATTAAAGAACTCTGTAACAACTCTATTGTGGAGGATAGCATAGTAAAAATAAAGTGAAATGAACTGTGTTTTGTATGCGTATTGACTGAGAGTACATGAACTTGGTAGGGGAGGCGATTTTTTGTTCATTCGCTGAAGTGAATCTGAGAGCCTTAAAATGTTGTCACACTAAGCATATTGCAGCGAGGCATCTGCATTTGACATTTCTCAACACACTCAAGTTGTTTTCACACCAAATGTGTTAAAGTCGCTCAGCTTGAATATTTTCTCTAATGAAATGAAATATTGCATTATGAAAAAATATCACTCAGCTGCATCTGAATGCGAAAAAAAAGGATTGTTACACATGGGAAGGCATTGTGTGCTAGCTTTTAGAGCCCTTACAGCGATATCCTTAACACAGCAAGAAGCCAAGCTTAAAGAAGAAAGCTGTACAGCTAGAAGTTCACTAAAGGCGGCTGGTGGCATATTTCAGTCGGCTTTGCTTGCTCACTGACTCACAGAATCTCAGCATGAAGGGTTTTAGCTCAGCCTCTAGTCGCTCCTCCAGCAGAGCTGCAGCCTCCTCTCCTAGATCCTTCTTTTCAAGATAGGCAGTCATTCTTTCACCTTATTTGAAAGGCTCCCCCAACTTGCCCAAGGAAACCAAACAAAGAAAAAAAAAATCTTAAGTGTCTCAAAACCAAGCAAGGAAAAATAAACAAAATGACACTGTGTCTGTTCTTCTCTTGAACACTACTCAGTAATTGGAAGTGAGTTTGAATGAAGTTCCTAGACATTTTCACATGCAGGAGAACATCTCATGCCTTACAGGGACTTGCACTCAAATTTACTAAGATGTCTATTTTCCCATTGACTGATCTGTGCTGCCTAGTCGATTAGAACTGCTCATGATCACCACATAACGCACATTATTATTTTAGGATGTTACTAGTTATGTGTGGTGGATTCAAGTTATTTATGAAAATACACAATAGTTTGTGTTGTTTCAGTATGTAATTCAGGTCATATTTATCTTTATTATTAAATAAATGTTTCAAGTTTTAGTTTGGAAGATAGAGTTTGACTTTTACAACATCTTGCAAGAATTTAATTTAACAAACATGAAGGAAAATGAACTGTGCCACATGTCTGCAATCTTCCATCCATCCATCCATCCTCTTCCGCTTATCCAAGGTTGGGTCGTGGGGGCAGCATCTTAAGCAGAGAAGCCCAGACTTCCCTCTCCCCGGCCACTTCTTCCAGCTCTTCCGGGAGAATCCCAAGGCGTTCCCAGGCCAGCCGGGAGACATAGTCCCTCTAGCGTGTCCTGGGTCTTCCCGGGGCCTCCTCCCGGTTGGGCGTGCCGGAACACCTCACCGGGGAGGCGTCCAGGAGGCATCCTGATCAGATGCCCGAGCCACCTCATCTGACTCCTCTCGATGCGGAGGAGCAGCGGCTCTACTCTGAGCCCCTCCCGGATGACTGAGCTTCTCACCCTATCCTTAAGGGAAAGCCCAGACACCCTGCGAGGAAACTCATTTCAGCCGCTTGTATTCGCGATCTCGTTCTTTCGGTCACTACCCATAGCTCATGACCATAGGTGAGGGTAGGAACGTAGATCGACTGGTAAATTGAGAGCTTTGCCTTACGGCTCAGCTCTTTTTCACCACGACAGACCGATGCAGAGCCCGCATCACTGCAGATGCCGCACCGATCCGCCTGTCAATCTCACGATCCATTCTTCCCTCACTCGTGAACAAGACCCCGAGATACTTAAACTCCTCCACTTGGGGCAGGATCTCTCCCCCAACCCTGAGAGGGCACTCCACCCTTTTCGGCTGAGGACCATGGTCTCGGATTTGGAGGTGCTGATTCTCATCCCAGCCGCTTCACACTCAGCTGCGAACCGATCCAGAGAGCTGAAGATCACGGCCTGATGAAGCAAACAGGACAACATCATCTGCAAAAAGCAGTGACCCAATCCTGAGTCCACCAAACCGGACCCCTTCAACACCCTGGCTGCGCCTAGAAATTCTGTCCATAAAAGTTATGAACAGAATGGTGACAAAGGGCAGCCCTGGCGGAGTCCAACTCTCACTGGAAGCGGGCTCGACTTACTGCGGCAATGCGGACCAAGCTCTGACACTGGTTGTACAGGGACCGAACAGCTCTTATCAGGGGGTCCGGTACCCCATACTCCCGGAGCACCCCACAGGATTCCCCGAGGGACACGGTCGAACGCCTTTTCCAAGTCCACAAAGCACATGTAGACTGGTTGGGCAAACTCCCATGCACCCTCCAGGATCCTGCTAAGGGTGTAGAGCTGGTCCACTGTTCCGCGACCAGGACGAAAACCACACTGTTCCTCCTGAATCCGAGGTTCGACTATCCGGCGGACCCTCCTCTCCAGAACCCCGAATAGACTTTTCCAGGGAGGCTGAGGAGTGTGATCCCTCTATAGTTGGAACACACCCTCCGGTCCCCCTTTTTAAAGAGGGGACCACCACCCGTCTGCCAATCCAGAGGCACTGTCCCGATGTCCATGCGATGTTGCAGAGGCGTGTCAACCAAGACAGTCCTACAACATCCAGAGCCTTAAGGAACTCGGGCGATCTCATCCACCCCCGGGGCCCTGCCACCAAGGAGTTTTTTGACCACCTCGGTGACTTCAGTCCCAGAGATGGGAGAGCCCACCTCAGAGTCCCCAGGCTCTGCTTCCTCGTGGAAGGCATGTTTGTGGGATTGAGGAGGTCTTCGAAGTACTCCCCCACCGACCCACAACGTCCCGAGTCGAGGTCAGCAGCACACCATCCCCACCATATACAGTGTTGACACTGCACTGCTTCCCCTCCTGAGATGCGGACGGTGGACCAGAATCTCCTCAAGCCGTCCGAAAGTCGTTCTCCATGGCCTCTCAAACTCCTCCCATGCCCGAGTTTTGCCTCAGCAACAACCGAAGCCGCATTCCGCTTGGCCTGCCGGTACCTATCAGCTGCCTCCAGAGACTCCTTCTTCAGCTTGACGGCATCCCTCACCGCCGGTGTCCACCAATGGGTTTGGGGATTGCCGCCACGACAGGCACCGACCGACGGCCACAGCTCGGTCAGCCGCCTCAACAATAGAGGCACGGAACATGGCCCATTCGGACTCAATGTCCCCCACCTCCCTCGGGATGTGGTCGAAGTTCTGCCGAAGGTGGGAGTTGAAGCTACTTCTGACAGGGGACTCTGCCAGCCGTTCCCAGCAGACCCTCACAACACATTTGGGCCTACCAGGTCTGACCGGCATCTTCCCCCACCATCGAAGCCAACTCACCACCAGGTGGTGATCAGTTGACAGCTCCGCCCCTCTCTTCACCCGAGTGTCCAAGACATATGGCCGCAAGTCCGGCGACACAACCATAAAGTCGATCATCGAACTGAGGCCTAGGGTGTCCTGGTGCCGAGCACAGAAGTCCAATAACAAAACACCGCTCGGGTTCAGATCGGGGGGGCCATTCCTCCCAATCACGCCCTTCCAGGTCTCACTGTCATTGCCCACGTGGGCATTGAAGTCTCCCAGCAAAACGAGGGAATCCCCAGAAGGTATGCCCTCTAGCACCCCCTCCAGAGACTCCAAAAAGGGTGGATACTCCAAACTGCTGTTCGGCGCATACACACAAACAACAGTCATGACCCTTCCCCCCACCCGAAGGCGGAGGGAAGCCACCCTCTCGTCCACCGGGGTAAACCCCAACACACAGGCTCCAAGTCGGGGGCAATAAGTATGCCCACACCTGCTCGGCGCCTCTCACCGGGGGCAACTCCAGAGTGGTAGAGAGTCCAGCCCCTCTCAAGGAGATTGGTTCCAGAGTCCAAGCTGTGCGTCGAGGTGAGTCCGACTATCTAGCTGGAACCTCTTAACCTCGCACTAGCTCAGGCTCCTTCCCCTTCAGAGAGGTGACATTCCACGTCCCAAGAGCCAGTTTCTGTAGCCGAGGATCAGACCGCCAAGGTCCCCGCCTTCGGCCACCACCCAACTCACACTGCACCCAACCTCCTTGGCCCCTCCCATAGGTGGTGAGCCCATGGGGAGGAGGACCCACGTTACCTCTTCGGGCTGTGCCCGGCCGAGCCCATGGGTGCAGGCCCGGCCACCAGGCGCTAGCCATCGAGCCCCACCTCCAGGCGGGGCTCCAGAGGGGGGTCCCGGTGACCCGCATCCGGGCAAGGGAAAATGTTGTCCACAGTTTTTATTCTTCATTGGAGGTTTGGAACCGTTCTTTGTCTCATCCCTCACCTAGGACCATAAAGCCCCGGACAACATAGCTCCTAGGATCATTGGGACACGCAAACCCCTCCACCACGATAAGGTGACGGCTCAAGGAGGGGATGTCTGCAATCTTTATAATCAAAAATGACGCCCATGTTAATTATTTAGTCCATCTGACCTACAGCTTCTTAATAAAAGAGCTCATGTAGAATAAACTTAGTATGTTAAAGTGCCGACACGGTGGGTGCCTGTCTAGATGTAGTATGTTATAATAACCAGAATAGAACTCAAGGTGTAGAGGTGATTGCAACCAAGTCAAGTGACCATAATATAATACAGTTAATAATGTTTTTTGCAAAATGCAGTTGCAAAGACTTAAACTTTTAAGTTTAACTTAAGAGAGCAAATTTTAAACAGATGTGCCAAAGTCTAACAGGGATAAACTGAGATAAACTTATAAATGTGGAGACAGTCAAGGAGCAGTAGAACAGGTTTAAAAATGTTTTACATATAATGCATTACAAGTTTGTCCCTAAATTAGTAATTAGTACAAAATGGGAAAAAAACTCTGCAATGGGTTAATAAGAAGTTGGAAAAAAAGCTCCAGAGCAAAAAAAGACTACAAGACGTACAAGACTAATAATCCCAATCCTAACTGTAGGGTGTATGAGAGAATGAGGGAAACCATTAAGGAGGATATTAGGGAAGCTAAAAGGCAGTTAGAAAGAAATATTGCAGGTAGGGCAAAAGGTGGCCCAAATAGATTCTTTTGGTATTTTAGTAAAAAAAAAATGTCAAGGAGGATGTGAAGAACATCAGGAATAGCAAATAGGAATTAAAATATACATACAGAGACATAACAACTGTTCTAAATTTGCATTTTGCTGAATGTGAGGAAGTGGATAACCTCCCAGCAGTAATAGGGACTACTAAGGAGGTACTGAGTGATTTGGAAATTGTAGAGGGAGAAGTGCTGTGTAGATTAAATATACTTCAACCTGACAAATCACCAGGACCAGATAACATTTATCCTCAAGTAATTAAGGAGGTTAGCGAGCACATATGTAAACCCTTGACATGCATTTTTAGAAAGTCACTGCCCACTGGGAAAACTCCTAAGGAATGAAAAATAGCAAATATTATTCTGTTATATAAGAAGGGTGATCAGACGGATCCAAGTAACTGGACCAGTAAGCTTAACGTGCATCAAGTCAAGTCAAGTTGGGGAGCATGCACTGGTACAGTGCATTGCCACAGCCACAACACAGCGACCTCACAGGCAAACACGTGGTCCAGTCCCACCCCGCAAAATGACCCTCTATCTGCCACAGCCAAGCGTTATGTGGGAGACCCCTTGGCCTGGTCCAGCCACTTGGGTCCCCAACAATGAGGATCTTACAAGCTGGAACACACTTAGGGAAACGTGCCACATGGCCGTAGTGCCGTAAATGATGCTCCCTCACAATACAGGTAATGTGCCTCATTCGGGACTCCATGAGGAAGCGCTCATTCGACACAAAGTCAAACCAACGGTACCCAAGGATTTTCCGGAGAGACACAGTACCAAAGGAGTCCAGTGTTCATCTCAGGTCACTGGATAGCGTCCATGTCTCCCAACCATATAGCAAGACAGGAAGCACCAGGACTCTAAAGACTTGGACCTTCGTCCTTTTGCATAGATATTGGGAGTGCCACACACCCCTTTTTTATTTTCTTGATTTTATTGTAATCATTACATACAAATCGATCAATTTTTACAAAAAATAGGATTGAAAACAAATTAACCCCTACCCCTGAGAAAGAGAGCATAGCCAACGGAATAAAGCTTAAAACTAGTAAAAATAAATAATTTGATGAGTTTAATAGGCGGATACAGAATAATGGAGAAAAACAAGAAATGGGAAGAGAATCTACTTCCTTAGTGTTTTAAGAGCTTATACTAAAATATTATTGATTAGATCCTGCCAGGTTTTGAAAAAGTTCTGCACAGATCCTCTAAGTGAAAATTAGATTTTTTCCAATTTCAAATAATATAAAACATTTATTACCCACTGACTTAAAAAAGGAGAGTTAGGATTCTTCCAGTTTAGGAGAATAAGTCTGCGTGCCAATAGTGTAGTGAAGGCAATCACAGTTTGTTTGTCCTTCACCACTTTAAGCCCATCTGGAAGGACACCAAACACAGCTGTTAATGGATTAGGAGGGATTGTGAGACCAAGGCTGTCTGAAAGGCACTTAAGAATTTTTGTCCAGAATGATGTTAATTTGGTGCAGGCCCAAAACATGTGACCCAGTGAGGCTTGAGCTTGATTGCAGTGTTCGCAGGTTGGATCTTGCCCTGGAAGCATTTTGGACAATTTCAAGTGAGACAGATGTGCTTGATATATAATTTTGAGTTGAATAATTGTATGCTTTGCACATATGGAGCTCAAATGAATTCTCTGCATTACTCTGCTACCTTCCACTCCTTTTCTGAGATTTTGAGTGAGAGATCCTTTTCTCATTGTCCTCTTGGATCTTTGAAAGGGAGGGACTGTAAAATATATTTATATATTGCAGAAATGCTGTCCTCGAGACTGAGCAATACTTTTTCCAGCATAGAGAAAGGTGGGAGATGGGGGACATCGGACAGGTTCTGTTTGACAAAGTTTCTAATTTGAAGATAGTGAAAGAAATGTGTTGCTGGAAAATTAAATTTGGAATGTATTTGTTCTTAGGACGCAAAGATGTTGTGTATATAAAGATCTCTAAGCAATTTAATCCCAAATGTTTTCCAGATATTAAAAACTGCATATGTTTGTGAGGTTTGAAAAAGGTGGTTCTCATGCAGAGGTGCCACTGATAGATAGATAGATAGATAGATATTTTATTAATCCCAAGGGGAAATTCACATACTCCAGCAGCATACTGATAAAAAACAATATTAAATTAAAAAGTCGTAAAAATGCAGGTAAAACAGACAATAACTTTGTATAATGTTAATGTTTACCCCCGCGGGTGGAATTGAAGAGTCGCATAGTGTGGGGGAGGAACGATCTCCTCAGTCTGTCGCTGAAGGTGCTCCTCTGTCTGGAGATGATGATGTTTAGTGGATGCAGTGGATTCTCCATGATTGACAGGAGCCTGCTCAATGCCCGTCTCTCTGCCATGGATGTCAAACTGTCTAGCTCCATGCCTACAATAGAGCCTGCCTTCCTCACCAGTTTGTCCAGGCGTAAGGCGTCCATCTTCTTTATGCTGTCTACCCAGCACACCACCGCATAAAAGCGGGCACTCGCCAGAACTGTCTGATAGAGCATCTGCAGCATCTTATTGCAGATGTTGAAGGACGCCAGTCTTCTAAGGAAGTATAGTCGGCTTTGTCCTCTCTTACACAGAGCATCAGTATTGGCAGTCCAGTCCAATTTATCATCCAGCTGCACTCCCAGGTATTTATAGACCTGTACCCTCTGCACACAGTCACCTCTGATAATCACGGGGTCCATGAGGGGCCTGAGTCTCCTAAAATCCACCACCAGCTCCTTGGTTTTGCTGGTGTTCAGGTGTAAGTGGTTTGAGTCACACCATTTAACAAAGTCCTTGATTAGGTTCCTATATTCCTCCTCCTGCCCACTCCTGATGCAACCCACGATAGCAGCGTTGTCAGATTCTCCATCTTAAAATGTTTTCTACATTGGTTCTATATTCTGAGTGAGTGAAGCATAATTGGGTTATTAGTATATTGGTGATAATTTGCATTCATTGGGGCACAAAGCAGGGAATATAAAGAAGTACTGCAGGATTTGTGGACCAAGCCTGTGTATGTTCATCTATTTGTGTCCAGGTTTTTATAGCTTGCATGTTTGCTGCCCAGTAATAAAATTGAAAGTTGGGTAGAGCCATGCCACCTTCTGCCTTAGGTCTTTGTAGAGTCACTCTTTGGATACGTGAATTTTTTAAGTTCCAAATAAATTAGGTTATGGTTGAATCTAATTGCTTAAAGAATGATTGATTTATGTATATTGGAATGTTTTGAAATAAAAAAAGAAGCTTAGGGAGGATATTCATCTTAACAACGTTAATTCTTCCAGCTAGAGTGAGACGGAGGGTTGACCATCTATGCAAGTCTTGCTTAATTTTTTCCATACAGACGGCAAACTTTTGTTGGTAAAGAGCTTTATGTTTACTTGTGATATTTACCCCTAGGTATTTAAACTGATCTGCAATGATAAAAGGGAACACGTCCAATCTAATATGGTAAGCTTGAGAATTCACTGGAAAGAGCACACTTTTATTCAATGAATTCTGAGACCAGAGATATTTTCAAATTCTGTAAGTGCTGTTAAGACTGCAGGCATAGTATTTTGTGGGTCTGATATATACAGTGCCATATCATCTGCTTACATAGAAATTTTCTGTTCCAGACCTTCTCTGAAAATCCACTTTATCTGATAAGCATTTCAACAGTGAACTGCCAGTGGTTCAATGGCAATTGCAAATAGTAGTGGTGACAAGGGGCATCCTTGTCTGGTACCACGTTCTAGTTTAAAGTAGTCTGAACAAATGTTGTTGATACAAATTGAAGCTTCTGGATTGGTATACAGTAGTTTGATCCATGCACAAATATTCAGGCCAAAGCCAAATTTCTCTAATGTAGTGAAAAGGTAGTTCCACTCAACCATGTCAAATGCTTTTTCTGCATCCAACTATAATAATATCTCCGGGGTGTTGGACTTTGCAGGTGAATATATTACATCAAACAGGTGTCGGAGATAGGAAGCTAAGTGTTGGCCTTTAGTAAATCCAGTTTGATCTTGTGATATTACCGAAGGCAGCACTTTCTCCATCCTTCTAGCTAGGGCTTTGGAGAGTATCTTAACATCATTATTCAGAAGTGAAATTGGTCTGTATGATGCACATTGTAATAAGTCCTTATTTTGTTTACGAAAGAAGGTGATTAATGCTTAGTGAAAAGTTTGAGGTAGAATCTGATTGTCTCTAGCTTCTGTAAATGTTGCTAATAAGAGGGGAACTATCTGAGTGGAGAATTTCTTATAAAATTCGACAGGGTAGCCATCAAGGCCTGCTGCTTCATAGCATCTAGTAATTCTGATAGCACCAGAGGTTTTATTTATTTCCTCTGCAATAAAAGTATCCATTTGTGGTATCTGTAATGTATCCAGAAATGCATTAGATTGTGTGCTGTCTCCTTTGAACTCAGTAGAATATAAGGATTTATAGTAGTCTCTAAATGTGTGCATTATATTGTTATACACACAGTATGATCAGAGTGGTGCTTATGATGTAATTTATCCTGATTTTCAGAAAGCATTTAATAAGGTCCAACATATGAAGTTGAACATCCAACTAAAAGAAGTGGGAGTTCAGTGTATAGTGTGTTAATGGGGCAACATTGAATAAAATACAGGAAGCAGAGAATGACAAGTGTGAGGAACCCTACCAGAGTTGGGTGATATTAAGAGTGATGTACCTTTTTTTAATATATTTAAATGTTCTGACTAAAAATATTAACTAGTTAATTTTGCAGTTGATACCAACCTAAGCATATTGGCAGATAATCTAGAATCCGATGAATTATTACAGAGGGTTGTGGATAGCATGCAGGATTGGGCAGATTTGAGGCAGATGAATGTAAAGTAGGAAGTAAAAATTGTATATTTTAATACATACAGTAATGGGATGTCTGAAACCTCCCTTAATATATAACAAATCTGTGGTTAAATAAAAGGTTTATTCTTCCATCTACCTTTCATAAAGGTTCCACAAGTGATGTAAACTCAATACAGTTCTTGTCCTCTCTCTTTTTTCATTTCCTCCACACCTCCCAGGTGACCTTTGCCCTCTTCCACCCGACTCTAACTTGCCTGGATGAGGTCAAGTGGTCTCTTTTATCTTGGACCTAGGAGTACTTCTGGTGCCAGGGCATAGCCCAACGGAAGTACTTCCAGGTCAATCAGAAGTCCCACAAAGTGCGGATTATAAATCCCATCAGCTCCCTCTGACGGCCCCGATAGAACCCAACAGGTCTGCCTCAGAGGACTACTGGTCCCAGCATGCCCTCCCAGCATCTATGTGGAAATCCTAGCCCAAGGCGGCTGCCACCTAGCATAATAGGGGAGAAAATATTGAGCAGTGCTCACCTTCCCTAGTCCTTCCATCGTACTGGCCTCCCAGCTGGGTAAGGTCCCTTGATCAATCCCGATTGGGATGCCAGTCCACTTGCTGCTGTCCATTATTCAAAAATATTGTGGACCACCAGGGGGCGAACCAGCCACCCTACCCAACACAGACAGGCAAAGATACAGGTGGAGGTGCAACACACTTTTATTTTTCCACGTGGGAACAGCCTCCTGATTCCCACCTTTACAGCACAGTTCTCCAGTACACATGGCACTAAAGCACACTGCTCACAGTCCTTTACTTCTCTTCATTCTTTAACCTTTTCTCATTGCCGCGGGTGTGGCAGAAACACTGCAACCCAGGGCCCTGACCACGTCCACGTCTCTGGTGGTGGCTCTACAGCAAGCCAAGTTGGGCTGGGGTTTGCACTCTAGTGCCCTGAAAACATTCTCTCCCCCGATCCTTCTGTTAAAGGGGTGTTCCGGCTGGCAAGTGTACAGTATATATATTGTGGCAGACGGCCAGGGTTTCTACATGGATGGGACGCCTGTGTAATGGAAGGACCAGGGGAGAGGACACATACAGGGCATTATCTCCTCCAAAGTGCTAGATGGCAGCCCCCCTAGGTTGCAGCGGTGCCTCAGACTCCCAGAGGACTCCATGGGAGATGGAGTTCGGCACAGAGTTGTTGGGTTCTAAGGATGCCACTAGAAGGTGCTGCAGGGACTGTGGAGTCCTACTTTTTTGGGCTTCCGCCTCGCCCAGAAGTGCTTCCGGAACATGCTAATGGACTACTAAAATTACTCCCGGGAGCATGATAACAGAAGCCCGCTGCCACTCCTCCGAGGGCCAAAGCTGGGAGAAAGAGGGACGAACCTTAATGGAGGATGAGTACAGCCGGAAGGAGAGAGAAAGACAAAGACAGAGATAAGAAGAAGAAAAGGATTTTTGTTGTGTTTTTGTAATGTGCTGAGCAAGTGGGAAAAAAACAAAAAGAAATTAAAAAGGTGTGTTGCTGAACTTGCATACACATTTGTCTGTGTCAGTTTTGGGGAGCTGGTGTGGCCCCTGGTGGCCACAATATATATATACAGTTTATATAAGAATTTACAATGCAAAGTCTTCAAATAAGTTAAGTTCAAGCAATGTCTTCTTTTTCCAGGACCAATCCAGTCCCATTAACCAAATTCAAAATCATTCAGCTCAGCTTATGAAATTCTATGTTTTTAAAGGTGATACCAACAAGAGCCACACTACTCCTCAGAAGTGCACAACATTTGAAATACAGATTTAGGACTTTGCAAGAAAGACTTTTGTGAATGTTTACTTCAATCCTTCAAACCTTTTAAAGTTGAAAGTATTCAAACACAGCATTGTTGAGGATTTTTCTTTTAAATAACAGCTGTGCTCACACCTACTATGTTTTCAATAGACATCCTTTATTGTGCAGATTTGAGGGAGCACTGACATATGAATACTTCAGTTCATTATGACAAATGCTTGCTATCAACTGGGAGAGCTGGACGTATGTAAATTATCTCTGTCTTATAACATAGTTTTAAAACTCACATTTCATTGTTTTAAATAAAGAAAACAGAATAGTCCATCTCAAACCATATACCTTGTCAGGGTAGGAGCATTGTCTCCAGCCCTGAGAAGAAGGGGCAGTTAAGTCTTGCATTCCACTGGTTTGCACATAATGAAATAATAGTATTATAGAGGTATTATTAGTAATATTGGTAAGGTGCACTATATTGTTTAACTACAAAGAGCTGCTAACAGTGAGATATGACTTTAAACCTGGAGGTGTGCTGTAAATTAAAAAAAAATAATATTTGTAAATCTTAATGTTTTTGTATACTGTACAATTAATATTATTTCGCTGATACCTTCATCCAAGTGTAGCAATAATGACCATAAGACATTGCGAAGGTTTGGGGCAGCCACCCGTATAATTTTTCCTGGCTGCAAAACTAATTCAAAATCATAGCCATGTTCACACGACTCAGTCCAAAACAGAACTGTCTTAGTATTAACAAGATGGTGGCTTTAAAGGCCATTAGAGGAAGTGATGTCATCAGGACCAGAACCAGAAGTGACGTCGTTGGCTGCCTCAGAGCCGGGCGGGATTTCCCTAGAATGGTCTTCAAGAGATCGAGAGAGAGAATTAGTGCACTTCTCCACCCCCTGGTCCGGCGTGGAATTACATGTACTCAAGCCCTTTAGTTGCCTCCTAAACACGCGTGTGTGACACAAGGCTACTTACAACATTTCAGATACAATTGGTAACGTTTCTTTTCTCAAATGGAGCACAGGCAGGTGAAGTGAATTGCTCATAGTCACATAGTATCATTAGCAGGACTTGAGCCCACAACCTCAGGGTTTAAGGACCAAATCCTTAACAACTTATTTGAACTGCCTGCCATATTTCTAACTTTGGTAATACTTTACTTTAGGGTCTGCAGAAATGTATTTATTATACATTTATTTTTATGTAAAAAGACCTTAACAAAGGCATCTTTATGTCTTCAGAACAGTTACAAAGCATCAGTAAAGTGTTAAATTCAACTCTGCAATGTGGCTTACTAACCAAACATCACTTTGGAGCGGTCTGAGATGATTCAACTGATACACATTTCTCTTGGTATTACGTATTTAGTACAAGATTTGTGAGTCTTTCATATTAACATGTAATTTTACCATCATGTCACCATGCTGTTCTGCACAGACATGAATAATCGATCTACAGATGTTTTGTAAGTGTTATGAAGACCCAAAGAAATTTTTGGTATGGGCTTGTTTCGGGCCAGGTATCAGCACTCATGTCCCAGTTTGATTGGATTCCAATTCACATGCCCCGATTTGATTCGATATCAATTTAATCTTGACTGAATGCACTGATATATTTGAAGTGGTGGCTTTTTTAGACATTACTTAACTGTGCATAGAGAACATTAAAATAATGTGACAAATTTCAGTAACATTTTATTTGAAGGGTGTCTACATAGTGACGTCATAACATATGCATAAGCGTGGAATGACATTTAAGAATAAATACTTGATTAGTAATGAACAATTAATATCAGTATTTGGAAGATCTGGACCTAAATGTCATTGCTCTTTTAAAAACTCATTTAGAATTCACCATAATTTAACTAAAATATGTATTGCCACATCAGAGTTCACACATATTATTGGGGGAGCTCCTTGTTTTAATACAATGCAATGGCATCTACTTTAAAAAACATTTATATCATCTTGCAAATAATAATTCTCTATTATAAAAAAAATCTTGGGAGGGAGACTAGGGAGACGAGACGTGATCTTCTCACAAGACAATTTGACGTCCCGCAAAAGACACTTTAATGTCACGCGAGACAAGGTAGTGAGACAACATTTGAAACAAGTTCACAGACATCTAACCAAGCAGTTGTTGGAATGCTTTTGGCAGACACACTTCATGTGCTCCCAGCTCTTAAAAGAATGACAAGCTACAAGCAGAACACGCAGCTCGCCAGCAGATGATCCGACCACTTCTCCTCAGCGTGCATTAAGCCCCTCTCCCCCTTCACAATGCGAGTGGCAGAGACATGAAGTGGCAAAAGGACAGCTGCTGTACAGACTTTTAAATGATCGACGTGCAGAACACACAGCGTGCCAGCAGCAACAAGCCAGCAGATGATCCGACCAGTTCTCCATAGCGTGCGTTCAGCTGCCCCCACATTCACAATGTGAGCAGTGTTAAACGTCCTGCGAGAAAGAGATGTAACCACGCCCGGGGCCAGAAATAAAGGACAAGTATTGTTTTTACAAAAGTTTTAAAGTAAAAGTGAAAATAATGCATATGTGGCAATTCCCATGAAAATAACAATCTCTTTAAACTGTATATCTGGTAAACCAAACACGGGGGTGGGTGAGCGAAGCGAGCAGAGGGTGGAGCTCTCTAGTTATTATAAAATAATCAAATATTGCTTCATAAATAATAAATGCTATTCAGTAACCTATTCTTGTGTTATGAATCTCCATGTAGACATCCTTCAACTAAACTGTTATCCAATAGGGGAATAAGTTTGGCTATTAAAATAATCTTGAATTTGATAAAAATTAAAGATACAGTAGGAAGACTCATGTCTATGATTCTAGAACTTACACATATCTTCACCTGCTCACTTGTAGCAGTTACTTTAATCTGTCTCAAAAATGTGTCCTAACAGCCCTTCAGACAAAAAGGAAGCATTTTAAAATGAGAATCTAGAGCTGATTGTTGTTGACAGTGGCACTGAATGAATGGAACATAAAAGAAAAAGAACCGACCATCGTGACTGATAACATTGTTAAAATGGAGCTACTTTAAGTCGGCTGCTTTGAGCACACACTTTTCTATCGCAGGCTGCTCTGAAATTTCCAACAATTACCCTCTTTCTTTGCCTGGTGAGGTGTTATAGCAGCTCTTATCTTTAGCGTCTCTTATATTTACAGATAAAGACTGCTGTAGATTCTGTGATTTTTTTGGGCAAATTAAACAGAAGCTTGGAGCCCCAGTGCAGATTGTTTAGGCTCTACACATTTGGATGTCGCCTGAGATAACGTTTCTGGGTGACATTGAGATAAGTGATTTTTAAATTTGTTGTGTTACAACAATAATTAACATCTGAGTTGGAAAGCTTACATATGGCTTTGCTTTTATCCAGATGTTCTTTACTAATGCACCGTTTTAATACATAGTAAGTCAATACATCTGATTTAAGTGTCTAAGACGTTGATTTCATTTAAAGAGGACACACCATTTTATGCGAAGTAGTAAAATGCTTAAAAGGCACATTAGCGCCATCTATTGCATTGGACTCCAAAAATTAAGATAGGACAAAATGTACATGTAGTAATTGAGCAGGACAGAGATTCACAAGACTGATCTTGAGACTTTAAGTATTGATATTAAATTGTTTAAACAAAAAATAACCATTAATCAGACAATATTTTTACCCAGGCCTAGTCTTGTTACAGTAGAGTAAATGAATAACTGAGTCATTTTTTGCAGTACTTAAACTAAATTGTTAACTTAACTTTTTTTATTATAATGACTTTAATTTTACAATTTTAAATAGCCTTTTCAGCATCAGCTGTGTTCATTTACAGTAGCTACCTCAGCCAAAACACAGTTAACATTCAGCTGCTGACTTGATACACATTACGGTAAACAATAGAACATCATTTAAAAAACATATATTAAGCTCACATGTAACATCTTTTTCATTTTTTTCTTGATTTTATTGATTTTATATAAATCACACAAAATACAACAGTAAATTTGTATAAGCCAGTAGAGTAAAACCGAAAGCTAGTAAAAATAAGTAAATTAACAAATTAATAAGTGAATAAAGATAAATGTAGAAGAAAAAAAAAAAAGGGGGAGAGAATCCGCTTCCTCTGTGCTTTAAAAGCTTATTCTAAAATGTTATTGATCAGATCCTGCCAGGTTTTGAAAAAGTTCTGCACAGATCCTCTAAGTGCGAATGAGATTTTTTCCAATTTCAAATATTAAATAACATCAGTTACCCACTGACATAAAATAGGTGAGTTAGGGTTCTTCCAATTGATCAAGATAAGCCTACGTGCCAATAGTGAGGTGAAGGCGATTACAGTTTGTTTGTCCTTCTCCACTTAAAGCCCATCTGTGAGCCCACCAAACACAGCTGTTAATGGTTTAGGAGGGATTGTGACACCAAGGCTGTCTGAAAGGCATTTGAAGATTTTGGTCCAGAATGGTGTTAATTTGGTGCAGGCCCAAAACATGTGGCCCAGTGAGGCTGGAACCTGATTGCAACGTTTGCAGGTTGGATCTTGCCCTGGAAACATTTTGGACAATTTTATGGCGTTATTTCAGTGCCACTATTCTGAGCACCGCGTAAAAATATTGGCTTGCGTAAAAAGATTGCAAGTGCAAGTGTTGCATTTTGAAGAGAATTTATTTTGGCATAAAAGCTGAATTTGAGTGAACAAAATTCATTGCTGCGTGCAAAAAATGTATTTCAGTGTTTGCGCTTATCCATATACACACACACAATAGCACCCCTCTCTCAGTTTTTCATTTGCTTGCTGCAATGTGTTGCTTCGCTCACAACATTCTCTTCTGAAGGCTCAACTCTCTGTACACGTTATAAGTGTGCCACAAAACCAACCAATCACAGACTTGGTTTCAAAAATTCTGATTGGCTCTTACGGTCTCCAATCAGCTCGCTAGCTGCTGCATTCCGGACACCGGAAACACTGTCCACTCAGCCTCGCTTCTTGCAGATAGAGGGAGTTTTGATTTACTCTGCAGCCAAAGAAGAGATGGCAGAATCATACATTTCGGACTGTTTCCGGAATGCAGCAGCTAGCGTGCTGATTGGAGACCGTAAGAGCCAATCAGAATTTTTGAAACCAAGTCTGTGATTGGTTGGTTTTGTGGCACACTTATAACGGTGTACAGAGAGTTGAGCGCTCGCAGCAGAGAATGTTGTGAGCGCAAGCAACACATTGCGAGCAAGCGCAAATGAAAAAACTGAGCGAGAGGGGGTGCTATTGTGTGTGTGTATATGGATAAGTGCAAACACTGAAATACATTTTTTGCACGCAGCAATGAATTTTGTTCACTCAAATTCAGCTTTTGTACGCTCAAAATAAATTTCTCCTCAAAATGCAACACTTGCACTTGCAATATTTTTTTACGTGCGCTCAGAATAGTGGCACTGAAATAACGCCATACAATTTTAAACAAGACAAATGTGCTCGATATATAATTTTGAGGTGAATAATTGTATGTTTTGCGCATATGGAGCTCAAGTGGATTCTCTGCATTGTTATCTTCCACTCCTTTTCTGAAATGTTGAGTAAGAGATCCTTTTCCCACTGTCCTCTTGGATCTTTGAAAGGGAGGGGCTGTAAAATGGTCTTATATATTATGGAGATGCTGTTCTCAAGACTGATCAATATTTTTTCCGGTATAGAGGTAGGTGGGAGGTGAAGAAAATTGGGCAGGTTTTGTTTAACAAAATTTCTGATTTGAAGGTAGTGAAAGAAATGTGTTGCTAGAAAGTCCAATTTGGAATGTAATTGTTCGTAGGATGCAAAGACGTTGTCTATGTACAGATCACTAAATGATTTAATCCCAAATGCTTTCCAGACATTAAAAACTGCATGTGTTTGAGAGGGTGGAAAAAAGTGTTTTTCTCGTGCAAAGGAGCCACAGATAAAAAGCTTTTTTATCTTAAAATGCTTCCTATATTTTTTCCATATTCTGAGTGAGTGAAGCACAATTGTGTTATTAGTATAGTGCCGATAACTTGTACTTATTGGGATATAGAGCAAGAAATATAAAGAAGTACTGCAGGATTTTACTTCTGTTGTGGACCAGGCCTGTGTATGTTCATCTATTTATGTCCAGGTTTTTATAGCTTGTATGTTTGCTGCCCAGTAATAAAACTGAAAGTTAAGTAGAGCCATGCCACCTTCTGCCTTTGGCCTTTGTAGGGTCGCTCTTTGGATACGTGGATGTTTTGAATGAAACCTGTTATCTTTACAACGGTTGACAATCACAGAATATAACTTGAACACAACACATCCTCCAAACACGAACCTGATTGAAAGAAATGATGATAATCAAATCCTTGATGACAGCAACACTCATAACAGTCACAAAACAATTACATTGACAATCATGTTACGTTATTTTCAAAATGTTTCCTTTTCTTTTTCATAACTTCTTTAACACACTACTTCTCGCTGCTGCTTGGTATTTTGCTAGTTCCAAATAAATGAGGTTATGGTTGAATCTAATTTCTTAAAAAATGATTTATTGATGTATATTGGGATGTTTTGAAATAAAAAGAGAAGCTTAGGAAGGATATTCATCTTAACAATGTTAATTCTTCCAGCTAGAGTGAAATGAAGTGTTGACCATTGTGAACTTGGCCCGGACACAGACAGGTGGACATGTTGTCTTAAAACCACCACACGTTTATTAAACAAAATATATACAATAATATGGTCACAAAGACCCCAGTCCATTGGTCACACAGACCTAGTCACGTGCACAAACCCCAAACCAATCACAGTCCTGGCCACAATGCCTTGTCTTCGGGCCGCCTCCACAGCTCCTCTTGCCTCGTCCTCCTTCCACCCGACTCTAGCCTCGAATGTATGAAGGACGGCCCCTTTTATAGAGTGCCCGGATGAGCAGCAGGTGTTCCCGGCATTCCTCCGTTGGCCACGCCCCAGCGTGGCGGAAGTGCCGGTTGTCCTCCTGACAGCCCTCCGGGTAACACCAAAGATCTTCCCCCCAGCACTTCCTGGTGTGGCAGAAGTGCTGGGGCAACAAGTGTCCAAGACATCGGGGCGCCTCCTGGCGGTGACCACCGGCCCCTACAGGGAAAGGCTTCCATGCCCTTGACCCGTGGCCCCCAAAGCAACCCGGAAGGCAAACCCCATGTGATCCAGGCAGGACTCTGACCCTCTTCCGGTCCCTCCTGGCGTTCCGGCCGGGTCATGGCCCCTGGCATCCCTGACACCATCTATGCAAGTCTTGCTTAATTTTTTCCATACAGATGTAGAGATTTTGTTGATAGAGAGGTTTATGTCTACTTGTGATGTTTACCCCATGGTATTTAAACTGATCTGCAATGATAAAATGGAAGGTGTCCAATCTAATATTGTGTGCTTGAGAATTCACTGGGAAGAGCACATCTTTTTCTGTAACGGTTTAGTTTAGGTCCTGTATGTTATTTACTGACCACCAGCCTTCTGTCCACAGCACTCAGACGGGCATCCCGTGATGGCAAGTCTTTAATCAGGTCTGCTTCTACAGAGCTTATAAGTTTTTGACCAGCTGTATTTTTTTTAATTGTGTATGAAATGTTTAGGCATTGGCAAGCATTTTATGTGTGCTCCATTGCACTTTCTCTTTGACCACATCACTATATGCACACACAGAATTCAGTTTTTATGGAACCAAGAAAGTTATCATGTTTCCTAAATAACAACTGGACTTGAATTTAGAGGACATGCCGTTGGCCAAATGCGGCATGCAAATTGAATCACATGAACTGCAGTCATGACATGGCAGCTCCAAAGGCACTTGGTTAAGAAAAGAAAGAGGGAGAGAGAGCGCATGAATTAAGAGGATCATTGATCAGCTTCATTGAAGGAATCCTTATCCACAAATTCCTGATGACTACTTGACATTAGTAGTTGAGAACTTTGCAAAGGATGTGCTTTTCTTCTTGTTTCTGACAAGTCTCGTACTGAACGATGTTGCACAATATTTAAAGAGGATTCCAGTTTTATTAGTTGTAAACCTTTGAACTGGGATTCTTATTTTTTTTCTCCTTAGCCTATTGCCTCACAACCAAAGCCTACAGGTTTTAAATCCCTGCTGAGGCATTGCCAGTGTAGAGTTTAGATGTTTTGACCTTGCATAGGTAAATTTACTGTGGGTACCCCGATATATTTAAGCTTTTTAATTATCTTAAGCACTGATTCTAAGAATCCATCCATCCATTATCCAACCTGCTATAACCTAACTACAGGGTCACGGGGGTCTGCTGGAGCCAATCCCAGCCAACACAGGGCGCAAGGCAGGAAACAAACCCCAGGCAGGGTGCCAGCCCACTGCAGGATTTTAAGAATTGTTTTTCCAAATTTTTGTAAATGTGTATGCTTTTTGATGGACATGGATGGACTGGTCCTTCTGCTGGGATGGAAGGTCTTGCTTTAACCAGCCAGAAGGCCACTGTTATGGGTGGACAGCTGAGATGGATATGCATCCCGGCCAGGGAGGATGCTGCTCTCTGCCTCAGGTACATGGCAGGACTCAAGGATAAACATGGAGAGATCGCCTCTCAGGAATGAATATTCCCCCAGTACGCTAGGGCTCCTGTGGCATGCCTCCAATGTGGACTCCTGCAGGAATTCAGGCACACAACCCTGTTGGGCTCCAAGAGGTCACCAGGGGACATTGCTTGTTTTCATGGATGTTCTACCTAAACAGGACGTGTTTCCTGGGTGTAATGCTTACTTATTGTTCCAGCATATAAACAGTCACTCCACCTTACTCAGGCGAGTTGGGAGGAGGTGCAGGAAAGAAAGAAGTAAGGAAGGGTAGGTAGACAGAAAGAAGTAAATGAATTGTGTTCTATGGTTATGTTAACATTGAAGAGACGCCTCTGTAAAGTGGTCATTTGAACCTGGGACATCTGGGGATGTGGGGCTTTTATGCCCCAGTTTATATAGTAGGTGTAATAATGTGCATAGTCTTGGGTTGTTGGGATTTTTCAATTCATCTCACCTTTTATCAAAACCATTTAATCCAATTCATGGTCTTAGTATTGAAGCCTGGCTACATGAAATGCAGGACAGTAACCAACCCAGGATGCAACAGCAGTTCATCATGCAGCTCAGTCATGCACTTACCAGGACAGTTTAGAGTTGGCATATTTTTCTACAAACATATACAAGAAAAACATGTACGCTGTTCATGGAGCAAAAATCCTAAACCTATTTGTATGTATAAAAAATGCTAAGGATTGTATCTATCTGTCACACGATTGCTCGCGAACCACTGGAGTTAGAACCTAGGTCTTGGTCTTCATTGAAATTATGACATGATATGCACTGGTGAAGCAAAAAACTTTGCATAACAGGAACCTTCAAAAAGTTATTGTGGTTCGTGTCTTTCTTATGAAACTGATGAGAGTGACATAACAGAAAGAAAAATGAGCAGCGGCAACATCTGCTAAGTGTGAAACACCTTGCCCGGCCATTCAAAGAAGAACAGCAATGCCAGCTGCTGAGTCTCCAGTATAGGAAACACAATACTCCCGTGACAAAGACGAACAAATGCCTGTGCACACTGATGTGTGCGGCTCTCTTCACACCATAGTGATCTATATAATCACAAAATACAGTCCTACACACCATGATGGTGTATAAAAGATCTCCAGCAGCTGATATAGAGTCACTAAGTTGCTGGCAATACTGTGGCTCATTGACAAGTCACACATACTCCATGATACCAAATGAGATATCAACAACAAGATGGAAATGTCTGCCGACAGGAGACTGTTAGATCCTCCCAACTTTCACTCGTATGCCAACATCAGGCCCACTTAAATGGCTTTTGTTTAGGGCAACAATTTTGTTGTTCAGATTTTTGATATTTAGTAAAATAATTTAACTACTGGTTTTGATTTAGTTTTGTTTCTGAGGCTGATCTTTTTGTTATTCTCTTTTACATTTTGAGTATCTGTTTTCAACCTGATTCAGTTTTTAGGCCTATCCCAGCAGCTCATAAGCGTAAGTGGGATCCCTTCTTGACAATGCAGTTCCCCTATTTTAGAATTAGAATTAGAATTAGAACAATCTAGACGAGAACAGGCCATTCAGCCCAACAAAGCTCGCCAGTCCTATCCACTTGCTTCCTCCAAGAAAACATCAAGTCGAGTTTTGAAAGTCCCTAACGTCTTACTGTCTACCACACTACTTGGTAACTTATTCCAAGTGTCTATCGTTCTTTGTGTAAAGAAAAACTTCCTAATGTTTGTGCGAAATTTACCCTTAACAAGTTTCCAACTGTGTCCCCGTGTTCTTGATGAGCTCATTTTAAAATACAAGTCTCGATCCACTGTACTAATTCCCTTCATAATTTTAAACACTTCAATCATGTCACCTCTTAATCTTCTTTTGCTTAAACTGTAAAGGCTCAGCTCTTTTAATCTTTCCTCATAATTCAACCCCTGTAGACCTGGAATCAGCCTAGTCGCTCTTCTCTGGACCTTTTCTAGTGCTGCTATGTCCTTTTTGTAGCCTGGAGACCAAAACTGCACACAGTACTCAAGATGAGGCCTCACCAGTGCATTATAAAGGTTGAGCATAACCTCCTTGGACTTGTACTCCACAGATCGTGCTATATAACCTAACATTCTGTTAGCCTTCTTAATGGCTTCTGAACACTGTTTGGAAGTTGATAGCTTGGAGTCCACTATGACTCCTAAATCCTTCTCATAAGGTGTACTCTCGATTTTTCGACCGCCCATTGTGTATTCAAACCTAATATTTTTACTTCCTATGTGTAATACTTTACATTTACTGACATTAAATTTCATCTGCCACAAATCTGCCCAAGCCTGTATGCTATCCAAGTCCTTCTGTAATGATATAACGGATTCCAAATTATCTGCTAATCCACCTATCTTGGTATCATCTGCAAACTTAACCAGCTTGTTACTTATATTCCTATCTAAATCATTTATATATATTAAAAATAGCAGCGGCCCTAGCACTGACCCCTGTGGAACACCACTCTTAACATCGCCAGTTCTGATGAGGTTCCTCGCACCATCACCCTCTGCTTCCTGTGTCTGAGCCAATTCTGCACCCATCTAAAAACATCACCCTGAACTCCCACTTCTTTTAACTTGATGCCCAACCTCTCATGTGGCACCTTATCAAATGCTTTCTGAAAGTCCAGATAAATAATATCATAAGCTCCACTTTGATCGTATCCTTTTGTTGCCTCCTCATAGAATTCCAACATGTTAGTAAAACACGACCTCCCCTTCTGAACCCATGCTGACTGTTCAGAATAACTCCTGTCCTTGTCATGTGTTGCTCAATCTTATCCTTAATAATTCCTTCCATTAATTTTCCTGTGATGCTTGTTAAGCTTACTGGCCTATAGTTGCTTGGATCTGCCCTGTCACCCTTTTTATATAATGGGATGATATTTGCCATTTTCCAGTCCTTTGGAATCTCTCCAGTGCACAGTGACTTCCTAAAAATATGTGTCAAGGGTTTATATATGTACTCACTAGCCTCCTTAAGAACACGAGGATAAATATTATCTGGGCCTGGTGATTTGTTTGATTTCATCTTATTTAATCTGAGCAGCACTTCTCCCTCTACAATTTCCAAATCCCTCAGTACCTCCTTAGTAGTTGTGTTTACCTCTGGCAGGTTATCCACTTGCTCACTTGTAAACACCTCAGAAAAATGTAAGTTTAGGGCATCTGCTATTTCATTGTCTGTATCTTTTAATTCCCCTTTACTATTCCTGATGAACTTGACCTCCTCCTTAACTGTTCTTTTACTACTAAAATACTGAAAGAATCTCTTGGGGTCTTCTTTGCCTTATCTGCTATATTCCTCTCCAACTGTCTTTTAGCCTCTCTGATATCCTTCTTAATGGTTGCCCTCATTTTCTCATACGCTACGGTTCTCTTTGCAGTCATTAGTCTTATATGCCTTATACAGCAGTTTTTCCTTTGCAACTTCTTTTTAAATCTTTATTAATCCATCGTGGAGATTTTTTTAGTTTCCTATTACTTCCAAATTTAGGTATGTATCTGTCCTGCATTACATGTAAAACATTTTTAAACCTGTTCCACTGCTCCTCGACTGTCTCCACATTTAAAAGCTTATCCCAGTCTATCCTACTTAGACTTTGTCGCATCTGCTCAAAATTAGCCCTACTAAAGTTCAACTTAACAATTTTAGTCTTTGCATCTGTACTCTTACAAAATACTGAGAATTGTATTACATTATGGTCACTTGACCCTAGTGGTTCAATCACCTCTACACCCTCAATTCTATCCTGATTATTACAGAATACTAAATCCAGATAGGCTTCACCCCTTGTTGGTGCTTTAACATGCTGTGTTAAAAAACAGTCGCTGATTACTTCTAAAAACTCCTGCTCTTGTGCTCCTCCATCTGTAAGGTTATCCCAGTTAATATTTGGATAATTAAAGTCCCCATGACTATAATATCCCCTGTAAACTTGCCTTTTGATATTACTAAAAAGATGTGTGTTGAAATTACTGTCTGAATTGGGTGGTCTATAACACACTCCTAAAATGAGACCTTTTTCCCTAATATTTTCCAGGCGAAGCCACATGTCCTCACTAAGATGGGGCTCATCATCCAACTGAAGATGACTTACATTTAATTCCTGTTTGGCATAAACAGCAACCCCACCTCCTTTTCTGTTCTGTCTATCCTTCCTAAAAAATGTGAATCCCTCTATGTTACACTCATCCCCATCTTTGTTATTTAGCCAGGTTTCCGTTATTGCTATAATATCATAATTATGCTCTGCTACATACAACTCCAACTCACTTACCTTATTTTTGATACTTCTAGCATTAAGGCAAGAGATTTTTAATGTGTTAATCCTTCTATCTTTACGTATTTGCTTAATTGCAAACGCTTATTGTCAGCAATCATCTCCATAATCCAATTACG
This sequence comes from Polypterus senegalus, assembly GCF_016835505.1. NCBI lineage: Eukaryota > Metazoa > Chordata > Cladistia > Polypteriformes > Polypteridae > Polypterus > Polypterus senegalus. The sequence goes on from NC_053158.1 coordinate 23,907,957, forward strand.
AACACTGATGTCAGTCTTTTAGACAATGAACAATTTATTTGTGAAAGATATGCCACAGTAACTGCTCTTTGATAAATGTATCTTGGCACGTCTGGCAACATTCACCGATTTTGTGTATTGTTGTACGGAAAGTGGGCAAACAACGAATGAAATATCACAAATATTGTTGACACGAAACTGATAAGGTCACAATAAAAATGCACTTATGTTGCATGTAATTTTTTTTAGGCATTGTGGAGCCGACCCGGACACAGACAGGCGGACATGTTGGATTTCACCACCATACATTTTATTATATACACTATTTACAATTATTAAGTCACTCAGACTCAAAATACAGTGCGCAAACCACAACACACAGTCCTGGCCTCACAAATGCCTTTCTTCGGGCCGCCTCCACACTCACTCACTCACTCACTCACTCACTCACTCTCACTCTCTCTCTCTCTCTCTCTCTCTCTCTCTCTCTCTCTCTCTCTCTCTCTCTCTCTCTCTCTCTCTCTCTCTCTCTCTCTCTCTCTCTCTCTCTCTCTCTCGTGCCTCGTCTGTCTTCCACCCGACTCCAGCCTTGAATAAAGGGAGACAGCCCCTTTTATACACTCCCAGACAAGCTCCAGGTGGTTCCTGGCATTCCCCTCTTGGCCACGCCCCAGCGTGGCGGAAGTGTCGGCTGTTCTCCCGGCAGCTCTCCGGGTGTCCGTCTAATTCTTCCCCCCAGCACTTCCTGGTGTGGCGGAAGTGCTGAGGTCACAAATCCTCCTCCTGGCGGTGACCGCGGGCCCCTACAGGGTGGGGCTTCCATGCCCTGAATCCGTAGCCCCCAAAGCAACCAGGAAGGTGGCCCCCACGTGATCCCAGATGGGCACACGCGCACTTCTGGTCCTTCAAGGCATCCCGGCCGGGTCGTGGCCCCTGGCATCCTCATCAGCATACTGTTTTAATCCCCAAGGGGAAGATCTTTTTTTAGCTTACCCCAACTTACTCAGAGTTTTAAGGGCAGTGTGCCCTTGTACAGCATCCCTGGAGCAATTCCAGGTTAAAGGCCTTGCTCAAGGGCCTAAGTAAAGTAGCATGCCTTCTGTTCCTGCTAGGAATAGTACAAGCAACCTTTGAGTTACCAGCCCATATCCTTTAGCTACAGAGCCACCACTCCATTGATCGTTTAGCCACAGAGTCACCTTACAGTATATTGCAATAAACCAACCATTAATATATAGTGCAGAATAGCAACTTAAAGAATACAAAATAACATCATGATACAACATCAAAAGGAAAAAGATATTCACTCTGAGACTATCTGATCCTTCTGTCATGGATTATAACTTCAATTAAAAGTAACGTGCATTTGCTTGTCATAACTGTTGTAACAGGCAGCCAGCATTCTTGCCCGGCCGGGTCGCCTCCCAAATGGAAGGACAGGAGGCGGTAGCTTATGAAGGGTTCTTTCTCCCCCAGACTGTTAGTTGGCAGCCCCCCTGGGTCCACAGATTCCTGCAGGGCACACTGGGAGTTTGAGTTTGCTACAGCCCTGTTGGGTTCCATGGGTGGGGGTGCTGTATATCAGTAGTAGTATTAGTAGTAGTTGTAGAAGTACTCCCAGGATGCAGAATTTAAGGAGCAGCCTCACCTCATTTAAGAGACGGAGTCGGGAGTAACAGGGACAAAGCTCACTCACGAGGTGTGGAGAAGGAGGCTACAAGAGTCTGGGATGAAGAGAGTGTTTTGTTTACTGCTTATGATTGTTGGTATCAGTCCTTGGAGATTGCTCCAGGTCTGGGTCCTTCCATGAATACAGGGCTTTTGTTTGAGGGAACTGGTGTCTTTAATTGTCTATGTCAGGTTGGGGCGGCACGTGCACCGTGGGTCTTCACACTGTATATTCTGGTATTTGTATTTTTCATGAGCAGAATACCAGGGCCATTTATAGTTTTTTTTTTTTACACCAAAGCCCTAAGCAGTATCCCTATTTTGAATCCCCAGTTTCTTGACAACTGTACTTTCACTGAGTTAAGCGACCTTTCAACTGGCCACTGGGCACCACTCAGCTCCCTTATGTCAGGAAAGGCCATACAGAGAAGTATGAGCTAATTAATTAACATAACATCCTCAATATCAATACAGTAATCTCTCCCTACTTCGCGGTTCACTTTTCGCGGATTCACGTCTTTCATGGGTTTTTAAATATAGTAGTAGTATTTCCTAGTCTAAAAACAACAAAACAAGTTCGGTGACTAAGTGCGTTGTAACACGGGCTGTGATTGGTACATGGGAGGGAGACGACAAATCACAGCTTCTTGCTTTCTAATCGGGCCCGTGATTGGTGCTTTGACTGATGCCCAGATCCCACAGACTGGCTAAAGATCTGCAAGAGCGGTCACAGGAATGGGACGACGATATGGTTCGATCGGTCCAATTTTGCAACAAGGTCGATGACGTCATGACCGCCTACAAGCTGCTCTTCGACCGGAAAAAGAAGCAGCAGCAGCAACTGCCGATCACAATGTTTTTGCAGCCTCGCAAAAAAGAGCCAGTTCCTACTACTACTACGGATACACCTTCGGAAACCGTGGAAGAGGTGCCCCAGGAAATGGCACCGCCGTCTGAAGAGATGTAAAATACAGTCATTGGCTGCGCAGTAAAAGTCATCATCACCTTCATCGTCATCATTTTTACTGCACAGCATATTCATCACCATCATCACGTCATACATAGCTATGTGTACTTCGCTATACAGTAACTGTAAACTTATCTACCGAATTTCATATTGCTTAACAGTTGTCCCTGTTATTAATAGAGTAAAGGGTGGGTTGTAAACAGTACAGGGAGGGTTTAAAAACATCCAAATACACGTTAAATAATTAAATAAATATGGTGTCCCTACTTTGCGGAAATTCAGTTATTGTGGCCGGCCTTGGAACCTATCTCCCGCAATAAACGAGGGATTACTGTAAATCAAATTTAGCTACAGGATGTCAGTGCCTATTCCCAAAGCACTGAACAGGAAAATCCCTGGTCGGGACGCCGGTCCATTGCAGGTTCAGTCGTACATACTCCCTCACTCCCACACCAATTCAAAATGGCCAGTTAACCTAACCTGCACATCTCTGGGAAATGACTGGAAAACCCATGCAGACAAAGGGAGAAAGTGCAAAGTCACGATCAACATCTGGACAGAGGCTATGAAACAAAGGTGCTGGATCCATGATGTAGCATCAGGACCCATTGTGTTAATTGATTTATGTAAATGCAACATTTGGAAATTTTTCTCGAAATGATGTCTCTATTGTGAACAGTTTTGCTTAATACAGTATGAAAAAAATATCTCTTTGCTTCCCTTCAGGTATAGGATTGAAGATTAGTTTCTTTTATTCTTGAACCAATTTGATGTGTTAAGATATTGAGTGGTGATGCACACTCTGAAGAGTTTTATTTATTTTTTCTTTCACTTGATTGCTTGACAAAGTATTGACTGACAGGATCTTTGCTCCATTTCATTACACTCTTTGTTGATGTATGGATGTATCGATTACTAAATGTTAAGAAAAATATACAGTGCTGTTGGAGGAAGGAGAAGAACATTTCTGGAAGAAGAACTTTTCTTGTAATGTTCAAAAAGTGGACTTTTTCAAAGATGCTTTATTCAATTCTATGCTGAAATAGCTTGTTATGTTGAAACAGCTTGGCATGTTACTACTGAAAATTGTATCTTGTGTGTTAATGCTTTTGTGTGTGCTTAACAATTACGTGAATATTTTGATGATGAGTCTAAGCAGAATGTGTAATAAGCTCTGCAATATTATATAGTATGTTTAAGGTATTGCTTGACTATACATGTCCAGCAGACAGCAGTTTGTGAGACTCAAAGATTGTGTTTCTGATACAGATGTGAGGAATACTGGAGCACCTCAAGGAACAGTCCTCTCCTTTTCTCTTCGCTCTGTACAACTTACACTACAAATATAACAACAGGTCATGTCACCTGCAGAAGTTCTCAGATAATTCTGTACTTATGGAGTGTATTGATAAAGAGGATGAGATAGACAGGTGGAGAACTTTGTTTCTTGGTGCAGAAAAAATTGTCTGTATGTTAACATCAGCAATACCAAGGCACTGGCTGTTGGGTTGTTAACTTTTGTCACACCCAAGAGCCTAAATTTCCAGTCATTATTCAGGGAGTGAATCAGGAAGTGATCCAATCTTACAAATACTTGTTGTCCACATCAATTACAAGCTGGACTGGACTCAGAATATAGGAATCGGGCAGAGCAGGCTCTATTTTCTTCGGAGACTGTGTTCTTTTAATGTGGGTAGTGACATCCTCCACATCTTCTACAACTCTGTGATGCCCAGTGTTATTTTCTATGCAGTGATGTGCTGGGCTGGTAACATCACTTCAAAAGAGGCCCACTGAATCAACAAGCTAATTAAGAGGGTAGTCTTGGTTTTAGGCCACACAATGACTTCCATTGGTAGTAGTAGTAGAGGAGAAGATAAAGACAATACTAATGACCATTATGGGCAATGCTTCACATCCTCTCTTTGACACAGCAACACCGAGGACTTTCTGACAACAAATTATTCAGCCGAAGAGTGCCAAGAAATGCTACTGTAGCTCCTTTATCTATCTATCTATCTATCTATCTATCTATCTATCTATCTATCTATCTATCTATCTATCTATCTATCTATCCATCTATCTATTGTCACTCATGTGCGATTGGGAGACAGCTGAAGACCCTAAATTATAGCAATACCACGCCAGACCAGAGGGCGGCAGGGTGCACTGATTGTCTCTCTCAATCTCTTGCAGACCATCCACGGGAAATCCTGCAGGGTGCCGGTGCCACTGATGACATCATTTCCGGTTCCAGGCGCTGATGACATCACTTCCGGTTCTGTCCCAGATGACATCATTACTTTTACTGGCCTTTAAAGCTGCCATCTTACCTCAGTAACATCAGTTCTGTTTTGGACTCGAATCTGTGAACATCTCTGTTAAATTCAACTCAATTTTGCAGCCTTGCAACAATATACGGGTGGCTGCCCCAAACCTTCATGATGTCTGTGACTTATTCTTGTGACACTATCTACAGTGCTGCTGCCATCTACCAGGATGCTGAAGCTGAAGTGAGTGGGGGCATTTCAGCAAGACAAGGATCCCTAATTGGTTATTAATTGGTTTCAGAGAAAGAAAATAAAGCTGCTAGAATGGCCCAGTGAATCACCTGAATTGAAAATCTATAGAAATAACTGACCTGAAGATCGGAGTTCATAGAAATGGCCCCCAGAAACTTCAAGATTTGAAGACAGTTTGTGTGGAAGAGCAATGCATGCGACTAGTTTCTCCATACAGGAGGTGTCTTGAAGCTGTCATTACCAACAAAGGCTTTTCTACTAAGTATTAAATACATTTCAGTAAGCGTGTTCAATACTTTTTCCCTGTGTCATTCCACTTTATTACACATAACTTAATTTATGGACTTACTTGTTCTGATTTCTTTGTATGTGTGGATTACTTGGGTTGTTACGGAAATCTGGTGTAAATTTCATGTCAATGGCCCCATTTGAAATATATTTACTGAGAAAAACATTGATGTGTTCAATGCTTATTTTCCCTGCTGTACCTGTCTATCAATGTTTTTGTTGGTAAAGAATGAGAACCGGTTTAAATCAAATGTATAATGCGGACCGGCTACTATAATGAACGTATGATTTCAAAAGCTCTTTCTAAGTTATATAAGCATGCCGAAATGTTGGCTCCCATGTATGATGTCAGAAGAGTGAGCTAAAGCTGTTGTTTTTGAAACATGGTTATACTTTTATGAACTTCGGATAATTGAACTTGATACGATCAGTAAAAGAGCTGATCAGAAGAAGTAGAGAGAGAAAAGAAAGGTAGAGGAAGGTGAAGTGAATCCAAGAATGCTCTTAGTTACTGCTGATACTTTAAGTAATGCAAGAAATGGTCTGCCTGGAAAGACTAAACATTTAACAGTATCAGGTTGTATGGTGTTCATGCTTTATTTTACTTTTGTTTATGGCACTATCTATTTGTACAATGATTAAAGAATCCAGTTTTATTAAAGCCTGCTGACCTGCCTGCATACTTGTTCTGTTTTATCCACCAGGAGCTGAGAAACAAGTTCCTTTCAAAGCTAGGTCAGTCAGGGTGAAGGAGAGAGAACAATCTGAATAAGAAGGCTACAGTGACAGTCATACCTGGGTGAAGTCTGAAGGAAGTACTGACAGAAGGTAATGGACCATAGTCCTGTGTGCTTGTGCATTGCACCTGTGAACTGTATACAGTATTTAGAAGGTCGTAAACAGGTTTTCTATGCTCTAACTGCGAAAATATTCGATCTATAAATAAAGAATCCTACTTCGCGGAAATTCATTTATCGCGGCAGAGTCTGGAACGGATTAACCGCGATAAACTAGGGTTGACTGTACTGTATAAGATTAGTAAGCGTTAAGATTAGGCAAACTAAAGCAGTGACAGAGAATTAAACATATACTGTGAGTTCACATTAAAGAGAATGTGAGGGTTTGATAAAGGGGATTTATATTTTAAGGAGTGGTGTCCCCAAACGCCTTCCCATGATAAGACAAGTGTCTATGAAAGTATCCCTTGAAAATGTTCACATTTTATTTTTATACAACATTGAATCACAGTGAATGTAACATATTTTTTGGCTTGGCATTTGGCATAAATATTCACCTCCTTTGAGATGACACACCTAAATCATTACTGATGGAGCCGATTGGTTTTAGAAGCCCCAGAATTAGTTCAATGGAGATCACCTGTCTGGGGTTTGTATTGGATTGTAGTATAGCGGCAAGGTCCTACTTCTGGTGATTCAATATTGTGGATTAACCTTCACAATGAAGAGAAAGGAACACACCATCCAGCTCATTGAAAATGTGACTGAAAAGTACAAGTTAATGGTGAAAACAAGAAAATATCCAAGTCACCAAATATTCCTTGTAGTCCAGTTAAATTAACCGTTAAAAATGGAAAGGGTATGGCGCTGCTGTAAATCTGCCTAGAGCAGGCTGTCCATGAAAATCGAGTCAGTGAATCTGATATGTAATCGTAAACTCTGAAACGTTTTGCTGAGATTTATATTGGAGCTTTTGTGCTGTTCCTAGCAACTGCGACAAGCACTCCAGCGACATGTTAGCTAAATGTTAACACTCAGAAATGGTGTTGTGATGAACTTAAAATAAAGTGAAAAAATATGAATATTTCCCTCAAACTGTTGAGATTTGTGAAACTTATTTTGAATGCTTAGAAAATGTTGTGAATCTTGAATAAAGTTATTGGATTCATGAGAATTTCATTTTTTGAAAATGCAACTGTGGAGCTTAATTTTTATGTATGCGTATGAATTTTCTTTCATTTTTGGATAAAGTTTTTATTTATTTTTTCTGCATCATATCACCATTTTGGAAACTACTCTGGGCTTTATAGCAGTTGCTATGGGAGCTTGCCTTGTTGCTAGGGTCCACCTCCCTTATACTAGCTGTTAAATTTCAATATAGTGGTGTGAGTTCCTTTGTCTGAGATGCAGATTCAGTCAAACAAGAGTTCTTTAGAAAGTCTCATTTTCAATATTCTGGTATTGACTCTTGCTGTTTTGTTTGAACATGGTCATCATCCTGGTATTTTGGTTCTGGTTTTATTGTAAACTTTTAGTGATTGAGTCCTTGTAGTTTTTTCTTGATTGTGAACAGTTAAACTGTCTGGTTTAGAACAATCAAAAGTTATCTTTTTTTTTCAATTTTATTTTTAAGTTTCAAAAAATACATCTTTTTGTGTTATTTCTGCTAGAAATGTTCATCTCTTGTTTAGTTGCCTTTAGCATCATCAGAGCAGTGCCCTCTTACATATAATGCCAGGAGTCAACCTGGGGTTGTTGAACAAAAGATGGGCAGTGAGCAAGGGACAGATCTGTTGGCCATATCATGTTTCTTTTCTGTAACTAACATAAAGAAAAACAAAAAACTGAATTTAAAAAACATATTTCTCACATTCCTTGAAAATAATTTCTTATAAAGATGCACAGCACAGCCATAACAAAAATTTATTGAAGATGAAAGTGATTTTAATCAAGTAACAATGATTTAGGAGTGGGCAGGAGGAGGAGTATAGGAAGCTAATCAAGGACTTTGTTCAATGGTGTGACTCAAACCACTTACACCTGAACACCAGCAAAACCAAAGAGCTGATGGAGGATTTTAGGAGGCCCAGGCCCTTCATGGACCCCGTGATCATCAGAGGTGACTGTGCAGAGGGTGCAGACCTATAAATACCTGGGAGTGCAGCTGGATGATAAATTGAACTGGACTGCCAATACTGATGCTCTGTGTAAGAAAGGACAGAGCCGACTATACTTCCTTAGAAGGTTGGCATCCTTCAACATCTGTAATAAGATGCTGCAGATATTCTACGAGACGGTTGTGGTGATTGCCCTCTTCTACACGGTGGTGTGCTGGGGAGGCAGCATAAAGAAGAGGGACACCTCATGCCTGGACAAACTGGTGAGGAAGGCAGGCATGGAGCTGGACAGTTTGACATCTGTGGCAGAGCGACAGGCACTGAGCAGACTCCTGTCAATCATGGAGAATCACTGCATCCACTGAACAGGATCATCTCCAGACAGAGGAGCAGCTTTAGCGACAGACTGCTGTCACCGTCCTGCTCCACTGACACACTGAGGAGATCGTTCCTCCACCACACTATGCGACTCTTCAATTCCACCTGGTTAAACGTTAACATTATTTAAAGTTATTATCAGTTTTTACATGCATTTTTATTACTCTTTAATTTAATATTGTTTTTTGTATCAGTATACTGCTGCTGGATTATGTGAATTTCCCCTTGGGATTAATAAAGTATCTATCTATCTATCTATCTATCTATCTATCTATCTATCTATCTATCTATCTATCTATCTATCTATCTATCTATCTATCTATCTATCTATCTATCTATCTATATCAGTTCATAATACAAATCCCCAATACTTATTATTGAAGGGCAGACCCTGGAACTCGCCGTCATGTCAGCTGGTTACATGCGTGGACTTTTGGGTACTTTTCACTTGGCTAATTCTTTCACAAATGTTATGTCTAAGAAATGCGAGCTACAATTAACAGTAGATCCTCTTCAACCAAAACTAACAATAGTACATCAATCAGTGTGATTTTTATGTCACTTGAGCTGGAGCCTGGTATCTATGAAAGCTAATTCAGCCTCCACAAGCCTGTTTGGGCTTAGTTTTTAAAAAATGATTTTCTGTGCTCTACTATCAAGTGTAATACCATTCAATCATCACTGTTATTTTTAAATATGACTCATTGTTACAAACATATTTGATAAACAAAAATGTGATATCTCTTCCTTTGATGAAGTAGATAAGCACAAGTTAAGAATATTCTGACTTTCAAAACAGTCAACTAAGTCCCTAAAGGCACCAAGCATACATTTACTAACCTGTAACATTAGCATCATTGTCATGCATTGTGGGTTATTGGTTGGGGTTCAAAAGAGCACCCCATAGTCCGTATCTCACCCCCGAATTTCTTTCTGCTATAACTTATAGTCGATAAATATCACTATTTGTATCATTGAGCCTGACAGCAAAGATTGCATATTTATTCCCTCCAGCCAAAGAAGATTATTCTCTAAAACAGCACCCTGTACGTGGCCCTTGTTCATCAAAATCTTTTTGATTTAAGTGCCACATGCGTTTCTCTTTTACACATTATATCAGTTCATGACTTTTGTACAGTTTACAAAATTTTGCAAAATTATATTGTTCCTCTAAATTTAAACATTATAATAGATACAGTTCACTGGCAACAGCTCCTTCTTTTAAATTAACTTATTTCCATCAGGGTTTTATAACATCTGCTGGTAACACTTTGCCATATGTTACTTTTAAACTATTTTTACATTTCTGATGAGAAAGATCTTCTGTCTTGCTGGTTCAGAAGTAGTGCATGTCAATCTTATTTTATTTGGTTTTGCATTTGTTTATTTTGTTTTCGTGGTGCTAATTTTTGGTAAGATTAGAAAAAAAAGTGATATTTCAAGTCTTTAACCTCTATGTTGTAAAATAATGAGATTCACAATAGTTTGTTTTACCAAATGTTTAGATCATAAGGTAAGCTAAACAACATACTGGCATCCTGTTTACTAAATCCATTGTCATAAATTTTGCATTTTTTGGGGGGTTTTGCTTTTTGGCTGGCTGGGAAGGGTCTTCCAGGGACACAGATGTCACTAAGGTGATACAGGGCAATGGTAGAGCTTCTTCTTTAGGGTAATGAAAACTTCCAAGACCACCAGACTAAGTGAAAGACTTTTGTCCTGAAGGATAGTAGAGGAAGTTGCAGAAGATATTAGTGACATTAAGACCTAATTAAGAAGAAACAAACTGACAGTAAACCTCTGAATACCTTAGTAGCGGCCAGCTGCACAATGCTGGCACCAATCCAGTTTTCCTCCACTGCAAGTTCAGAACCTCTGAATATCTTAACAAGGGCAGGCTGCCTACTTCTGAGACCAATCTTCTTCTCAGGTTTTCACCCCTGCAAGGACTAAACCACTGAATATCCTAATAGTGCCCAGGACCATTCTTGCTTTCAGTTTCCATCCATACATCCATTATCCAACCCACTATATCTTAACTACAGGGTCACGGGGGTCTGCTGGAGCCAATCCCAGCAACACAAGGCGCAATTCAGGAAGCAAACCCCAGGCAGGGCGCCAGCCCACCGCAAGGTGCACACACCAAGCACACACTAGGGACAATTTAGAATCACCAAGACACCTAACCTGCATGTCTTTGGACTGTGGGAGGAAACCAGAGCACCCAATGGAAACCCACGCAGACACGGGGAGAACATAAAAACTCCATGCAGGGAGGACCCGGGAAGCGAACCCAGGTCTCCTAACTGCGAGGCAACAGTGCTACCTACTGCGCCCCTGTGCCGCTTTCAGTTTCCCTCACTGTAAATGATGAACCATATCAAAGTCAAAGTCAAAGTGAACTTTATTGTCATTTCAACCATATACAAGTATACAGATAGACAAAATTGCGAAGCTCAGGGTCCACAGTGTAACAACATGATGTGCAAATAGTAAATTAAAAATAGAATAAAAATTTTAAAATTTATAATTAAAACACAAACAAGACAAGACATTGTGCAAAGATAGGACAAACAAGTAGCAGCAATATTGATGTGTAAGATACGTAATATAATAAGCAAATAAATAATAAATAATAGATATAGATAATACAGAAATTATCAGTGTATGATAATAGTTGTTTAAGACGTGTGTAAACAATGACAGGTCAGAATGTTTCATAAATCCTTATAGGTCAGTTCTTAGCTGGATAGTGGTTTTCATGTATAAAAGTTCTGTTTTTAGTGGTGGTTGAGGCCGTGTGGAAGGTCCCAGGGGGCAGCCTGGTGTTAAGGAGTCTAACAGCTTGGGGATAAAAACTCTCCTGCAGCCTCGCAGATTTGGCTTTGATGCTGCAGTATCTTCTCTTGGATGGCAGAAGTGTGAAAAGTCCATGTGAGGGGTGTAAGGGGTCCTGCACAATGGTGCAGGCCTTGCGGACACTGCGTTTATAAAATATGTCCTGTAGTGAAGGGAGAGGCACCCCAATAATGTTCTCTGCTGTCTTCACTATCCTTTGCAGGCGCTTGCGGTCGGATATGTTGCAGTTGCCATACCAGACAGTGATGCAGCTGGTCAGGACACTCTCTATGATGCCTCTGTAGAACATGGTGAGGATGGAAGGGGGAAGATGTGCTTGATTCATATCTAACAGGGACTTGCTACCTTTGAAAGGCTTACACTAAATACTGCAAAATAGGCCAGGTGCCAGGTCTTGCTGGGATCAAAGACCACCATCTGCTCCCAATTCGCTACCTCTGAAAGGATTTAACCTTAATGAGCAGTAATGTCCATATTACTGAACCTTTTAACACTTATAAACTAGGATCCCACAGAAACTATATGAGTATCTCAATCCCTCATTCTCTAGGTCCTCTGACCATCTGATAGCTGGTAGTGGTAGTAAACAACAAAGAAGTTGCAGTCAGATAACAAAAGAAACTTTACGTCAAATCTAAACTGAATGTTTTATTTGTAAAGAAATCAGAAAATTCAAACACTAAAACTTAAAATGGAAAAGGCGTACAACATAGAAGGATTCAAATCAAAGACCATGCAGTAAGCTTTGTGCTGGTTTCAGTCTTTATCTTCTTAATCCAGTTAAAGGGGTCCTATAAAGTGCAAGACGTTGCATCATATTTCTCCTCTTAGGCCATCTGGGACACTTTTGCAGGAGGTTAGCCAGACAAAGATGAATTAATTACATTTACGGTATATAGAGCTGTTCTAACCTACTAAAAGCACTTTACAAAGATGGCAGGAATCCACTTTAACTACCACCAATGTGTAGCATCTACCTGGATGAAGTGACAACAGCTATTAATGTGCCAGTACACTTACCACTAAAGGACAGGGGATGATTAGTAGGCCAGAATGGTCAGGCCTTGGTGGGAAATTTAGCCTGGATATTGGGAAACAGCCTGCTCTTTCTGAAAGATGCCCAGGGATCATTTATGGCCACAGAAAATCAAAACCTTGGGTTTTACATGTCATCCGAAGGACGGCACCAGTTTTTACTGCATAGTGTCCCTCTCACTGGTCTGCAGAACTGAGATCCACGCACAGACCACAGGGTAACCACACCCTGATGGGCTCACCAACACATCTCTCAGCAGAAATCCAAAATGTCCAAGTTGTTCTCCTATCCAGATAATGGCTGGGACCAAACAAGTCAGAGGTTTACCTGTTCTGCAGTGCAGGTGGTATGGCTGTTGGAGATGTTGAAGACGTCTCCTTTTCTCTCTTCTCTTGTGATATCTGTTTTTGTCTCTCACTGCCAGTTGTGAGTCCCTAACGATGTTTTTCAAATCCTTTCTTTGATAGAGTGCCTCGGTGGATGATTGTGCAAGAATGAGTAATAGTTGCACCTGGCAACTGATAATTTCCAATGGTCTTGTTACTTGTCAGTGAAGCTACCTTTAGCTAAATATAAATAATATGTTGACTTTCAGATTCCAAGCACTTACTTCAAATCTTCTTACAAACATACAGTGTCACACACATGCGAGTAGGAAGCAGCTACCGAACCTGAGTTATTGTAATTAAACTTCCAACCAGGGGGTGGCGGAGTGTGCTGACTGTCTTTCTCAGTTCCCCACAGACCTTTCCCGGGAAACCCTGCAAGGTTCCGGTCCCTTTGATGACGCGTCACTTCCCAGATCACAGGTTCGATGTCACTTCCGATCCAGACGATATCACTTCCGATTCCGGCCCCTTTGATGATGTCACTTCCTATACGGGCCTTTAAAGCCTCCATCTTCGTCTCATGTAATCAGTTCTGTATTGGACTCAGTCTTGTGATCAGTCAGTCAGCCATTATCCAACCCACTATATCCTAATGCAGGGTCACGGGGGTGTGCTGGAGCCAATCCCAGCCACCACAGGGCACAAGGCAGGAACAAATCCTGGGCAGGGCGCCAGCCTACTGCAGGTCTTGTGAACAACTCTTTGAAAATGTACTATATTTGCAGCCAGAATACATTATATGGGTGGCTGCCCCAAATCTTTATGATGTCTCGTGTGATTATTTGTGACAACAGTATACACACTGGTTAACTTATCTAAGCTTAGGCGTACATAATCTAACAATCATAACACTGTTTTATTATTTTCTTTTACATCTGTTGTACTGTATTTACATACAATTCTGTTGCGTCAGCAAGCTGACAAGTTTTTGAGAGCAGACTGAGGGAAGAATGAAAGGACAGAAGCAGGTCAAAACTGGGAAATCAAAAGGGCACAGGACAAGATGAGAGACAAAACCAGAGTAACAAAATTAAATAAGAATTCAGCAGAAGAACATTCGGTGAAAGGGTTTTCAATCTGCAGCAGATGAGGAAATGAACTTTCATCCAAACTTTTAGCCCGTGAAATCGATTACACTTGGGTTATGACCTGAAAGGACACACTCCTAGAAACATGGGCATCTGCCCTAATAACAGGTATGCATTATGTCAGTGACCACTAAGACAAAGCAGTGCAAAAAATTAAACACTATTAAAGTAGGTAGAAAAATGTAAAATAGCATTATAATTAAGTTTGGGATACAGCAAAAAAAAAAACCTAATGGAGTGAAAAAAAATTATAAATGAAAGATCCCAAATTATAACAGCATTCCATTATTTTCTCTCTCACATCATCCTTTTCTCCAAGTCATCTGTCTAAAAGGCACTTGCATAATATGCTTGTTTAAATACACACAATCAAAAAATAATGGTGGCTTTACAGTACAGTCTTACTTATACTGTTCTAGTCATTTAAAGGCTGCATCTTAACTAAAAGAAATCCTATATTAATCCTATTATTCCCATAAATTGAACAGTCTTATTTTGCGCAATATAAAAATACTCTTTCCTTCACCTCAATGCAGAGTGTGCTTCGAGTCTTTTTTTTTAGATTTACAGTTGAATTCCTGTCTTCATATTGTCATGGCTGCCAAAAGTGTTCATCTTCTTGTTCTAAAGCTGGGGACAATCAGACTAAGGGGCCAAACAGCTGAACCATCACCATGTTACGCTAAACATGTCACTTCACCTGCTACTGGTGCAGATGTATGGGAACAGCATTGAATTTGTAAGTTACTTTATGTCAGCATCATGGAAAACAAATATAGTTATTTGTTTATTTTTATTTATTATTTACTTTTATCTTTAAAAGATTATGCAACCATTCCTAAGGCAGAGGTTCAACGTAGAACCACAGAGCCAAAAGGAATAGCTCTGGGACACTAAAACATTTCCTCAGGTAACTGACAAATGAAAGAAAGCACCGGCGCAAATTGACTTAATAGACCATTGTGCAGTTCAGATCAGTTTCATTAATTCTACAAATATCTGAAACTGTCCTGGTGTCAGGCACAAGCGTCCCTCAGCATCAGCTCTCCTGCATAGGGAAACTGAGTCAAAGGGCTTTAGCACAGCATGCCATTCATTCTGTAAAACACAACTGGCTGTGAGTGTAGAACAAGGCCATTTACTTTTTTATTTCTATACTACACTCACCTGTCACATTCATTTTCAGTTTACTTTAATTAACTTTGGACCATTTATTTTTTAGATTTTGTTTTTGGTAACTTATCTCAGTTTGTTTTTATTTTGATACAATCAGGTTAGTTTAGTTTTCATTTTTTCTTTAAAATAGGGTATTCAATAAAGATGCTGTGTCTGCATAGCAAATAAACTGGAGACAATTAGAACACAAGAAATGTGACAAAGGTGAGGAGAGCATTCAGTCTATCCGGCTCATTTGTTTAGTGAATAGCTAAGCTGTCCCCGATATCTCATCCAGATTCTTCTTAAAGGTTGTGACGGTTTCTGCTTCAACTACACGGCTCGGTAGTTTGTTCCAGAATCCCACAAGTCTTTGCTCAAAGAAACGCTCTGTGGCTTCGGTCCTGAATGGACAGCTCCTTAATTTCCATCAGTATCCTCGAGTACATCAGGGTGTCGATAAGTCTGATGGGCTCTTTCACTTTATTTAAGTTGCACAAACCAATAACCACATCATTCAATACACCCTTCCCCTTGTCATCAGCTTCACATTATTAGTACTCCAAAACAGGACTATCCCATTAATGATCAATTCTTTGCCTTGTGTCCATGTTCAAAAGCAGTTGACAGCTGTTACTGTATATTCTTTAGGCTACATAACCTTAAAGTTCATAGCCACTGTCAGAGGTGCCAGGGGTGACGACCCGGCCGGGACGCCATGAAGGACTGGAAGTGGATGTGCGCCCACCCTGGTTGCTTTGGGGGCCACGGGTACAGAGGTTTGAATCTCCACCCTGTAGGGGCCCGTGGTCACCACCAGGGGGCGCCCACATGCCTTTGGAGCCCTGGACCTCAGCACTTCCGCCACACTAGAAAGTGCTGGGGGGAAGAAGAGCAGGGACACCCGCAGTGCTTCCGGGGATGCAGCCGGCACTTCCGCCACACAGGGGCGTGTCGGCGGGTGATTGCCTAATCCTAATATAATAATAATAAGAAGAATCCTAACTGGGAAAAGAAAATCCGAACACATTTCTCCAGTTTTGATGTCACTACACTGGTTGCTTGTGTCATTCAGGATTGACTTGAAAATACTGCTTATGGTTTATAAAGCCTTAAATAATCTCGCTCCATCTTATATATCGGAATGCCTGACACGTTATATTCCAAATCGTAACCTTAGATCTTCAAATGAGTGTCTCCTTAGAATTCCAAAAGTTAAACTTAAAAGAAGTGGTGAGGTGGCCTTCTGCTGTTATGCACCCAAAATCTGGAATAGCCTGCCAATAGGAATTCGCCAGGCAAATACAGTGGAGCACTTTAAAACACTGCTGAAAACACATTACTTTAACATGGCCTTCTCATAACTTCACTTTAACTTAATACCGATACTCTGTATGTTCAATTCTTCATAATAATTATTCACAGTGGCTCCAAAATCCATACTGACCCCTACTCTCTCTTCTGTTTCTTTTTCCGGTTTCTTTGTGGTGGCGGCCTGCGCCACCACCACCTACTCAAAGCATCATGATGCACCAACATTGATTGACTGAAAGCCAGAAGTCTACGTGACCATCATCATCAGGTCCTTCCATGAAAACCCTAAATACAAAGAGGACTGTTTGATTTATGTTAGGTAGATTGCCCAGAGGGGACTGGGTGGTCTCTTGGTCTGGAACCACTACAGATTTTATTTTTTTCTCCAGCCTTTGGAGTTTTTTGTTTTTCTGTCCACCCTGGCCATCGGACCTTACTCTTATTCTATGTTAATTAATGTTGACTTATGTTTATCTTTTATTGTGTCTTCTATTTCTCTATTCATTTTGTAAAGCACTTTGAGCTACATTTTTTTGTATGAATATGTGCTATATAAATAAATGTTGATTGATTGATTGATTGATTGCCGGAACCCACCTGGAGCAGATCCGGGTGATAATAAAAGGGGCCGCCTCCCTTCATTCGAGGCAAGAGTCGGGAGTGGAGTGGACTGAGCTGGAGAAGAGAGAAGGAGGCGGTCTGAAGAGAAAGGCATTGTGTGGCCAGGACTTTGGGGGTTTTGCGGTGCTCTTTAAGACTGTAAATATTGTAAATAAACGTGTTTGTGGGTGACATGAACGTGTCTGCCTGTCTGTGTCTGGGCCAGTCTCCACACCACTTAGTGAAAAAGGAGGGACAGTCAACAGGAATGTTCCCTCCAACATGGCATGATCAAAAATGTTCAGTTACATTACCTGGTGAGTACTACCTATTATTTTAAAATATATTTTAGTTATTTATTCTGTGTTAAAATCTGAAATATTCATGCATTACACAATACTCTCGAAAATGTATTCATTAAAGTAGCACAAATACATTCATTCATTCACTCATCAAGCTGAACAGTCATGGCAGTAAAGTATAAAAATGAAAATTTAAAAGAGCAAACTTTTTATCCTATCCTAATAAATATTCTTCACTTTGAATTCATGATAGGCTGCTCTTGAGGACAGTTGCTGCTACAACCTAAAGGTTTTTCTAGTTATTGGTCAGTTGCAGCCTTCATTTACATGATCTTAGCAAGTTGGTCTTGATGGCAGCATGCTTCTGTGAAGAACAGTCAGGTAGTGTGACATGCCCAGTGACTCATTCCAGCTAGTCCACAACTCGCTCCAACAAAGCCACGAGGCAGGCTCTGGGTGAATGGGAGGCGATTAGCGATCAATTCTCATCCAGAAGTACAATTCATACAATGCAGCGATGAAGAAAAAAAGGAATGTGGGTGTTTTGGACAAACAGAAGTGAAGCTAGTCCGGCTGATGTCTTTTGTTTTACGTAACACAACAGAATGGAAAACAAGGGCAAAGACCATAGTTGAACTTGCCGTACCTATAAACCAAGGGTGGGCAAAGTCAGACCTGGAGGGCCGCAGTGGCTGCAAGTTTTTGTTCCAATCCAATTGCTTAATTAGAAAACAATTGTTGCCAACAATTTCATTTCATGGCTTGTTATTGCTTTAACTCTGCCATGTCAGGTCATTCTCATGTCCTAGAATTTTGTTTCCTTTCTAAGGATATCAGTCCTTCACTTTTTTTCTCTTCACTTTCCTTCCAAGTATTTAATTAAACCAAACAGTGCACAATAAATACACACAGGTGTAAATGGAAAACAGTTAAATGGAGAAATTCTGGTTTCTTTTGTCATTTGTATCTTATTGTTAATAAGGAGCAAGTAAGAACCAAGCATACAGCTGTTTAAGATTAAAATAAGCAATAAGGGTTCAAAATCTTAATGAGCAAGACAATGAAAATGAAGCAGAAGTGTTACTTGAGCAATAAGTGCTTCTTATTAAGCAATTGGGTTGGAACAAAAACCCGCAGCCACTGCGGCCCTCCAGGAACAACTTTGCCCACCCCTGCTATAAACCCTTTGTACAACACCGGCTCCATCGGGCAGCATGCTATTGGCTGGACAGTCGGTATGCGATTGCTAAATGTGACATGACTGGGAATTTTCAGTCATTGAAACTGATATTGTCCAGCGATGGGATCAGCAGCTGCACCCGACATGACTAGAAGTCACACAATGTGACACTGGATTTAGATTGACCACCATCTTTGTATGATCTGTTGAGTCACCTAAGGTCTAGAATTGCAGGCAGCAAAGAGCTGAGAAAACTGAAAACTCTTCTGCTGTAACAATACATTTCCAAAGTCATAATAAACCTTTTGTTTATATATCTAACTTAAGAAGAAAAACTCCAAAGTTAGTGTTAGTGAATAATTAGCCCTACACATTAATACTTTGTCAAGAACCCTTTTGCTGCAATAACAGCCTTAATTCATTTGGAATAAGTGTGTACCAGTTTTGCGCATAGTTCAGGGGTGATTCTTCCCTTTTCTTCTTGGCAGAATTTCTTGGGAATCGTCGAGGTTGGGGGGATGGAGCCTCTGGACAGCAGTTTTCAAATAGTGCCACCACAAATTCTCAATGGGATTTGGCCATTCCAAAACATTCACTTTTCTGATTCTAAGGCATTCCAGTGTTGTTTTGGCCTTATGCTTAGGGTCATTGTTTTGTTAAAAGACAAATCTACTCCTGAACCATAGGTTCATAGCAGAATGGAGCAAGTTCTCCTGCAGTATTGTGCACTATTTGTATCCATCCATTGTTCCTTCAACTCTGATGAGATTTTCAGTCCCAGCACATGAAAAGCATCCCCGTAACATGATGCTACCACCACCATATTTCACCATAGTCATGGTGTTTCTTGAGGCATGGGCAGTGTACCTTTTTTATACCACGCAAACCTCTTGGAAATCTCATCTCACCACAAAACCTTCTCCCACATCTTAAATGAGTCTTCTCATTTCTTTGTAGCACCTGCCATTTATGTGGATCTACTTAACGTTTGGCGTCTTTCTTGCTACCCTCCCATAGAGGCCTGTTTTATGGAGAGCTCTTGAAATTGTGCACCCCTGCACCTTCACCTTCACTCCAGCTTCAGCCAAAGAGCACTGCAGACTTCTGAGAGTGACGGTTAGATTTTTAGTAGCCTCTTTCACTAGTCGATGTCTTGCTGTAATATTTAATTTTGACGAATGGCCTGTTCTAGTAAGTGTCTGGGTGTTGTGATGAACCTTCCAGTTTCTGGTGATGGATCCAACAACGCTTAATGTGACATTAAAACTTTTTAATATCTTTTTTGTAGCCATTTCCTGCCTTGTGCATTTCAGACTATGGTCTTTACAAACGGGACTTTTTATATCCAGAGATATATAAAAGACTCACAAGTCGTACTCCATTATGTTTAATTGTGACCGTCACCTTTGTGTCATTTGTGATTCATTTGTCATTTGTGCAAACCTGCAGCAGAAGTTTTAACACTTATACAAACACTAACCCTTTGGAGTTTTTCTTCTTCAGTTAAATATTTACAGAAAATGGTTTAGTTTGACTTTGGAAAGTATTGTTACAGCATAAGTTCACATTAAAAATACAGAATGGGTAAATACGTGGACAAATCTTTTGTTATGCAGAAAATCATGATGACTTTCAAGGGGATTAAACACTTTTGCACACCACTGTATATACAGGCAAACAAAGGATAGCTGGTAGTGTTGTTATTGTACTTGACCCCCTACTGTTTGTTAAGGTAGACAGACCTCTGTAGGATTGGGGTTCAGGACTGCAAGGAGGAAGATCTAAATAAATGGCTTTAAGAGTTCGAGAGGGCATTCCTAACCCCTGAATTGGTCCAGATGGTCAACTCAGATGTTCCTGGGTTCCTTACGGCCATTATTTCAGTGAACTTGAGGTCAGTGAGAGAAATCGAGGCTATTGTATAGGGAAGTGCTGTGCTTTAGTGTAGGTTGGAAGGAAGCATCAACTGTACTTTTGGGAAGGAAACCAGCCAACCCAGTTGATAGCTTTTGAAAAAGGTGATTTTTAGGGTTTTATTATTTTCTGTTTTATTTGTACATTTGCATTATTCCTATGTCAAACTATCACCTGCTGTAATAAGACCATTTTTTATTTGCAGTTTGACCTCTTTGGTCTCCATTTAGCTAAAGTAGCCAATGCTATTTTTATTTTTTTCTCAAATCAATGCACCAATGTCACAATCAAGCATTTGCAGTTTCATCCAAACCCACTCCTGGCTGATGATATTTGCCAGTATCACCTTAGCCACAAAAGAGGTTATCTGAGTAGTCTGTTTCAGTAAAGTTCCTGTCAGTCATGCCCCAATAGCTGGCCCTCTGTGAAAGTCACTTTTAGCCATGATGGCCTGCTCAGTCTGCCATACCTTTATATTCATAACTTAATAGAAAATGGGATATTAAATTTGTCAGTTACTTCAATATAGACCTACAGTATTTCTGCTTTATTTAATAATTTGAACATTGTTGTGTATGGTTGAGCCTCATATACTTGGCATGTTATAAAATTAAAGCACATTATTTAAGCGTGCAGGCATGTAAATGCATGAATTCAAACAGTCTAGGACATGTTAGATGTTTCTAAATTAAATATAAGAGATTCTAACAGGCCTTTAAGTTAAATGAGAGGAGAAATTAGATATATACATATACAGTATATCTATAAAAGAATAAAATGATGCTATTATGTGTCATAGTTTACAGCGTTGGTGTGTAATACTACACCTTGGTGCACACATAATGTTGGCACGTGTGTGTATTTTCTCAAGTACTCAAAAAAGAGTATTGCTGCAGCTGCAGTCTTGTCTCTGACTCTTTATTCAGTACACTGACAGTAAGTTACTGCAAAGATATGTTTAGCCTATTGTCTTCAACCTATTCATTGATTCAGGATCAAAGAAAAAAATGTGGAGAGAATTTGTAAGACTTCCAACTGATGAAACATAAAAGATAGCCTGCTGCTCCACTCTAGATGAAAAAAGAAACAGTCCCACCAAACCAGTCTCTTCCAATTTATCATTTGCTCCCAAGTGTTCTTATTGATCTATACAGTGGATTAAGTAGGCATTCAGACCTCTTCACTTTCTGCACACTTTATTGTGTTGTGGATTTAATTTTAAATGGATGCACTTGCCATTTTTGCCTTTCGGTCTACACTCGGTAATCCATAATGACAAAGTGAAAACATGCTTTCAGAAAGGTTTGCAAATTTCTTAAAAATCAAAAAGTATTTAGATGCTTAATTCTCCTTTGGCAGCATTTACAGGTGTATGTCTTCTTGTTCAAGTCTCTACAAGCTTTGTATGCTTGGATTTGGTCATTTTATCCTATTCTTCCTGGTAGATCCTCTGAAGCTCCATTAGATTGGATTGGAAGCGTCTGTAAACTGCCATCTTCAGGTCTCACCATTTATGTTCATTGGGGTTTAAGTCTGGGCTTTGACTAGGCCACTCAAGGACACTCAGAGATTTGTCCCAAAGCCACTCTGGTGTTGTCTTGGCTGTATGCTTTGGGTCATTGTCATGCTAAAAGGTGAATTGTCTCCTTGTCTGAGGTCGTGTGCACTCTGGAGCAGGTTAAGCAGCTAAAATCTGGAATATTTTACCGATAGAAATTCACCAGGCAAATACTATTGAACATCTTAGAAAACTGCTAAAAAAACATTATTTTAATATAGCCTTTTCATAACTATTGTGGAGAAATGAAACTAGCTCCAATCGTTTTGAAGAGTTGGTGAAATAGATAGCTAGCTAGATACTTTATTAATCCCCAAGGGGAAATTCACATACTTCAGCAGCAGCATACTGATAAAGAACAATATAAAATTAAAGAGTGATATCAATGAAGGTATAACAGACAGACAATAATTTTGTATAATATTAACGTTTATCCCCCCCAGATGGAATTGAAGAGTCACATAGTGTGGGGGAGGAACGATCTCCTCAGTCTGTCAGTGGAGCAGGATGGTGACAGCAGTCTGTCGCTGAAGCTGCTCCTCTGTCTGGAGATGATCCTGTAGATTGGATGCAGTGGATTCTCCATGATTGACAGGAGCCTGCTCAGCACCCGTACCATAACTGCCACAGATGTCAAACTGTCCAGCTCTGTGCTCACAATAGAGCCTGCCATCCTCACCAGTTTGTTCAGGCGTGAGGCGTCCCTCTTCTTTATGCTGCCTCCCCAGCACACCACCACGTAAGAAGAGGGCGCTCACCACAACTGTCTGATAGAACATCTGGAGAGGTCAAACAGGTCTATCTATCTATCTATCTATCTATCTATCTATCTATCTATCTATCTATCTATCTATCTATCTATCTATCTATCTATCTATCTATCTATCTATCTATCTATCTATCTATCTATCTATCTATCTATCTATCTATCAAATATGGAACAGGGGCAGAAGTGTAGCTGAGGCCATTTTGAGTGCTGGAACAAGTAAGGACAGTTTATTTTTCTTCCTTGCGGCTGAGAAAAAAGAGAGAGAAGTGTTAGTAGCATTCAACAAACCCTTATCGCGTGATGTTTGTCTTACCTTCAGGCTTGTTGGCTTCCTCCGAAAAGTGCATGTGTGACACAATGTTTTATTTGTATTCCTAATAGACTATAGGGGCATAGAATTATCATATTCTTTAGGGATCAACAGTCTATATGTACTAATCCCCACTATTCTCTGCTGTTTTTTTTTGTGGTTCTTCTGTGGTGGTGATCAATGCACCATGCAGCTCTGTGTGATGATGGAATAAAGGTGAGTTTCTCATTTGTCCATGACATCAACTTCATCAAATCCTATTATGTGAAGTGTGAAAACTAAGAAGCTTGATTAAGAAGAAGACTAAGACTAAGAAGATTTATGTTAGGTAGAATGTCCAGTGGGGGCTGGGTGGTCTTTAGGCCTTGGAACCCTTGCAAATTTTTTTTTTCCAGCCTAACTGGAGTTTGTTTTTTCTGTCCTCCCGGCCATCTGATCTTACCTTCTTTTTTTGTGGTTACTAAATTCTTTAATATTACTGCCGAATCTTAATTGGTTTTACATTTCTTGTAACTTTCTCTTTGTCATCTTGTAAAGCATTTTGAGCTACATTGCTTGTATAAAAATGTGATATATAAATACATTTTGTCATTCTTCAATGACTTCTCTGTATTTGGCTGCATTCATCTTTCTCTCAACTCTGACCAGTCTCTCTGTTCCTGCTGCTGAGAAGCACCCCCATAGAATGATGCTGCCACCACCATGCTCCACCATAGGGATGGCATTGGGCAGGTGATGAGCTATGCCTGGCCTTTGTCAGACATATTGCTTGTAGTTTTGCCTAAATAGTTCATTTTGGCCTCCTCAATCCAGATAATCTTTTTCTTTATGCTCTCAGTGGCCTTTAACTGCTGTTTGACAAAGTTTTACTGTACACAAGAGTCAGTCAACAGTCACTCAACCATAAATTGCTTGTTGATTGAGTGCTTCTGAGATGGTCATCCTACTGATAGGTTCTCCTATGTCTATGGAGAACTTCTGAACATCTGTTGGAGTCTCCATTGAGCTGTTAGTCACCTTTCTGACCAAGGTCATTCTAGTTTAGTCACTCAGTTATGCCAGACGTCTAACTCTATTAAGAGTCCTGGTGGTTCCAAATGACTTCCAATTCACAATTATTTAGACCACTGTGCTCCAGGCAACACTCAGAGTTTTAGAATTGGTTTTAATCCTATACCCGGGTCTATGCCTCACTACTATTTTAGCTTGTAGGTCCACAGAGACTTTTTGGATGTCATGGCTTTGTTTTTGTCCTGACATGCAGCGTGAATTGTGGAACCTTCGATACACACGTTTTTCCTTTCTAATCAATTCAGTTTGCCACAGGTGGGCTCTAATCAAGTTCTCAACATACCTCAAGGAGAATTAAAACAAACAGGATGCGCCTGGCCACAAACTGGAGTGCCCCAGTAAAGCGTCTGAATACTTATATGAATGTGAAATTTTAATTTTTGATATTTAATAAATTTGCCGACCTTTCTGAAAGCGTGTTTTCACTTTGTCATTATGGGTTACTGAGTTTAGTTTGATTGACAAAATGGCAAATATATCCATTAAAAACAAAAGTACAACACAATAAAGTGTACAGAAAGTGAATCCATGGTATATAACAGTCATAGAACTGTTCTTTATATACTAATGGGAAAGAGACATTTTGGTGCTCATTTTACTTGATTAGTATATTTAAAGAACTGAGTTTCTGCGGAGCAAGTGCCTCCTGTTGGATACATTGATATATTTACACTGTTATATTAAGCTACTTCAGCTTAGCGATGCTTTGATGTTTTTTCTTTTTGACATCCTGCATAAGAAGGGCAATGACATAAATTACAACCTTGAGGTTTCATAGCAGGTTCTTCCAGTCCCTGCAGAGCTCCAGTAACTAAATTAATAACTAACTTGGATGAATTATGCCTTCAAGAGGAACAGCTTGCTCTTTGAATCAAGTCTTCGAGAGAAATATTTTTTCTTGATCCACTGAATTCAAAATTAAAAGGTATGTTCATATTAATCTGGGTTCAATTATGCAAATTTCTGATTAAACTAGAGGCAGAGGAGAGCACAGAGAAAGAAAATTCCACTGGGAAACTACAAGATCATAGTGTGACCAACATAAAATGTCCGGTTCTGATGAAAACTATCGCAGAAAATGAAAATCAAGGGCTAGAGATACAGTCGATTAAATGAGTGTGTTGTGATTTAATGTAAATTAAAAAATTAGAAAATAAGTTTAATATATTATAAGGATTAATTAGTATACAATGTATTAAGACAGTTGTGTTTTACTTTTATGTTGATCTTTGGGAAAATCATTTTTCATTTATTT
The DNA here is from genome assembly GCF_016835505.1 of Polypterus senegalus. Classification (NCBI taxonomy): domain Eukaryota; kingdom Metazoa; phylum Chordata; class Cladistia; order Polypteriformes; family Polypteridae; genus Polypterus; species Polypterus senegalus. The sequence goes on from NC_053158.1 coordinate 23,933,413, forward strand.
CAACTATTTTTATAATTGGAAAATTCAAATCCTTCTTTGAATATTGGCTTACATTATTGTTTCGCTTTTCAATGCAAACATGAAATGTAAAATCTTTTCAGCTGTTTATTGAGAGTTCAGTGATGTTTGAGGGCATTTTGTTTGTGTGCAGATCTGTTAAGGTCCTGCCACAGCCCCTCAATGGAGTTGAAGTGTACTTTTTCACTAGATGTCTATCAAACTTTGATTGTTTTCTGTTGCAGATTTGCTGGTGTGGTTAGGATCGTTGCCCCTTTGCATGATTCTAACGTAAGTGGAATATCAAAAACCGTAGAATCATTATCTGGGACTGGATCACTTGGGTAGCAGTATGAGCAAAGACACCCCAATATCTCTTTTTCCCGCCACCTCCTCCAGTTCCTCAAAGTAATTCTGAGATGTTCCCAGGCCAGCTAGGAGATATAATCTGTCAAGCATGTCCTGGAAATGCCTGGAGGTCTTCTCCAGGTTGTATATGCCCAAAATGTCTGTACTGCTCATCCTGTCTCTAATGGTGAGCCCAGACACCCTGCAAAGAAACTATCTTCCATTGCTTGTATCCAGTATCAAGATCTTTTGGCCACTAACCAAAGCACGTAGCCTTAGGTAAGGGTAGGAACGTAGATCAACTGGTAAATCAAGAGCTTTGTCCTTTAGCTCAACTTTCTTCATCATGACTGACCAGTATGCAGACGCCACTTTGATCTGCCTGTAAATCTCTCGGTCTCTTCTTCCTTTATTCTTGAACAAGACCCCGATATACTTAAACTCCTCCACTTGAGGTAGTACCTCTTCCCCAACCTGGAATGGGCATTCCAGCCAGAAAACGTAGAATCTGCTGCCTTTTTCAGGGAGACTTGGAGAGCATACAGGCTTGGGCAGACGAGTGGAAGATTAAATGTTATATGGTACAAATAAGTATGAAGTATTAATCATAGGAAGTAAGTGCACAATGGAAGATTTGAAACTTGAAAGTACACTTTATAAAAAAAACCTAGAAGTAGTAATACAGTATATTCAGATAGCATACTAAGCTATCAAGAATCCTGAAAGGATGCTAATTTATATAGCCTGATGTGTAGAGTACAAGTCAAGGGAGGTTAAACTTTATAAAGCACTGGTGAGGCCTGACCTGGGGCCTCATGTATGAACGGTGCATACGCACAGAAATGTTCCATAAGAACTTTTCCACGTTCAAATCACGATGTATAAAACCTACACTTGGCGTAAAGTCACGCACTTTTCCACGGTAACTCATACCTTGTCATACACAAGTTCTCTGCTCGGTTTTGCAGACTGGCGGCACCCAGCGTCAAAGCAATGCTACTGTTCCTGTGTGGTTATTCTTTCTTTTCTTGACGCGGCTTTATAAATACAACGAAATTAACTACATATTGTTTATTAGTATAATGCATCTGATTGTAATTAACTTGTAACAATATAATGGTCCAGGGAATAGCCATAGTATTCCAAATACCATAACTGCTTTAGCGTTGTTACTCACTGCACTTCTTCTTCTTCTTCTTCTTCTTCTTCTTCTTCTTCTTCTTTCAGCTGCTCCCGTTAGGAGTTGCCACAGTGGATCATCTTTTTCCATATTACTCTCACTGCACCACTCGGAACATTTATATCACTGTATCTGAGTGGGGAATGACAGCAGCAGCTGATCGGAAAGAGAATTATCGGTTTACAGTATCAAGCACACGCTGTCTCAGCCACTGCAAAACGTTTCAAAGCCTTTTCTGTACGGACCTCGCGGTTCAGAAACAGTTTAATCCCAAGAACTTTAAACGCACTTAATCAATTACTCCTTGTAGAACTGTTTGTACTTATAAGTACAATCACCCCACTGTAAACTTGCACTACAGTTATAATATTGCACAACCTGAGCCACTTTATAAAGCGCGTATTTACATATGATGATGATATCATTTTTAAGATGAAATGCAACAAAATATGTTTATTATATTATACAGATAAAACTTTAACTTCATTTAAATAATCTATATTCTTCACTGGGACAGGCGTGAAGGATAGAATAATTAAACATGTACTACGAAGATATTTCAATGTTCCTTAAACGTTTTGAAGAATCGGCGCTCTAAGGTTACAATTGGCTTAATGTCTATTACAGAGCTGATTGTATGGAGATCGGTTACTTGGAGAAAGAAAAGCAAGGGCTGCAGGGGCGGCTACGCCAATATATATTGAATATAAAACAGAAAGAGAAAATAACGACACAGCTAAAAACGCAGCGGAAAATTTCGACAAAAGTTAAACGCTTGTGTCATGAGCACGAGGCGGCTATGCAGTGTCCACAACAGACGTGGCCATCCACCGTGATAAGCTACCTTACTGATATTGGCGGGCGAAGGGGCCACCGATTCTTTCTCTGCTTAGGACCGCCACAAGCCTAGAGCCACACCTGAGTACTGCGGCAATAAATAATTTCATCGAAAGTCCCGCACAATCACTGCACCGTGAAACCCATGTTTAATAACGTGCTTTAACTCCTATCATCAAGAAAATGATATCACGTATACATCTCAGTATTTTAGTTATTCAGAGAGCTGTAATATCATGAATGTAATTGATTCTGTGTCCAGTTGGAGGAAGAGAGCCAGTTTAAGAAGCAAGTAGTGATTCACACACATGGAGCACATAAAGGATCACATACAAAACAAAACATTTAACGTGCTACTTTAATTACGATGTAATTTCAGAAACTGGTTAGTTAAACGATTTTAAGATGAGGTTTATGATGTTCTACTTTAATGACAAAATAAACTACAGTACATGATTAAAGTGGAAATTTGGATATTGAAGTTGACATTTCGTGCTTTTTCCCCACTGTGTGCCTTTTTTTTCTCTGTACCCTAATAAGCTTTCTTATGATACTCAGACAGTGGGCTACAACTCGCCTTTTCACAGCAACTTTGATATCTGACAACTTATTTTTTATTTCCAGCACTGTGCGACTTTGTGAACGTGAGCTTCCAAGTTTCTCCAACACACTATGTCACTCGATCAACTTCCTTTTGTTAATTATACCACAGTTTAATTAAACAAATAGTATGTTTTTCCTTTGCCTCCACTTGGTATTCGCTGAAATTCTTCTCTTTTCCCCCGTACTTTTCCCATTGTCTTTTCACAAAAAGCTGAGCTTAAGGGCGATTTATATTGCTTTGCATATTCAAAGAGGCGTAATTCTGGGAGTTGGGCCGTTACATAAAGCGCGTGCACGAGTGTTACTTACTTGCTGATCGGGATTTTATGTAGCAGAAGAACGCGGAAGTTGGAGTACGCACAGATTCCTGCATCTGGATTTTTCTGTGTATTACCACATTTCGGCTTTTGTGTTTACATCATGTTATAGTGTGAATTCTACGCAAGGCGTTATACATGAGGGCCCTGGAGTACTGTTTACAGTTTGGGTCTCTATATTACAAAAATCACTGAAGCACTAAAGAAAGTCCAGAGAACAGTAACTAGGCTGATTCCAGACCTGCAAAACATGTGCTATGAGGAAAGACTGAAGGAGCTGAACATTGTCAGTTTAAAAAAAATGGAGATTAAGAGGCAACATGATTGAAGTGTTTGAAATGATGAAGGATATGAGGACAGAAGATCCCTGGTTTTGATATTGTGGTAATCCTGGGTCATTTGGTGCCCTAGGTAAGATCACACAAGGTGCACTTTTATGAGCACAAACTGATCTTCCGAATGCTGCAACACTGTGCCACTAAAACCTGATTTACTGCAGCAAATTACCTCTGAACAAAAAAAATGCAAAGTCCAGTAAAGTTTTCTCCTAATTTACAAACAACTAGTGCATTATGACAATTTGCATGAAATGAAGAAAATCTTTTCTTACCCTTTTCTGATTTAAGAACCACTATTGAGTTGAACTTTTGTGTATACAATGCCCAAGTCTGGGCCATTTTCAACACGACCACTTGATCATCTTTGTATTAATTCCAAGAACACCTTGCAGCAGCCTCAGAATTGAGTGTGGCTGGATATTTGAGGGTACGACTGGATGTTGGTGACATGCAATCACAGTTTCAGTCATTCTCTCACAGCTGATGCTGTTCTCTTGGCAGCTTGCTAAACAGTCCAGAGTTGGATCTGCGGGATGTTTCGAGGTGTACATTTTCGTTCCCTTGCAATGGTATGGTTATCTTGTTACATGTATTGCTTGTATGTGTGACAAGTGTAGAGGGCGTGCCAGCCACCCAACCCGACACAGACAGATGCAGGAGGCACTTATAAAAACAGAAATGCTTTTTATTTTGTTTCTTCACTTGTGGGCAACGTCTTCCCCGTTCCCACAAGCCACAACAGAGTCCCACTAAGCACAAACAGCACCTTAAACACAATACTCTCTTTTCTTTTCTCCTCCGCTGCTCCTCGGCAAGCTTCGTCCACCTTCCACCTGACTCTGGCTCACCGAGTACTGTCTGCTGGCTCCTTTTTTTACATTACCCAGAAGTACTCCAGGTGCTTGATGACTTACTTCCTGCAGCACTTCTGGGTGTGGTGAAAGGATCGCCCATAAAGGCTCAGGAGCAGCTGCAGCACCCCCTGGTGGTGCCCATAGATCCTAACAGGGCTGTAAACAACTCCATCTCCCATGAAGCCCTGCGGGAGTCCGAGGCACCGCTGCAACCCATGGGGACTGCCATCTAGCGTCCTGAGGGAGGTACTGTTCTGACCACACTTTCTCCCCCGGTCCTTTCGATGAAGATCCGTCCTTGCCGGGCAAGGATCCCAGCCGTCTGTGACACATGTCTACTTGCATTATGCTGAGTGTCCTGGCTCTATAAGAGATAATAAAAAAAAAGTGAAAAATGCGGATAAAGTGGTTAAATAAGTATTAAAACTTTGCAGAAATGTTTGATGTGAACAGGCCGTTTTGCCCAACAAAGCTCACTAATCCCATTCCCATTCACGTAAACTACTCCTAAACAACATCAAGTTGAGTTTTTAATGTTGCTGAAGTCCTACTGTCTACCCCACTACTTGTTTCAGTGAAATTTACCCATAACAATTTTGCAGCTGTGCTTCTTGGTTATTGTTGAAATTGTTTTAAACTAATAACCTAGATACACTTTACTAATTCCTTTTAAAAACCTTGGTTATGTCATCTCTTAATCTCTTTTTGCTTAAACTGAAATGGTTCAACTCCTTCAGTTTTTCCTCATAGTTCACCCTCTTCAATCCTAAAATCAATGTAGTTGCTCTCCTCTGTGGCGGCACAGTGGTGCAGTGGTAGCGCTGCTGCCTCGCAGTTAGGAGACCCAGGTTCGCTTTCCAGTTCCCTGCATGTTCTCCCCGTGTCTGCGTGGGTTTCCTCCGCGTGCTTTGGTTTCCTCCCACAGTCCAAAGACATGCAGGTTAGGTGCATTGACGATACTAAATTGTCCTTGGTGTGTGGCTGTGTGTGTTTGTGTGCCCTGTGGTGGGCTGGCGCCCTGCCTGGGGTTTCTTCCTGCCTTGCGCCCTCTGCTGGCTGGGATTGGCTCCAGCAGGCCCCCGTGACCCTGTGTTAGGATATAGCGGGTTGGATAATGACTAACTGCTTTTCTCTAGTACTGCTTTGTCTTTTTATGGCCCGTGTGCACACAGTACTCCAGGTGAGGCCTCGCCATCTGTGTTTTAAAGCTTCAGCATAACCTCTGTGACCCTTAACTCCACACATCATGCTACATAACCTAATATTCTGTTAGCCTTCTTAATGACTTCTGAACACTGTCTGGATGTAATACAGTGTGTAGTAGTGTGGGGTACTATCAAGGTTGTGTATTCACATCTAACATTTTTACATTCTATGTGCAACAGTTTACAAATCTGCCCAAGGTTGTATGCTTTCCGAGTCTCTCTGTAATGATTTAACAGATTCAAGATTATCTGTCAGTCCACATAGCTTGGTATCATCTGCAAACTTAACCAGCTTGTTACTTACATTCCTATCCAGATCATTTATGTGTATTAATAATGGCTGTGGCTCTAGCACTGACCACTGTGGGACATTACTCCTAATATCACCCAAGTTCCTTGCACCATAACTTTCTGCTTCCTGAATTTTACTCAATTGTGCACCCATCCTACACACTCTTCTTTTAGTTTGATGCCCAGTCTCTCATGTGGTATCTTATCAAATACCTTCTGGAAATCAAGATAAATAATATATGCACCACTTTCATTGTATCCTTTTGTTCCTCATAGAATTGCAGCACATTAGTGAAACACAACCTACCTCATCTGAACTCATGCTGACTGTTCCCTAAAACTCCTGTTCTTGCCGTGTGTTGCTCAATCTTCTTATTAATAATTCCTTTCATTAATTTACCTGTAATGCATTTTAAGCTTATTGGCCTAAGGTTACATGTATCTGCTCATTCACCCTTTTTATATAATATAATAAATAATATTGCTACTGTATTTTCCAGTCCTTAGGAATTTCCCCAGTGTGCAGTGACTTTTTAAAAATAAAATTCATAAAGGAGTTATATCTGCACTCACTAACCTCTATAAATGTTATCTGGTCCTAGTGGATTGTCAGATCTCAGTCAATTTAATCTGAGCAGTACTTCTCCCTCTACATTAATGTGTTTACGACTTTAGAGAAAGTCTTTATTGACATCAAGACTGAAGACTATAGTCTTACCAGGATTTAATTTGGTGACTAATTTGGTAAATTTTCATGTGTTTTGGTGTTATTTGTACAAACATGGAGTCATTGTTGGAGACAGAGAGTGCTTTAAGATGTTTTCCGTTTATAGGAATGGTAATTCGATGTTCATGTTATGTAAAACAATGGAAAAAACAAAGGTAATACATTTCAGTATGTGTCAACAAACATTTATAAATACTTGGTATAAACACAACATCTACCCATCATCGCAAGTAATAGCTAGAAAATACAAGTAAATGATTTGCAGAATAGTTGATAAGTGCAAACTGATCGGTAGTGCGGGTGCCTACAGCATGGAGTGTCACTCACAGATTAAGCAGATTTCTTTTCTTTCTTTCTTTCTTGTACATATTCTTTTTACTTTTTTTTTTAATTAATTTTAAGTGTTATTTTAATGTGTAATTTAAGAGGCTCTGAGTCCTAGAATTTCATTACCGGTAATGATGATGTTCCATTGTTATCTGTATATGACAATAAAACTTGAAAGTTCAACGTTCTTTCTTTCTTTCTTTCTTTCTTTCTTTTTCATGTACATATTATTTTTACTTTTTGATTAATTTTAAGTGTTATTTTAATATGTGATTTAAGAGGCTCTGAGTCCTAGAATTACATTATCGGTAATGATGATGTTCCATTGTTATCTGTATATGACAATAAAACTTGAAAGTCTGACTTTCTTTCTTTCTTTCTTTCTTTCTTTCTTTCTTTCTTTTCTGATATTTTTGTTTTGTTTTATGTCATCACTGTACATTTTTTAATTGATTACAGTCACAGTCTTGCCCATTTTGTGTTATTTGTTTATGGACATATCATTTTGTAACAACCATTGTCAACATAGAAGGCATATTCTTTTTTTTTGTTTTGTACTTTGACTTAAGAGTCAAGAAAAGGATTTAAGACAATCACACCATATTTCCACATATTGTCCACGTGTGCAGTGAAAGCTGTACAGCCAACTCACTCTGAATTATCACAAAAGTGCAGATTATTATTGACTTACTCTTATAACTGTAATGTAAAATCCTATTTATTTTATTTTTCATTAGGTATTTTCCCAGCATTTTCAAAAGCTTCCAAAACTGGAACCCCCTCTAATAAATCTAATAAATGTGTAATTACTTTGGAAAAAGTACTCATGCAGTACTAACGTAACAAAGCAGTTATCTTCAGCACGAGTCTGTATAGTTGAATTAAGAGCCATATACATTTTTGACATCTTTATAGGTTTAAAAACAGTATTATTACATACTTTGGAAGGAACAATGTAGGAAAGGTTCCAATTTGTATCATAATGTCCCTTGAAGTGGGCTTGAAAAGCTCTTTTGAAAAGTACATAAAAGAAACTGAAAAACAATGTTAGTATATTTCAGGCATGTTTCGAGACTGGTGTACTGTATAGCCATAAAGGCTCCTTCTTAGAATATGAAAAGCATATTCAGTTTATGCTGAAATAAAAGGATCTTAATCCAGTTCAGGGTCACTGAATAATAAGAATATTGTGCTGAACTAAGGTATACTATAGATGTTTCAAAACTGCATGAAAATATTCAGCCTCATTCACTCAAGGCTTATTTTAGTATAAATTAAGCTGCATTATTATAGCACATAACTAGTATACTTTTCATACAATCATTAAATTACTTTGATTAACAAACCTTAAGTATATTTAGTATAATTTGAAGTGGGTAAAGGAACACTTATGAAGTATACGCAAATACAGATTGCTTTAATTTACCCTTAACCCTTATTCTCTTAACTGTAAGGCAGACCAATACAATAGCGAGATTGGGGAAGACTCAGTATCAAGTCTGCATGCTCCCCCAACCAAATACTGTAGATGGCAGCATCCCTGGGCTTCACCGCCCATTTGGAGACCCAAAGGGTATGCTGGGAACTGTAGTCCAGTGGGACAACCCTGTTGGGGTCCAAGGTTGCCACCAAGGGGGTACTGCAAGCAGTTGCACTCCCTACTTTATGGGACTTTGATAATGACCTGGACGTGCTTCCAATTGCACCACTGTATCCAGACAAGTCAGACTTGGTAGAGGGTTACAGGAGAAGAGAAAGAAGAAACGAGAATTGTATGGCTCTGCTGAGGCATTCTGTTGAGTAAAAGTTTGTGTTTTGACACTGGAGCCCTGTCGGTGTATTTCTATCTTTATAAATAACTATTCTACAGTATAGTTCCTTTCATATCTATCTATCTATCTATCTATCTATCTATCTATCTATCTATCTATCTATCTATCTATCTATCTATCTATCTATCTATCTATCTATCTATCTATCTATCTATCTATCTTAATGTAAAATATGTAAGAGGCAGCAGAATTAGCCCGTCTATCACCCTTTTACTTATAACCACCATTCCAAAAAAGTTGGGATGCTGTGTAAAATGTAAATAAAAACAGAATGCAATGATTTTCAAATTTCATAAACAAATATTTTATATACAATAGAACACAGAAAATATATCAAATGTTGAAAGAACAAATACTATCTCATTTTGAATTTGATGGCAGCAACACGTCTTAAAAAACTTGGGATGGGAGCAACAAATGGCTGGAAAAGTTAAGTGGTACTAAAAAGAGACACCTGGACAAACATTTTGCAACTAATTAGGCTAATTGGGTATAAAAAGAACATCTTAGAAAGGCAGAGTCTCTCAGAAGTAAAGATGGGCAGAAGTTCACAAATCTGTAAAAAAACTGCATCTACAAATTGTGGAACAATTTCAGAATAATGTTCCACAGTATAAAATTGCAAACACTTTGAATATCTCATTATCTACAGTACATAATATCATCAAAAGATTCAGAGAATCTGGATAAATCATTGTGCAAAAAAGACAAAGCTGAAAATCAACATTTGATGCTCGTGATCTTCAGGCCCTCAGGAGGCACTACATTAGAAACATGCATGATTCTCTCCACAAATGCAGGTTAAAGCTCTATAATGCAAAGAAGAAGCCATATGTAAACATGATCCAGAAATGCCACCATCTTCTCTTTGGCAAAGTAGAAAAGTGTTCTGTGGTCAGACAAATTGAAACTTGAAATTCTTTTTGGAAAACATGGATGCCTCATCCTCCGGACTAAAGAGGACAAGGGCCTCTGAGGCTTGTTATCAGTGCTCACTTCAAAGCCTGCATCTCTGATGGTATGGGGATGCATTAGTGCCTATGGAATTGGCAGCTTGCACATCTGGAAAGGTACCAGCAATGTTGTAAGGTATATACAGGTTTTAGAGCAGCATTTGCTCCCATCCAGACATCTCCTTCATGTAAGGCCTTACATATTTCAGCAAGACCACGCTAAACTGCATGCTGCATCTATTACAACAGCATGCCTTCATAGTGGAAGGGTCCGGGTGCTGAACTGGCCTGCCTGCAGTCCAGACCTTTCACCAATTGAAAAATGAAACAAAAAATACGACAAAGAAGACCCAGGACTGTTGAGCAGCTAGAATCCTATCAGACGAGAATGAGACAATATTCCTTTCCCAAAAGTCCAGCAAATGGTCTCCTCAGTTGCCAGATGTTTACGGACTGATGTTAAAAGAAGAGGGGATGCTAACAGTGGTAAATATGGTCCTGTCCTAACTTTTGCTGTCATCAAATTCAAAATGACCTTATTCTTTTCCTTAAATGGTACATTTTCTCCGTTTAAACATTTGATATGTTTTCTGTGTTCCATTTTGAACAAAATATGGGTTTGAGATTTGTAAACCATTGCATTCTGTTTTTGTTTACATTTTACACAGTTTTCCAACTTCCGTATTTGTCAGCATTTTTCTTTCTAAAAGGAATATCTTTATATTTATTGAACTCTGATGTGAACTTGTCTTGTACAGTTAAATTCTCCTCACTGAATTCAACATAAATGTATTTCTCTTGTACGAGGACCATCCATTACTTGCAGTCCAGTTATCTGCTTTCTTCAAGTTGCACTGTAAGTGAATCCCCGCATGTACTTGTTTAGCGTAGACTGCCATCAATAAGTGAAAATAGTTTAGTCAAGTCAAAGTTGCCAAATTAATATAAATAAATAAATAAATAAATAAAGTCTGACTTTCCATATTAGCTCCACTATCCATCCATCCATCATCCAACCCGCTATATCCTAACTACAGGATCACGGGGGTCTGCTGGAGCCAACACAGGGTGCAAGGCAGGAAACAAATCCCAGGCAGGGTGCCAGCCCACCGCAGAGCTCCACTAGGCCCTTACTATTATTTCTCATTTCAGATAATGCAGCAGATAACATTTTTACTTTGTTTGAATGGAAGTGATAAATAATTATACTTTGTGTTTGACTCTAATCTCATGTAGCCAGGTACTAAATACACTAAATATACAGCTCCTGCTGTGGGACCATCTCTTTTAGAAACATTCATTGGAGCACTTAAAAACTGAGTGATAAAGCAAAAGGCAAATTCAAAAGTAGCAGACTGAAACCCCCTGAGCTCTTGTAAAAGCCTCTTCATTGGAGATGCACTTCAGTCAGTGTGCAGTTTAAAGGAAGACAATGGGAGGAGCAGTCAGCCTCCAGGCAAACTAGAATTGTGTTGTGAAGCAGGGATGCAAAATGACAAAAAGGGTGCGAGGCCTCAAAAAAAAGGAGCAAAGTCAGACCAGGACTTTCATCAGTCTGCATAGAGACAGGCATTGTCCCAGGCAGCCTGGCCCCAAACTGAACCTGCAGACAGGTAGGCTTCAAGGCCTAGTAAGGCCCTAAATTGAGGCTTTTAAACTTTCAGAAATACTGTAATCCAGAACAGCAAATTAATAATAATAATACATTTTATTTATATAGCGCCTTTCCCATGCTCAAGGCACTTACAGAATATAAGAAAGAACGGCAGGGTATACAGTATATAGCATAGTACAAACCAAATAAATAAATAAAGAAGATTAAGACAGTAAATTCAGAGAAAGCCTAACAGACAACATAATTGATGGTCTAGCACACACACACACACAGGTTACATGAGCATCTTGACAGAGAGGTAAACTGAGAGAAGGGTAATAAAGTCAAGTAGAGCTAAAAGCCTTCCTGAACAGATGAGTTTTGAGTTGTTTTTTAAAAGAATTCATGGAGTCAGCTGACCTGATTAATTTCGTAGGTCATTCCAGAGTCTGGGCGCTATACAGCTGAAGGCCCTGTCACCCATGGAGTGTAGATTAGTGTGGGGCACAACAAGATTGCCAGAATCAGAGGACCTTAGTGGGTGGGCAGGCACATAGTGATGGAGAAGGTCACTGATGTAGTTTGGCGCGAGGTTATTTAAGGCTTTGTAGGTTATTAGTAGGATTTTATATTCGATTCTGTAAGACACAGGGAGCCAGTGAAGATGGAGCAGGATGGGTGTGATGTGCTCACTGCTGCTGGTTCGAGTAAGGACTCTTGCAGCTGAGTTTTGACTAAGCTGGAGCTGTGATATAAGATTAGAAGGGGCCCCTGCCAGCAGCGAGTTACAATAATCAATGCGGGATGTGATAAAAGCATGGACAAGTTTCTCAGCATTAGAAAAGGAGAGGAAGGAGCGAACACGGATATGTTATGGAGGTGAAAGTAAGAAAGTTTCTTAATGTGATTTATGTGGGCGGAATAAGAAAGGGAGGAATCAAAAATGACACCAAGATTCTTTGCAGTAGAGGCAGGTCTGATGAGATCACCACCAAGATGGACTGGGAAGGAGCTCATTTTATTAAGTTGCATTTTAGTCCCAATTTGCAGGAGTTCAGTTTTGTTGCAATTTAATTTTAAAGAGTTCTGCTCCATCCAGGTTTTAATTTCACTAAGGCAGGTTGTGAGCTGAGAAAGCTCTGATGAAGTTCCACTTTTAACATTGAAGTAGAGTTGAGTATCATCTGCATAAAATGATAGCCCAGTCCATAGCTACGAATAATATGGCCAAGGGAAGCATATAAATACAGAAGAGAAGAGGGCCGAGGACAGAGCCCTGAGGAACTCCTTGTGTGACTGGCGCTGAGCTGGATCTGCTGTTGCCAAGACTAACAAACTCTTGCCTATCAGTCAGATAGGACTTGAACCACTGGAGGGCAGTGCCAGAGATACCCAGCATGTTCTCCATTCTGGACAGTAGAATGTCATGTCTGACAGTGTCAAATGCTGCACTGAGGTCTAACAGAATTAATATGCTGGTTTGTCCAGAGTCTGCTGCCATAAGCAAATCATTGGTTACCCGTAGCAGAGCAGTTTCACAGCTGTGCCATGCCCTGAAACCAGACTGAAAGGGTTCCATCAAATTATTAGAGGTTAAGTAATTGGTGAGCTGGGAGGCTACAACACGCTCAAGAGCTTTTGACAGGAAAGGTAAGTGGGAAATAGGCGGAAATTGTTAAGATTGTCAGCATCAAGACCAGACTTTTTTAACATTGGGGTTACAGAAGCGATTTTAAAAGTGAGCGCACAGAGCCAGTGTCAAGGGATGAGTTTATTATTGTTGTAACAGTCGGGATTATGGCATGAAGGCAGGATTTAAGTAGTGTGCTGGGGATGGGGTTCAGTACACAAGTAGTCTGCCTCATCTTACAAAGCAGGTTATTAACAAAGCAGATGTGACTGGTGAGAACTTAGAGAAGGAGCTGGATGGAGTGGGAAAACAGGGAGAGATATAAACAGATGATGTATTTATGTTAGTTGAATTATTTAGATCTTTAATTTTGTTATGGCAAAAGTGGAGGAATTCCTCACAGACTTCAGTAGACGAGGTAGTTGGGCCAGATGCAGGTTCAGTAGTTTATTAACTACAGAAAACAAAACCCTTGGGTTATGGTGGCCACTTTCTATTATTCTGCCATAGTGGGTGTTCTTAGCAGCAGTTAGTGCTTCTCTGTAAGCTCTTTGGTGGTCAGAGAAAGCCTGGATGTGCACGTGAGGCCAGTCTTACGTGACATTCTCTCAAGGCATCGGCCAGCTGCTTTCATAGATCGCAATTCTGAATTATACCAAGGAGCTGAACGTTTAAAGGAAACCTCCTTATGTTTTAAAGGAGCTGTTTTATCTAATGCTGAATGAAGGGCTGAGTTATAGTGGTCAACAAGACTATCTAGTGTTGACGGAATAGGTGCAGACAGTAAAAGATCAGAAATGGATCCAGAAAGGATAGAGGGACAGATATTTTTAAGGTTTCTGTAAGAAATTTGTCATTTACAGGTAAGAGGGAAAGGCAGTGAGACAGTGAAAAATACTGCTTTATGGTCAGAGAGTCCCAAATCAGTGCTGTAAATGTTGGCAACAGATAGTCCAGAAGTGCAGATCAGATCCAATATATGACCACCAGAGTGGGTGGGAAAATCAACATGTTGTGTCAAGTCAAAACAGTCCAGTAAGGATAGAATTCATTTCTCAGTTTAGATGTAGTAATGTCAATATGGATGTTGAAATCACCAAGAAGGATAATTCTCTGAGAATAAGAGCTTAGGTGGGTTAAAAGTTCAATCAGATCAGATAAGAAGGATGCATTGTATTTTGGGGCACGATAAAGAACAATGAGTGAGACAGGACCTGATTCCGTTATTAGTTTAAGAGCCAGGCACTCAAAAGACAGTGGACAGTCAATTGGGATTCATTTGATATTTAAGTCTGCTCTGATAATTACCGCAAGTCCACCACCTTGTCTAGAGCTGCGAGGTTCTGTATGGAAAGTGAAACCAGGTGGAGTCGCCTCCATGAGAGACGTAAATTCGTTTGGTTTTTGCCAAATCTCCATTAAACACAGTATATCAAGTTTGGTGTCAGTGATGAGTTCTGACAGCACCAATGCTTTGCCATTAAGAGATCTCGAGTTAAACAGAGCAATATTAGTTAATGAGGCATCTTTTTGCACAGAGCTGTGATCAGGGTTTATTTCCACATAATGTACACTCACCTAAAGGATTATTAGGAACACCTGTTCAATTTCTCATTAATGCAATTATCTAATCAACCAATCACATGGCAGTTGCTTCAATGCATTTAGGGGTGTGGTCCTGGTCAAGACAATCTCCTGAACTCCAAACTAAATGTCAGAATGGGAAAGAAAGGTGATTTAAGCAATTTTGAGCGTGGCATGGTTGTTGGTGCCAGACGGGCCGGTCTGAGTATTTCACAGTCTGCTCAGTTACTGGGATTTTCACGCACAACCATTTCTAGGGTTTACAAAGAATGGTGTGAAAAGGGAAAAACATCCAGTATGCGGCAGTCCTGTGGGCGAAAATGCCTTGTTGATGCTAGAGGTCAGAGGAGAATGGGCCGACTGATTCAAGCTGATAGAAGAGCAACTTTGACTGAAATAACCACTCGTTACAACCGAGGTATGCAGCAAAGAATTTGTGAAGCCACAACACGCACAACCTTGAAGCGGATGGGCTACAACAGCAGAAGACCCCACCGGTACCACTCATCTCCACTACAAATAGGAAAAAGAGGCTACAATTTGCACGAGCTCACCAAAATTGGACAGTTGAAGACTGGAAAAATGTTGCCTGGTCTAATGAGTCTTGATTTCTGTTGAGACATTCAAATGGTAGAGTCAGAATTTGGCGTAAACAGAATGAGAACATGGATCCATCATGCCTTGTTACCACTGTGCAGGCTGGTGGTGGTGGTGTAATGGTGTGGGGGATGTTTTCTTGGCACACTTTAGGCCCCTTAGTGCCAATTGGGCATCGTTTAAATGCCACGGGCTACCTGAGCATTGTTTCTGACCATGTCCATCCCTTCATGACCACCATGTACCCATCCTCTGATGGCTACTTCCAGCAGGATAATGCACCATGTCACAAAGCTCGAATCATTTCAAATTGGTTTCTTGAACATGACAATGAGTTCACTGTACTAAAATGGCCCCCACAGTCCCCAGATCTCAACCCAATAGAGCATCTTTGGGATGTGGTGGAACGGGAGCTTCGTGCCCTGGATGTGCATCCCACAAATCTCCATCAACTGCAAGATGCTATTCTATCAATATGGGCCAACATTTCTAAAGAATGCTTTCAGCACCTTGTTGAATCAATGCCACGTAGAATTAAGGCAGTTCTGAAGGCGAAAGGGGGTCAAACACCGTATTAGTATGGTGTTCCTAATAATCCTTTAGGTGAGTGTAAATTAAAACTGTGATAATGCACCATCAAAGCCATAACATCTTATCGTTTGGCTAGAGTTCTTTTCCTGGCTTATGTTTATGATTTTTTATTTGCCTTTTTTTGTTCATTTTTCAGTTTGAACGGTTTAAAATGGTTCTTGCCATTAATAATGTTAGGTTCATTTACCATTTAGTTGGTGTGTGCAATGCATTATTGTGTTTGTTATGTTTAAAATATTCATGTACTGTTTCTTTAAATGTGTTTATCCTTTTGGCGTTTTGTGGATGCAACCACAAGAGACGGACTGTTTATAAAGCCTGATGGACAATGCAGTCCCTCTCTGTTCATTGAGTGTGCTTGGTGTTTTGGTGAGTTTTTATTTTAATTATTTGTTTCTTTGTATTTACTGGTGTTTGTGACTTCTGCTATTATTTTAAGGGTTCAGATTTCTGTTTTTTATATTTGGACTTGTTTGCTAATGATTTCCTTTTAGTCAATACCTTTTTACCTTTTTTTATATTTTTGTTATTTTTGCAGTTTTTCTTAATAAATCCTCTTTTTAAAGATTCATATGGAACTTGTCTCCGTACAAGCCAGAATACCATGGTACCCACCCTCTTGTGAAGCGTACAATATTTTGAGATTGTCTTTAAAAGCCTGCTGTTTATTTTGAGGCCTAGACAGGCCTGAAGCCTCTCAGTTTCCCAGGGTTACGCTCCCCTAAGGGGATACCTTTTTTTGAGCAGCCAGTTAGGTTTGTGACCTGTTTTCTGTAAGCCATTTTGAAGGCCTCACATATTTTCGCCTTTTCGTTGTCAGAATCATAACATTACCATTAGTAAGGAAAAGTAATTTTGCGTAGTTAACTATAAAGGGAAACAGTTAAATGTAAGGCACTTACCATTGAATGTCTTTGAAGTATATGGAAACTCAGCTGTACAATAAGTGTGTGTGTTGCCAATTCAGTGGACCCATGCTGTTAGGTGTGGCATGTCCGAATCCACATGGGACTCCCTTGTCATACTCAGATCCACATGCCAGTATCTTTGCAGTTGCGGAGCGCTTTGAAAAGAAAAGTCAATATAAGGGGATTCCGTAACCCATGAAGAGTGTAGTTAAACAGTTAAATAGCAACCCACAGCCATATAATGTATGTGTGGTTTACTTATAGTATTATAGTGTTGGCGGTCAACATGCATGAGCTCTGCATGCCTTTAGCTGCTCGTGGGAGTTCACGAGTGCACTTGTTGGTGATGATAAATTAATTGAAAGTTTCCCTAGTAATGTTGAGGTATGCAGTGTGAACATGGCCGCATCTTCCTCATATATAAATGGGGGTAGATGAGGTCAGGGATTATGGATAATCTTGACAGCCATATACAATATAAGGAATGTGTTTCTGCCCAACAAGGTTTGTCATTTGACCATTTGAGTAAGGTGTGGAAAGTTTACTGTTGCATGTATATTTGATTTTGGCATGTGTATATGTTTTTCCTAGTTATATATACCTTATATATATATATATATATATATATATATATATATATATATATATATATATATATATATATATATATATATATATATATATATATATACAGGTAGTCCCCAGGTTACGGACATCTGACCTACGACATACAAATGGGGCCGCAGCTGTGATGGCTGGTGGGGGGCAATTTTGTTGCTCGCGCAGTGTAGTGTCCCTCGGGCAGCTCCTGGTGGCAAGCAATTTCACTGTCCGCCCTCCACACACGGCTGCCCCATTCATTATCAGTGGGCGGCTGGTGATGCTGCAAGCGGTGACCCGGTTGTGGCTGAATGGAGGTCATTGAGGGTGAACGGGGCAGTGGGGGGTAGCATTGTAGTGTGCCTCAGATGGCTGCCTGTTGAATGAGGGTGGTGGTGGGCGATTCACTACACGCCTTTGGCCGCACTGTGTTCGTTCTCAGTGGGCAGATGCTGCAGGCAGCATACTGTAGTAGAGGTGGCTGTGTGGTGGATGAGTAATCTACAACTATACAGTACATATATTGTGTCCGTAACTACTGGTGAGCTCACCCAGGACTTATTTACCCAGTCAGTAAATATTCTTCACTCGGCTGGGGGCCCCAAACGTAGCTCAGGTGCGTAGTGGCCACACAAACAAAACAAGAACTGGCCCCTTCACTTGAACGTTTATTCAAGCCGCTTTAAAACAAACAAAATAAACACCGACCTTGTTTTATATCTTCCTCCTTATACTCGGGTACCTCCTTAATGCTTCCGTCTCCCTCTTTCTCAAACACCTTCTTTACTCGCTGATCGCCATTTCTGCATTTGTGTCCTGCCTGCCGGCTTTCCCTTTCATGTTTTAGCCGTGTGCTTAATTTAGTTCCTCTGTCTGTCTTTCCGTCTTCCTTCGGCGTTTTGCCTCAACAGCGCCTCTCTTTCTGCAACTCTTTCTTTACATCTTCCTTCGGCGTCTTGCCTCAACAGCACCTCTCTTTTCTCTTTCTGTCTTGTTTCGGCGTCTTGCCTCAACTACGACTCTTTCTGCCACTCTTTTCGTTCTTTCTTCGGCGTGCTGCCTCAACAGTCTCTTCTTCTTCTTCTTCTTTCGGCAATCAGGCGACCCATATATATACTCAACTTTACCCAACCCCCACAACTTGTATCCCAATTCCTTCAATAAACTTTATTTACAAAAAAAAAAATATATATATTTTCATTTTGAAACCTGACCAGGTTACACCTATATACAGTATATATACAGTATATATATATATATATATATTTATAGGGTGGCGCTGCTGCCTTGCATTTAGGGGAGCGGGGTTTACTTCCTGGGTCCTCCTTGGGTGGAGTTTGCATGTTCTTCTCGTGTCTGCGTGAGTTTCCTCCTGGTGCTCCGGTTTCCTCCCACAGTCCAAAGGCATGCAGGTTTGGTGCATTGGCGATCCTAAATTGTCCCTGGTGTGTGCTTGGTTTGTGGGTGTGGGTGTTCACCCTGCAGTGGGCTGGCGCCCTGCCCGGGGTTTGTTTCCTGCCTTGTGCCCTGTGTTGGCTGGAATTGGTTCCAGCAGACCCCCATGACCCTGTAGTTGGGATACAGCAGGTTGGATAATGGACGGATGGATTATTTTTATGTTCAATCAAGCTGATTAGGTTATCTTTGTTTTTTTGGGAGGCACAAGGCTATAAGGATATGTACCCTTGACAGTTACAGTACTAAAAATGCATGGCAGTTCTAGTGTTAAGAGATTTTCCACTGCATTTAAGGGAGCATTTTCAATCATAGCACACAAAACCATCCTAAACATCACCTTTTCAGCTCAGAAATGTCGGCTTTTAGTAAAGTACCTCTACAAAAAGGAAAACCATTTTCAAATGCCACATTTTGAACACTGTGATGTCCTTCAGGTAAAATTGGAATCACCGCATATTTTAAAATGCCTATATATAAGTTACAGGTAAAGCCCCAAAATCCAAGTATGCTGAAATAAAAAAGGCCTGGGTAAAGCTGGAATAAATTTTTTTGGGTTTTAGTTTTTGAATGTTGGTGCACTTTTGTTTTGTTTTTTTATATACTTATCTTTTTCTTGGAAATATTTTTCTTCATTTTTCTTCAAGTTCTTCTTGAACTGTGTGTGAAGGATGAAGACTGCCTAGGTGTTTGTGTCTGATGTTTAATTATACTTATCTTTCAATACATTCTACATATTGTAAATATTTATTATTTTTGTCTTTGCCTTTTTTCCCATTTTTTTTAGTGTGTGTCAACACCATTTTAAAAACAAGGTTTTTCTTTTTGTACAACATTCTGTTTCTTAAATTGTACCTTTGTTTTGGACAACCCGAAAGTCTATGTCACTGTCCTTTATATTGTCACTACCTGTGTCAATCTAAATCTATGTGTAATATCTAAATGTCATGTATTTTATTTGATATATAAGCTATTCATTTGGTCTGGTATAATAATACACACACAATTTCTTTCCCATGTGGTGGCTTTTTCCTCTTCAGATAGAGACGCTTATTTTCTCTGCTTTTTCTTTCCATTACTAAATAAATAACCACTTTTATATTCAAATTATTTTGCTTGGAAAATGAGCCAGTTGTCGCTACTACATTGACCTGGTTTAGCGACTCCATCCTAACCATGCCGGGGCTTTAGTTTTTAGACAGGTGTGTTGATTTGTCATTAACTTTACGCGATGGACAATCAATGAGTAAAAATATCAGTCATTATCATTACAGCGTTAAACTTCATTCACGTGGCCCAAGCGGATGTAAGAAATTCGCTACCATGCTGCTCTTGCCAGCATATAACACTGGACAACATAATAGTTTTCTTATTTTTACAGCCCTATTCAGTATTTTAATTATCATTATTTTATTTAATTGACTCTATTACATGTTTTGTCTATTTTAAAATGTTTCATGGTAATCCTAGCAACTGGATAGACACACAGATACTTGTCCTTTTATTAAGGTTGATGGCAATGACTTTATGATATGCAACTGTATTGATAGCTGTAACACAAAATGACAAAAAGGTGCGCAGGCCTCCAAATACCACAATCCAGACCAGGACTTCATTGTGTCTCACCCTGAAAGAGGCCTCCCACTAGGCAGCCTGACCCCATACTCAAAAGGCAGGCTTCAAGGCTGGAATGGGCCTAGAATGGACCTCAAACGTTTAAAGTTGAAAAATTCCTTACTGCTCACAAGATAAAGATCTCTACTCCACAAACTCCAAAAATATTATGCTGGGACCATCATCTCAACCGTAACATAAAGGGGGCTTTTTTTCTGCACCTCAGCCATACAATACTGAGCTCCATTCATTCATTCATGCATATCTCTGGGGAGAGCTGCCTATAGAGGTCATCTGAGCTCCCTAGTTTGCCCTGCCAAACTCATCAATAAGAACTTTAGACATGGGTAGAAACTTGGAGAAAATCATACTGCAGACATTAAATGTATTGTTTTTATCACCCATAGAATACATTCTCTTTCTACAATAATGGCTTCTAAAAGCCAAATCAAAAAATAATAACGATTTTTATTTCTGAGTTCAATACTTGCAACCAGTAATTTATTGACATTGATCAAAAATGAAAAGGGGATGAGCAAACTTTGAAAGAGGGCTTCTTTTAAAATGTGTTATACTTGATTATTGGAAACCGCCTGGGTGGCAGTCTGTGGCCGAATTCAAGAAGCACAGAGCTCAATATGTTCACTGGGGGCCATTTCACAGGGTGACTCAAATAGCTCATGCTGACCCTGATATGTCAAGTGCAATATTTTCATTCTTGGGGGCATGTCTAGAGCTTACTTTGCTGAAATTGATCACTTGCAGTTATCCTAGAAAGCTTTGCACATGAAATCATATATCTTTCTTTCACAATTTACTATCTGCTGCCATACAAAAGCAGCAAGCACAGAATGCTGTCCAGTAAAATACAGCACATGGCTTGGCTTTACAGAATTGCTTGTAAATTTCATAGTTAGAAGCTCCTGGCATTTAAGAGTAGATGTCATTAACAACATGATACATTTCAAAAAATGTAAAAAAATCACAGGAATAAAAGGAATTTGTAGGAAATCTAGCGCACAGTTCTAAATAAAAACCTGAAAAATCTGAAATTGTTATCTATCTATACTTATTACATTACAGGTTCATGTTCAAAGTCTACTCAAACTGTAGGGAGAAAACCCCAGACAAGAAGCCGCTCCATTGCACAATGCAGTCACACGGACACGTAATTTGCACACCATTTGCTTCCATAGGTGAGATCATGTAAGGTGCCTATCACCCATACCTTTCATGAAATCACAAATGTTGGAACTCTGAGGCATATTAATAATGATATTTAAGCCTTACATTGTCTTCATATACTGACCCGATGCTGTGCCTTATGGGTCTTTTTTGACCCGATTCTAACACTCCCTTTTAAGTGCCCAGGGCATTAAATGTTTCATCATAAATCTGCAGTGGGATTTTGAAAGTTCTCAGACCTCTTCACTTTCTGCATGTTTAATTTTGCTGTAGATTTAATTGTACCCCCTGCGTTAAGATGGCGCCCAGCAGACCCCCATGACCCTGTAGTTAGGATATAGCAGGTTGGATAATGGATGGATTTAATTGTACCTGAATTTGCCATTTTTGCTAATCAATCTACCGGTAATGACAAAGAGAACACATGTTTTCAGAACGTTTTTCAAATATACTGTATCTATTATAAAAAAAATTCTGGGAGGAAGACTAGGGAGATGAGACGTAATCTTCTCACAAGACAATTTGACGTCCTGCGAGAGACAGTTTAACGTCACATGAGACAAGGCAGTGAGACCACATTTAAAACAAGTTCACGGACATCTAACCTAGCAGTTGTTGGAATGCTTTTGGCAGACAGACATCATGTGCTCCCAGCTCATAAAACAACGACAAGCAATAAGCAGAACACACAGCTTGCCATCAGCAGCAGCAGGAAGCCAGCAGATGATCGGAACGCTTCTCCTAAGCATGCGTATAGCACTCCGCCGCCTCTTTCACAATGCGAGCGACAGAGACACGAAGTGGCACGAGGACAGCTGCTGCACAGGCTTTGAAATGATTGACGCAAAGCGCGACAAGCAGAAAACGCAGTTTGCTAGCAGATGATCTGACGGTATCTCCTTAGGGTGTGTACAGCTCCCACCCCCCTTCACAACGTGAGAGACAGAGACACGAAGTGGCAAAAGGACAGCTGCTGTAAAGTCTTTTAAATGATTAATGTGCAGTGCGACAAAAAGAACACGCAGCTCGCCAGCAGCAGCAGAAAGACAGCAGATGATCTGACGGCATCTCATTAGCGTGCGTTCAGCCGCTCCCCCTTCACAACACGAGCAGCTTTATACGTCCTGCGAGAAAGATTTAACCACGCCTGGGGCCAGAAATAAAGGACAAGTATTGTTTTTACAAATGTTTTAAAGTAAAAGTGAAAATAATACGTATGTAACAATTCCCATGAAAATAACACTCTCTTTAATTTGTGTATCCCGTTAACCAAACCCGGGGGTGGGCAAACGAAGCAAGCAGGGGGGTGGAGCCCCATAGCTTATTAAAATCAAAAACTGAAATCTTTCATTTCTATATGTGTCCAGACCTTTGCTATGGCACTCCACCTTGTAACCAGGTGCATACTGTTTGCTTTAATTCTCCTTGAGATGTGTCTAGAAGTTGATTGGAGACCATCTGTTGCAAACTGAATTGATTAGACATCATTAGAAAGGCGTGCATGTATGTATGTATGTAAGGTCCTACTATCCATATTGCATTTCAGGACAAAAACCAAGCCATGAAGTTCAAGGAACTCTTTAGGAATTATATAGACCTTAGCGAGCAAATTATAGAGAGGCACTGATCAAGGCAAAGGTATAAACCATTTCTAAAACTTATGTTCCCTTGAGCACAGTGGCCTTAACAGTTGTGAAACGGAAGAAGATGGGAATCATTAGGACCTTTCTCAGAGATGGCCATCTAGCCAAACTATGTTGGTCAGGGAGGTCACTTTACCCCTTATCAAGCGGGGTCATTTTTGCTAAATCGCTTGTAATTTGACCTCTCCAAATTAGAATCATTGCTGTTATTGAACTATCAGGAGTATAAACACATGTTTGGTCTCTTTGTAAAGGTAACATTCTCTAGTTTCACCCTTAGTAGTCAGAATCACTGTAGGTGTGACTGATCAAAAGTTATGCACATTAGAACTCACAGAAAAAATGAATTTTTTTGTTCTCGCCTAAGTTTTTTTGTGAAAATAAAGGCCTCTATAGCTGCAGTAGGTAGGTGGGGACAGAAACACACTATGTACCAACAGAATAACTTGTTGACTACTCACATTTCAAATTTGAAAAGAATACCTGTAAAAATGACATTTTTAACACCAGTTTTATGTGGGCATGCTCAGGGGCTTTTAGAGGGACCATTATCCACATTTTGGAACGTATGGAAAAAGTGTAATAACTTTTGAATGCTTCAACCCACAGATATCAATGAGGGCTCTACTGAAAGCTTACACCTAAAGGAATCTATATCTACACACAGTGTCACTCTATTAGTTATGGAAATTCATATTCCATACTAAAAACAATAAAAAATACACATTTCAATATAATAATAGTCAAAACAAGTCTTATGGGCCAAAAATATATATATATATATTTTATTTTGTACTTTTTTTTTAATAAAATGCACACAAACTATATACATTTTTTACAAACTGTTACAACACAGCTCAGCGTTTTTCCATGTGCCACTGATTGTAGCAATCCCTAGCAGGCAGAAAGCACAAGGGCGTGGCACATGTTGCTCTCTGCCATTAGACGTCTCCTGGTCCGATCGATCACTGTCACGCCGCGTACATGCCTCTATTACTTAATCGAGAGTGTATTTACGTTTATCTGTACTTTTATCCATATTTAAAATGCGAAAATCACAATAAACAACCACGCACCAAGTCTGCAGACTGGCACAAATGCCAGCTTCGCGCAGCTCCGATCGGTTTTGTTCACAAGTTAGCATGGCAAGTTACATATCGGTGTGCTCAGCTGCTCTTTGGCTGTAAGTTTTGAGTGTCACTCACAGCGTCCAATCAAACTGGTAGATTCTACCAGGGTTTGGAGTTGTGCGTCATCGTTCAGCTGTCTGTGACACTCGTTGGCTATACGAGGTGCCAGTCACCCCCCAGACCCTTCGTAATTGGCCTACTTAGGTGTCAATCAGACACACTTCCATGTAACATGCTTTAGCATGGTTATTGCCGACAGAAACAAATTACGTCTGATATGACCAATTGAAATGAAAAAAAAATGTCGGAGCTAGTCTCAAGTTAAGAAACGTTTTCTGGAGTTTTTGTTCCTTTGAGGATCTATCGTGTGTTTTGGACCTAATCGTTTTACTGGATTATATTCCCTGGAGCCTTACGGACAGAATGAGATCAATATTGCTCGGAAATATTGATGTTTGACTTGCAGAGAGCCTTCAAAGGTAGGAAAAGTCAGCTCTTAAAAGTATTTACTTCTCTGTAAAAAAGGATTTAATGTCAGTGCTGTGGTTGTTGTGTGTCAAAATGGTTTATATCATCGGAAAGACGAGACTCTGAATTTTCATTTGATGTGTAGTATGTCGAGGTGCATGACAGAGGGGCATGCACACATGGCTGTGACATGATTGTGATGTCGTCCAATCGTCGTTATGTACCGGGACCGGTACGTGTGCATGTTAACAGAGCTTCAGAAGATGTCTGCTGAGATGGGAGAAACTGTTGGATGGTTGCCTATCCCAGTAGCACTCCATCAATCAGGTGTTTATGGTGGAATGACTGGATGGAAGCCACTCTTGGGTAAAAGGCATAGGAGAGTTTAAAGGACCCTTAGAGCACGGGGAAACATGTTCTATGATCTGATGAGACAAAAATTGGACTGTTTGGGTTATAACTTCAAGCAATATGTCTGATGAAGACCAGGCAGCTCATCATTTGCCTAAAACTATCCCTATGGTGAACCATGGTGGAGGAAGCAACATACTCTTGGTACGAGGGGCTTCTCGATGCCAGAGAAAGGGAGCCAAATACAAAGAGGTCATTGAAGGAAAACCTGCTGCAGAGTATTTGATGACTCACCTTTCAGCACGACAGTGATCCGAAGCATACAGAGAAGGCAAAGCTCGAATGGCTTTGGGATATGTTTCTGACTACCCGTGAGTGGCTCAGCCAAAGCCCAGACTTAAAGATCTGTGGAACATCTGTGGAAAGTACCTGAAGTTTGCAGTTTACAGACACTTCCCATCCAGTCTAAAGCAGCTTGAGAGGATCTGTCAGGAAGAACGGGATAAAGTGCTCAAATCCAGCTTGTAGAAACTTACCGAAGAGGACAAGTGCTGTGATGACTGCTAAGTGAAGGGGTCTGAATGCTTTGTGAATCCTCTGTATTTTATATTGGTGGACAATCTTAACCTTTAGTACGGATGATTCAAACTTTCAGAACAGATGACATTTAGGATGTTTTTATGGTTTCTAAACAAACAAAGCACTTTAAATGCAGTGGAAAATCAATTAAAGTCAAAGGTGGGTCAAAACTGATCCAAAGGGCATGACACTAATCAAAATAATGTATGTACAGAAATATCACCTCTGAAAAATGTTACTAAACTTTTTATATGTTGCCAAAACTCTTTCACATTTCTGAACTGAAAATGCGCCATTTAAGATGTTTGAACGGGTTGTGAACAAACAAACCATCATAAATGGAAAGTAAATACACTAAAATATGCGGTGATTCCAATTTTACCTGAAGGACATGACAGTGTTCAAAATGTGGCATTTGGAAATGGTTTTCCTTTTTGTAAAGTTAGGCCACTTTACTAAAAGCTGACACATTTCTGAGCTGAAAAGGTGATGTTTAGGATGGTTTTGTGTGTTATGATTGAAAATGCTCCCCTAAATGCAGTGGAAAATCCCTTAACACTAGAACTGCCATGCATGCTTAGTAGTGTAACTGTCAAGGGTTCATATCCTTATAGCCTTGTGCCTCCCAAAAAACAAAGACAGCCTAATCAGCTTGACTGAACATAAAAATAATCCATCCATCCATCATCCAACCCGCTATATCCCAACTACAGGGTCACGGGGGTCTTCTGGAGCCAATCCCAGCCAACACAGGGAAGGAAACAAACCCTGTGTAGGGCGCCAGCCCACCGCAGGGCACACACACACCCACACACCAGGGACAATTTAGAATTGCCAATGCACCAAACAGGCATGTCCTTGGACTGTGGGAGGAAACCCACGCAGACATGGGGAGACCACGCCGGGAGGACCCGGTAAGAGAACCCGGGTCTCCTAACTGCGAGGGAGCAGCGCTACCACTGCGCCACCGTGCCGCCCAATAAAAATAATTTCTTGGCTAAACATATATTGTTTTCTTTTTTCTTTAATTTAAGTGTTAGCATGCATTTTCACTTAAACAAACAAAAAAAACTGATATTATCGGGTTTGTGAGAGCACTGAGTGAGACGCCTTTTAGTGCTGTGTCGCTCTCTCCAGAATGTTCCATCTTGTGTGTTTTGCTCTCCGCATGCCAAATCAATGCTGCCTGTACACTTTATATTCCAAGTTCTTTGAAAAGCATTGTGATGCCACTTTTTTTTACCTGAAACAACTAGAACGTGATAGTTTTCCAGATGTTTCTATTATTTTCTTCATCACATATAGTCAAACAGAATGAGTGGTTATAAGTTTGTCATTATTTTATATTTCACATCCGGAAAACAGTGTTCAGTAATGCTGATAACAGTCGGTCAGGCTCCTAGGACTTGATATTACCTTTGGAGTCATCAGGTGGGCACTCTGCTTCATGGATGTTTCGTTCATAAGCCCATGACAACGCCATAGGGCTCAATAGTGCCAGCTGGCGTCCCAGGTGCACTTCTCTCCGCTTTTGCCCCTTGCTTGTGTAGTGGCTTTAAAATGGTTGCTGATGCTTTGAAGGAAGACAGACACACCAATATCCAGATTCTGCCATTTATTCTATAAAACAAGCAGTAAGGGGCACAGTCAACACACGTAGCGACAGGCTCTCTCTCAGTCTCCTGCGACAGCATCATCCAGCTTTTTTAATATATATATATATATATATAAATACAATGAAAATAAAATTACACAAAATAAATAATGAAATTAACACCAAATGAAACAAATACATTTCAACAGAAATCAAATCCTGGTCAAACAAGTGCAAAATATCTTCTTCTAAACAAAATACGTGTTCTATAAAAATAAATGCTTTTTGTTATCCAAATGAACCTTTTCAAAACCACACAAAGTTAACAAATGCATATGAACAATAACAATGAAGGACAAAGTATAAACAACGTTGTAACCTACCAATAAGACGAGCAGTAACGGGTACAGTCAACACACGCAGCGACAGGCGCTTTCCCAGCCTCCTGTAGCAAGCCAAACAATATGCTAATGAGGCTGGATCTCCGTCGGATTAAACACTTTTAAAATCCATTTCTGCCGACCAAACGTGACGACAAAACCTCAGGATACATCAATAACCACATGACATGATGTTTCTATGCAGTGTGAGACAGAATACACTATTTCAAAACTTGTCAGAGACGGAGAGTATTGAGAAGCACCTTACCTGCAGCAACGTCATCCAGCTTTTGCCAGGAGTCTGCTATTACGTTACATGTGTGCCCTATGGGTGTTTCATTAATTAAAGCCCCGCCTGCTACAATAGGCAAAATTATACAAAAGATACACTGATTGCATTCATATTAAACAAAATTCACAATATATAAAACAAAAGCATTTGAGTATAAACAAAAATCCATAGTTTTGAGAATGTTCACTAAAATAAAACATAATAAACTGACTCAGCCACACTTGTCATTTTGCAGCCCAGTTGGGATCCTTTCTCTTCAGTCAAATGCAGTTGCTTCTTCATTCAGTAGATTCTGAAAGTAACTGGACGGCCTGTTGGAGGGCCTGTCCTCGTACTCCCATCTCCTTCAGAAGTTGATGTGACTACAAACCCTCTACAGTTTACCTCTATCGGGAGCACCTGGGTACACCAGCAGCGTTGTTCTGCCTCACCTACTATGTCTGCATATCTAAGAATTTTAGGTTGACATGCTCCATCAACTGCTGCCTCCCATGGCACGTTAACTCCACGAGGACTTCTGCAAAGTTGACCACAAGATCAGGTTGGGCCTATGACTAGATGTAATTCTGACCGAAAAATTTACTTCTGATTTAGATCAACCTGCATCTTCAAGTCCCAGGCAGTCCCCAGGAGGGTTGGTTCCTTTCTTGTGAACAGTTTCACTGGAGGTTGTCCTGCACTTATAAATGGGATGATGTTTGCAAATCTAGTGATCAGGGAAGACAGATCATTGGTGGTAGATCTCCTTTCTTCCAATTGTTGTAGAAAGTGATTATGCCTTGTCAGAACAAAAGGACGAGAAAGCCACACAAAAGTTTGTGGTAGCCACCCCATATATTGTAGCTGGGCATTGGCAAGGCAAAGAAAACGAGTTTAACTGAATTCAAAATGGAACTGCTGCATGTATAGCAAACTGGCAGAGGAAACGAGGTCATTGGGGCTTTACAAAGAAGTTACTGTATGCCATCGGGCCGGAACAAGAAGTGATGTCATCGGGGATTTCCCATAACGGTTCTGCAGGAGAAAAAGAGAAAGGGTTAATGCACTCCGCCCTCCCCTGGTCCGGCATGGAGATACCCTCATTCGAGTCCATGCACACATGTTTGACAGCCTCCAATAGTAGCAACCTTGGGACAGACTAGTTTTATATCTGGTGAGGATGTGCTTTAGCGTTGCTGGGGTTTGGCAGAGGGAACATGACCGCTCTTCTCCAATACATTCATGTGGGAAGAACATCATAGGTGGTTCTGATGATGAAGCTAATTCGGCTTCTTTCAATCTCACACAGATCCTTCCAGGTAAACTGACGATGCTCCAGATTTTCCCAGGTGGTCTACTGGCCCGGCCTGGACTGTGAGACTGCCCTACATGTTTCTCTGCCTCCTCGTGCTGCCGAACCTCAGCAACCACCAGCAGCAGTGTAGGATTTGCTGAAGTAAGAAGCACATACAAATATGGTGCCATGTAAGTCAGAGGAGAGAAGCAGCAATTTGTGTATAGATAGATAGATAGATAGATAGATAGATACTTTATTAATCCCAAGGGGAAATTCACATAATCCAGCAGCAGTATACTGATACAAAAAACTATAAAATTAAAGAGTAATAAAAATGCATGTAAAAACAGACAATAACTTTGAATAATGTTAGCGTTTAACCCCCTGGGTGGAATTAAAGAGCCGCATAGTGTGGGGGAGGAACGATCTCCTCAGTCTGTCAGTGGAGCAGGATGGTGACAGCAGTCTGTCACTGAAGCTGCTCCTCTGCCTGGAGATGATCCTGTTCAGTGGATGCAGTGGATTCTTCATGATTGACAGGAGCTTGCTTAGTGACCGTCGCTCTGCCACAGATGTTAAACTGTCCAGCTTCATTCCTACAATATATATCATATATATATATATATATTGTCACAAAAGCCACGATGAGACAAAGCGAGGTTTGGGGAAGCCACCCGTATAATTTGTTTTCCTGGCTGCAAATTGTTCTTTTCAAATGATATCACTGCTGTGCACAAAACTGAGTCCAATACAGAACTGAGGGCATAGGGAAAAGGAGGAGGTTTTTAAAGGGGAAGACAGGAAGTGAGATCATATGGGTTGGGCTCATTGAGGTCTTCAGCCATTGGTTTGAGCCCGGACGTGACATCACAGGAGCCGGAGCCGGCAAGGTCTCCTTCGATAGGCTCGGTCCCGGAAGTGACGTCAGGAGAGCCAGGCGGAATCCCTCGGGAATGGCCTGCAGGCAAGGAAGAAAAAGAGTCAGTGCACTCTGCCACATCTTGGTACTGTATGTCTCAGATCTGTCTTTACCCGAGCCCTTTAGCTGCCTCTCATGCGCACGTGTGTGACAATATACAGTATATATTGTGGTCCCCGGCCGGGACGCCCAGGAGGACGTGAGGAGGGCTTGTGCCTCCTCCAGACCGCGAGGGGGCGTCCGTCCTGGTTCTGTTGGGGGCCACGGGTCGAGGGCATGGAAGCCCTACCCTGTAGGGGCCCGTGGTCTCTGCCAGGCGGCGCCCCGATGCCAGTTTATCCCGTGTGGTCGTCGGCGGGGGCTGGAGCCCGCCCGGGACGCTTTGGAGGACCAGAGGAGGGCGTGTGCCTCCTCCAGACCGAGTGGGGGCGTCCGTCCTGGTTATGCAGGTGGTCTCGGATAGGGGGCTTTGAAGCCCAGCCCTGTAGGGACCCGTGGCCACCGCCAGGCGGCGCCCCAGTGCCTGTTTATCCGGGAGCCCGCACTTCCGCCACACCAGGAAGTGCCGGGGGGAAGACGACCGGGGAGACACGAACGGCTTCCGGTGCGCAGCCGGCACTTCCGCCACGCAGGGGTGTGGCCACCGTTAAGTGCCGGAAGCAGCTGGAGCCCATCCGGGTTCCCATAAAAGGGGCCGCCTCCCTCCAGTCAGTGGTGGATTTCGGGAGGAAGCAGACAGAGCTGGAGAGAGGACAAGAGGCGGCCAGGAAGGCACAAGAGACTGTGGGCCTGGACATTGGGGAAATCGGTGCAAGAAGGCACTGGGGGTGCACGTGAGCATAAAAACTGTAAATAGTGTAAATAAATGGCGTGTTGGGTGCAAAATATGTTGTCCGTCTGTGTGTGTCCGGGCCAGCGTTCACAATATATATATATACTGTATATATTCTGAAAGGAGTTTCATAGATACATTTACTTATTTGGCTGATGCCATTTTTCAAGGTGACTTACAACATTAATGATACAATGGGTAAATTTTTTTTTGTTATTTTTTCCAGTAGGTCAAGTGACTTGGTTATGGTCACATGGTGTCAGTAGTGGGATTTGAACTCACAACCTCTGAGTATGAAGTCCAAAACCTTAACCACTACACCCCACCTGCCTGATTTAAAACAATATGGAGATTTTCAGTTCCGCATCTTAGGAATAGTCAAGAAAGGACCACAGAATGAGACACACACTGATGAAATACCAATAGATGTAAAAACTCCATGAAAATTGGTTGTCACGGTCCTAGTGTTAAAGTCAGTAGGGAGTCAAAAATGTCCAGAAAAACATGGCAAGGTAAAATTTTTTAGTAGCTGTAAAAATTATGGGATGTTTCACATTTTTGTACTGTTTGTTTTTTGGGGGAAACATAGATAAAATGACAAAGTTTCATTCTGAATAGATGAAATCTAGGGAGCTTTTACTAATTTCAAACACAAAACCAGATCAAATTTGACATGAAAATGTTGTAAGGGTTAAACTATAAGAATAACAGCAATAATTATAAAAAAAAAATGTTCTTTTTATTCTACTAACAGACATCCTGCAGTCACTTGAGCATTGTTTCTCTCTCAGGTCCAGCATGCAGATGTTGCATTGCAGAATGTCATTATACAAGCCAGGCTTCCATGTGAATAAAGAACCATATGGCCCTAGTCTTAAAACAGAGCTAAATTAGCAATATGCCTACACGACAGCAGAGGGAAAACTGAGCTAAGGGTTCCTTCTGCTGAGTCAATGTAATCAAGATGGAGACTAAATGCACTATCTTTATAACCGAACCGTTTCTGTGGCAGCCTGTTGAGACCATTATAGGAGAATTCTCAGCTGTATTTTATGTCGTTACTAGCAGATATGCAGTACAAAATGCTTATGATGATTCTGTGGCATGAAATGCCTCGATCTTTAGCTCTCTTTTCCTCTTCTTCCTTTGTTTTTTACCTAAAAGTTTTAGTTGGCTTTGACCTTTTCATAATCGATTATGATGCTGTTCACTGTTCAATAAACATTTTTCAGCTATCAGTAATGTAGGAGGGAGAACCAGAACTTTTTTTGTATCATTTGTAAAGTGGAGTTTAGCAATGGCATTTTATTCCTTTTTATGCTACAGCAGGCTGGTATGCTAAAATAACTTGTCATGTTACTTGACTACTGAAAATTGTACCTTGTCTGTTAATGCTTTGATGTTTGCTTGTGAGGTATTTGAATACTCTGATAATTAGTTTACGTACAAAGTATAAAAAGCTCTGCCACATTGTAAGTCTAGAGTTTTACAAATAATGCTGGCGGGTGTTGTCTGATTATGTATATTATTCCTAATAAAAGATAAAATGATGGTGGAGATGAGAAGAGATATTTGTAATTTTTTAGACCACTTTGAACAAAATATGTTGTCACTTTCACATTAAAGAGTCTTTTTCTGTTAATCAGTGTGTGTTAAAGTTGTTAAGATTTGCATTGGGTGTGACGAGGATGCATAGGATTAGAAATGAGTACATTAGAGGTTCAGCTCAAGTTGGATGGTTGGGAGACATTCAGAGAGGCGAGATTGTGTTGGTTTGGACATTTGCAGAGGATAGATGCTGGGTATATTGGGAGAAGGGCGCTAAGGATAGAGCTGCCAGGGAAGAGGAAAAGAGGAAGGCCTAAGCGAAGGTTTATGGATGTGGTGAGAGATGACATGAAGGTGATGGGTGTAACAGAACAAGATGGAGAGGACAGAGAGATATGGAAGAAGATGATCCGCTGTGGCGACCCCTAACGGGAGTAGCTGAAAGAAGAAGAATAAGATGTGTCAATAAAGAGATTAAATGTGTGATTAAATGTTGTATAACAATAAAATGTGAACATTTCCAAGGGGGTGAAATGGTAAGAGATAAGCACCGGCTTAGATCAAATGTATAAACTGCTACCATAATCCATGCATGGTTTCATAAGTTATTCCTAAAGTCAATGTCACATTAAGCGACTTCTAGTTAATAAATATGTCAGACTTGCCAGTTGCAGTTGGTGATCTTTTCACCATACCATATTAAGTTACACAGCAGAAAATCAAATTTAGCAACTGTAATATGACTTTCCAGCACAGTTGTGCTCTGTCTTTTTTCTGACAGCCAATTCTTGACAGAGCCAGTACTGCATGGGAAGTTAACAGGTACGCCATGTTCAGCTACAATCATGCCCTTCTGACGTGGTATGTAAAACATAAGACATGAGACAGGTGAGCTTCTCTTCGCTTTGAGAAGTCCAAAAAGCCTGGCGTCCTTATTCCTTGAACTTCCAGGTTAGCATTCATTAGTTGACAGCTGTTATGCATATAGAGCTAGCCTCTATGACTAAAGACAAGATTCAAGTTGCAAAGTAATTAAAGTAAGTCATTGAGTAAGCTGTTGATTGCCTTTGAATTGCTAAGATTATGTAAATAAGAGGATGTAAATAATCTAAGCTATATATATAAGCTATAAAGACCTGGACATCAACACAAATTGATGAATATCCACAAGCCTGGTCTGCAATAGAAATGAAACACTTAGGGACTTGTCTACCGACTGTGAAAGATGCCCAGGGTCCCTGCTCATCTGCGTGAACGTGCATTAGGCATGCTGCAGGGAGGCATGAGGACTGCTGATGTGGCTAGGACAATAAATTGCCATGTCCGCACTGTGAGACGCCTAAGACAGCGCTACAGGGAGACAGGAAGGACAGCTGATCATCCTCGCAGTGGAAGACCACGTGTAACAACACCTGCACAGGATCGGTACATCCGAATATCACACCTGTGTGACAGGTACAGGATGGCCACAACAACTGCCCGAGTCATACCAGGAACACACAATCCCTCCATCAGTGCTCAGACTGTCCACAATAGGCTGAGAGAGGCTGGACTGAGGGCTTGTAGGCCTGTTGTAAGGCAGGTCCTTACCAGACATCACCAGCAACAACGCCGCCTATGGGCACAAACCCACCTTCGCTGGACCAGACAGGAGTGGCAAAAAGTGCTCTTCACTGAGTCACGGTTTTGTCTCACCAGGGGTGATGGACGGATTCGTGTTTATCGTCGAAGGAATTGAGCACGTCTGGGACCTGTTGGATCGCAGGGTGAGGGCTAGAGCCATTCCCCCCAGAAATGTCCAGGAACTTGCAGGTGCCTTGGTGGAAGAGTGGGGTAACATCTCACAGCAAGAACTGACAAATCTGGTCCAGTCCATGAGGAGGAGATGCACTGCAGTACTTCAAGCAGCTGGTGGCCACACCAGATACTGACTGGTACTTTTGATTTTGAGCCTCCCTTCATTCAGGGACACATTGTGAAACATTTTTAGTTTATGGTGTTGACTCTTTTAGTGTTCATACAAATATTTACACATTAAGTTTACTGAAAGTAAAAACAGTTGAAAGTCAGAGGACGTTTCTTTTTTTGCTGAGTATATATATATATTATATAGTATAAATATATAAAATAAGTGATGGGCAAAAGTAGTTTTACAGTTGTTTGTATGGAAAAAGACATACAGGTTATGATTGCTACACTCAAGCATGCTTTAATAATAATAATATGAAGAAGACAAATAATACAAATAAATTATATAACAATCAATAAATAATTATATAAGAATAAACTCTGTGTTTCGCATACTAACAACTGTAAGCCTAATTTTTCCCACCCCTGTTTATATATATATGTGGTCGAGTGAGATAATGTAAGTCCCACAGATAAATGTTGGAGTGCCAACACCGTCGTTCTTGTTTAATTCAGTCCAACAAAAATCACCGAAAAGGACCGCTTTGTGCGCCAGTACAAATAACAAAAGCAAAATAGGAAAGCCATCAGGCTAAGCAAACAAATGGTTCTCTCTCAGATTTGGAAGGAGCTCCATCGTACGTTGCAGTCTCTTCCAAACTGAACACCTCCTTCTGGCAGCTGAGGGCTGTATAGGCAGGGATGGAGTCAGTTGCCCTCACTGGGTGTTTTCTCAGTACTGTAGAGGGAACAACAGAAGGGTAGGTTAGTGTGAGGGCCCCCTCTCAACCCAGGGTGGTATTGTCTGCTTCAGATGAGCCCAGAGGGTGATCCACAAATGTGCACGCGTGACTATACTGTATATACTGGATATATCTCAGTGCACTTTTGCATACAATTTTTTTTCATAATGGACATTTTATTTTATTTAATTTTGGCACAGATAGTGCTCGGTCTTTGACTACATTTATCTCATATTCCTTTTGCAAAATCTTCAGTGCTTAGTTCACAGGCAATACAGGATGGCAGTGCAGGACGGGCAGCAGCACATCCCTGGATCCACCAACTACTCTGTCCCACATGTCTTCTTAACAGAATTTCAGCAGTGAGATGACAAAATTGAGGATTGTACGGGGATGGGATGGATATTTTCTGAAACAGCAATATAAAGTATTGAGCTTCTTCTGACACAGTTCATTCATCATCATAATGAATAGATGGAAACATTACACTTTAGAAAAACATTTCTAGACAAAGCGAGAATTTTGTAATCCTCCCAACTTTGTATCAATTATAGAAATGTCAAAAATGGAAATTCCTACTGTTTCCACCATTTTTGGTCTCAAGTTTAATGCCAGAGCATGCATTTGGCTCTGAAGTATAATTAGAACCTCCTCATTGTTTCCCTCCTCTTATTATGCAGGCACTGGTCAGAATGTTGGCTAGATAATGAGCCGTCAAAATGTATCTCGCTTGAAAACTGTGACACTAGCAGGTGTGAAGACAAGAAGGCACCAAAGAGAGTAAAGATAATTGGAAGTAATTCGCCAAGCATGTCTGTCAGGTTTGCTACAGAACTTTAAGTAAAACCTAAGCCCCATATTTTACATTAGCATGCAAATTAATTTAAATGAGTTTATCTTCCACCATTTTCAGCATTGTAAATAACTTTCACTAACTCAGGTTAGGTCTTTGAATCCACACAGCCCCTTGGTTCCGGATGCTAACATGGCGGGCCTTTATCAAAGGTTCATGGACATTCATATGCTTTTTATTCATATGCAGCAGATTCACTAATACAATCTTAAGCTTTGTTGTTTTGAGAACATCTTCAGCTGAGCCCCCTGCTTTTCTCCTTGTTGGACTTTGATGGTGCTGTTAGAAGCAGCTGATGATACCATCGCCACCGTCATAGGCCTGATTACCAAGAATGATGACATGGCTTACTTAGAAGGGATTTGCCTTCCTAAACAGTGTGTCATGATTCTTTGTTTCTTTAATATTTTATAGAAGTATTTAGTGTTTATTTCATGTTCTTTGGAATGTGGGTAATTCATGTTATATTTAAGGTTCATTTTGTACTAAAGATAAGCATTAAAATTTATAGAAATATTTAACATCAAAACATGTAGTGTGTGTGTGTGGGATCTTTGTCTCACCTGTAGTTAAGAAGTCAAAACTGTCAAGAGATGTATACAGTTCATAAATTGGCAAAAGTCCACTTCAAATAACTTTCACTTTCTCTGTTTGTGATTCGGACATTTTCAACGAATAGTCCAAACATGCTTGCTGCAGTAAACCAGAGAATACAATTTATTCAGAGCATAAGGATAACACAAGATGGATATATGAATACAGACAAAGGGCAATAACAAACAATGCTAGCTTAGTTTGAACTTTTTTTCTTCCATAGAACAAGGCTCATAACTTTTGAATTCTATTTCCTGTGGAGGACTGCCGGCTTCGTGCTCCGGCCCACACCCCCAGGCCACCAGGAGGAGCTCTCCCGACAGCAGGATCGTGCCCCGAGTTCCAGCAGGGCCTTATGGACTATTTAGTATTTATACACAGCCCTGCTGGATACCTTGGGGGCCACCGGGAGTCGCTGTAGGGGGGCTTGTGGGCTCTTGTGTGCCCTATAACCCGGGAGTACGTCACGGTCACGTGACAGGAAGGAACGACGTGCTACCGGGTAGAAGAAAAGGACTGTTTACCCTGACCCAGAAGTAATAAGGAACTGTGCACTAATTGGGCGGGAACACCTCCGGGTCAGGGGCTTTAAAAGGACTACGGGCCAGTCCAGACACTGAGCTGAGCTGGGAGGTAGAGGGGCGAAGTGTCTGGGCGAGGAGGAGAGAGAATATTATTGTGGTGTTTGATAGATGAGTGGTGTGGAGTGTGCTTTGTGCACAGTATTGATAAATAATAAAAAGTCTTGGACTTGTATCCAGTGTCTAGCGTGGTACCTGAGGGTTCAAGGGAGCACTAGTGCCCCCTACTGCCACATTCCTTAATTTGAATCTATTTGAATGTTGTGAACATGTGACTGCATGTTTGATGTGTTAATTATGCAATACAACTCACGTGATATTTTTTTTCTTTCCGTTCACATTTTTCACATTATTTCATATTGTACAGCATTTGTAATTGCGGCATGTTACATAACCCGAAACTAAACTGCTCAAAAAAATTAAAGGAACACTTTGAAAACACATCAGATCTCAATGGGAAAAAGAAATCCTCCTGGATATCTATACTGATATAGTCTGGGTAATGTACTAGAAATGAAAGGATGCCACATCGTTTGATGGAAATGAAAATGATCAACCTACAGAGCCCTGAATTCAAAGACGCCCCAAAAATCAGAGTGAAAAAATTATGTGGCAGGCTAGTCCATTTTGACAAAATTTAATTGCAGCAACTCAAAATTGTACGCAGCACTTTGTATGGCCCCTGTGTTCTTGTATACATGCCTGACAACATCGGTGCATGCTTCTAATGAGATGACAGATGGTGTTGTGGGGGATCTCCTCCCAGATCTGGACCAGGGCATCACTGAGCACCTGGACAGTCTGAGGTGCAACCTGGTGGCATTGGATGGACCAAAACATAATGTCCCAGAGGTGTTCTATTGGATTTAGGTCAGGAAAGTGTGGTGGCCAGTCAATGGTATCAATTCTTTTGTCCTCCAGGAACTGCCTGCATACTCTCACCACATGAGGCCAGGAATTGTCGTGCACCAGGAGCCACTGTACCAGCATAGGGTCTGACAATGGGTCCAAGGATTTCATCCTGATACCTAATGGCAGCCAAGGTGCCTTTGTCAAGCCTGTAGCGGTCTGTGTGACCCTCCATGGATATGCCTCCCCAGACAATCATTAACCCACCACCAAACTGCTCATGCTGAATGTTACAGGCAGCATAATGTTCTCCATGGCTTCTCCAGACCCTTTCACTTCTGTCACGTGCTCAGGGTGAACCTGCTCTCATCTGAAAAAAGCACAGGGCACCAGTGGTGCATCTGCCAATTCTGGTATTCTATGGCGAATGCCAATCGAGCTGCATGCTGTGAGCTCAGGGCCCATTAGAGGACATGGGGCCCTTGGGTCACCCTCATGAAGTCTTTCTGGTTGTTTGGTCAGAGACATTCACACCAGTGGCCTGCTGGAGGTCATTTTGTAGGGCTCTGGCAGTGCTCATCCTGTTCCTCCTTGCCCAAAGGAGCAGATACTGGTCCTGCTGATGGGTTATGGACCTTCTATGGCCCTCTCCAGCTCTCCTAGAGTAACTGCTTGTCTCCTAGAATCTCCTCCATGCCCTTGAGACTGTGCAGGGAGACACAGCAAACCTTCTGGCAATGACACGTATTGATGTGCCATCCTGGAGAAGTTGGACTACCTGTGCAACCTCTGTAGGGTCCAGGTATCGCCTCATGCTACCAGTAGTGACACTGACTGTAGCCAAATGCAAAACTAGTGAAGAAACAGTCAGAAAAGATGAGGAGGGAAAAATGTCAGTGGCCTCCACCTGTTAAACCATTCCTGTTTTGGGGGTCATCTCATTGTTGCCCCTCTAGTGCATCTGTTGTTAATTTCATTAACACCACAGCAGCTGAAACTGATTAACAACCCCCTCTGCTACTTAACTGACCAGATTAATATCCCATAAGTTTCATTGACTTTATGCTATACTCTGATTAAAAAGTGTTCCTTTAATTCTTTTGAGCAGTATATATAGATATAATATTAAAATGCGAAACCCCTCCCTTAGTGATACTGCGGTAAGAAATCACATAGGAGAAATAACTTAGCTTTCTTTAATGACGGTTTATGTGGCATAACAGACGAGGAAGTCATGAGAAGACCATTACCGAAGTGGGAGCTCGATGTGTACAGTCTGCCATTTTCGTTGCTGCGCTGGAAGGATTTTCCAGATCGGATGACGTTCTCTCCCATCCGTCTGTTGGCTTCAAAGGTGTGCCGGGCAATGTTCCAAGGTTTTATACTCTTTCTGCATGTGCAGGCCCCCACTTAGGTAAATCATGTCATTTCAGACAAGGAAAAGAAGATCCAATGTCATGCTGACTCTGACACAATGAAACAGTATACAATGCCCATTTCACAGTTGTCCTTATCTTGTTTTCTAATGCTTGCCTAGCAGTTCTAAATAATGAGCCCCGGTGTGCTAAATCTGCTTTGTGTTAGCTGTACATGTGAGTAGAAGAGAAAAGCAGATTTAAAATATTTGCGCAGAGGACAATGACATATTAAACTTATATTCTGATTACAATTGGTCACGTTTGCCTTTTATTATAATGTAACCTTTTATTTATCTCCATTCTGCACAAAGTGTTTTTGGCTATCACTACAGTGTCATCTGCCTAGTGTAAGTAACATACAGAAAAAATATTCCATTAAGCATGGTATTCAGTATGAGAAGTGTACAGTGGAGTCCATACTTGCTATGGTGCCTCCTCAGTCTCGGGCCACAAAGCACTAACGGGTGGGCATTAAAAAGCTAACTCTCAATTACGTACTCTCTCAGGTAAATGGAAGTGTGTTCTACCTGCTGCTTCCTGAACTCCACATTTTCCTGACATTTTTTGTTGGATTGTTGCCCTTGCATCACTTTGTTGGCAGATAAACCATTTCACTGTAAGCCATCTCATCATTGTCGGTGATCAGGCTTATGATGGTGGTATCATCAGTGAATTTAATGATGGATCTGGAGCTGTGTTTAGTCAGGCAATCATAGTAGTACCGAAAGGGGCCCAGCACACTATCATGTGGAGGTCATTGTATTGAGGGTCAGTTTGGGGGATGTCACAAGTCCTAGAAGGTTACACTAAAGCTTTATAACACACTGGTGAGGCCTCACCTGGAGTCCTGTGTGCAGTTTTGTTCTAGAAAGCTACAAAAAGAACATAGTAGTACTAAAAAATTCTAGAGAAGAGCGACTAGGCTGAGTCCAAAGCTAAGAGGAAAGATTAAAAGAGCCGAGTCTTTTCAGTTTAGGCAAAACAAGATTAAGAAGTGACATGATTGATGTGTTTAAAAATATGAAGGGAATTAGTCAAGTGGATCAAGACTGTTATTTTAAAATGAGTTCATCAAGAACACGGGGACACAGTTGGAAACTTGTTAGGGGTGAATTTTGCACAAACATTAGAAAGTGTTTCTTTACACAGAGAACCATAGACACAAGGAATAAGTGACCAAGTAGCGTGGTAGACAGTGGGACTCAATGTCATTTTAGAAGAATTAAGTGGATAGGACTGGCGAGCCTTGTTGGGCTCAATGGCCTGTTCTCATCTAGATTGTTCAAATGTTGTTCTTCATACTTCCATGCATGCTGAGATCTGCCAGTTAGAAATTCCAAAATCTGGTTACAGAACGTGGCACTAAGTCCTACGTTTAGTGAGTTCAGTGATTAGCTTTGATGGTGGCACTGTTATGTAACAGTCTGAATTCATGTGTATTGTGGGTTGTTATTTGTTTTTTTAACTTTTTTATGTAATTTCTGTTCTGTTCATAACTGTGTACTTTAAACGTCCAATTGCTCCAGGTTCTTTGTGGGTGGTTACTCAAGAGGTGGGGCCACCCTGACATCACTGCACCTGAGCCCGCCCACTAGCTATATAAAGCCCAGAGCCAAGGACCTGTCCCCCCACCAAATTCAGAGGAGAGGTGCTAGAATGCTGCACATGATCTTGTGTGCTCAGTTGTAGGACACGATATGTTGGGAGGTAAGCTGCTGTAACA
Source organism: Polypterus senegalus (assembly GCF_016835505.1). Taxonomy (NCBI): domain Eukaryota; kingdom Metazoa; phylum Chordata; class Cladistia; order Polypteriformes; family Polypteridae; genus Polypterus; species Polypterus senegalus. The sequence goes on from NC_053158.1 coordinate 23,974,661, forward strand.
GCCAATGAAGTTCTGCAGCATCATGATTACATGAGTAATAGGCTGATTAACATAGTTCCCATACTCATATATAAAAGATGATTGTGATTTATAAACTGTAAATTGCATAGAAATGTGTGTATGCCAGGTACCGTATATAATAGCGTATAAGTCAGGTCTGGAAAGCTGAAAAATTGATCATAAAATCAGACCCCGACTTATACGTCCATTCAAAAATACGACACTTACCTCCTCCAATCTCGCACCAGTTTCTCAGACACATTGAATTTTGTTGCAGCAGCACAGTTACCAACTTCTTTCGTCACTTCAATGATTTTTAATTTAAAACCAGCTTCATATTTTCTTCTGATCGAATGCTCCATCGTGGGTAAGAGATGCTCTTACAATAAAGGTGTATGAGGGTGTGACATACAAAAAACACAACACAGTGCAAACGTCGCTTCGGAATAGTTTGGGTATTACCATGTGGTCACGTTGGCACAATACATAGTAAAAAAGACCGTGTGCTCCATGGTTACTCTCTCAGGTGGGCGTTAGCATATCATAATCTCTTGGACCAATAGTGTGAGTTTTCCGCATTCGACTCATATGACCGACATTATAAAATACCAGTAAAATCAATTCTCGACTTTTCCGTGGGAGAACTTAAACGCGAGTATATACAGTATTATAAATTTGATTTTTTTTTTTTTGGTGCATGCATTTTCCTTCTTTTGGCATAGGTATATTTGACTGCTCAATTCCATGCAAAATTTTATAATTGAAATCCCTGGTCCTTTTACGCTTGCCCTTGTGTCCTGCCAACTTTTTTTTCATATTTGGCAAAACAGAGACCATCATGCTACCATCTTATATAGGCAGGAGTGATGACATAATATGTCACATGACTCTTGAATCATATGACCAGCAATGACAATAGAGGCCAAAAACAATGTGATCGTTGCCCTAGAAAAGCTATCCAAATGACAGTACAACATGATGCGATAGTGATATCAAGAAGAGAGCAAAAAATGATACAAATATCTTAGACAGTACATATAGGTATAAAAATAAGTATATAATATCGATAACTTTTAAATAATGACTAGAATACTGCACTGATGAAGCAGTGAGAATAAAAATGAAAGAAGAGAAGCTACAGCCTAGTTAAGTATGGAGGAGTACCAATAGCAGAAGTGGAAAGCAGAAGATTAAAATTTGCCCGTACGTTACAGGTTGAACATTGGCCGCTCATAAAGTATGTCTAGACTTGCCATACAGCGTAGTAGGTATGATCACTTTGGGAGCACATCCTGACACGGTGTGTTAGCCTTACTATAATTACCTTTATACTTTACACTTTGATTTACCAATGCATGTTGCACTTAGTCCCGCCAAAAGACTGCAACTAATTACACTATGGTCGTTAGTTCCTAATGGGCTGTTGCAAAAGACTTGAGAATAATTATCAGAAAATAACATGAAAAGGCACATTAAACAAGGAGAGTGAGCAACATAAACATCCAGTGCTCTCTCCTCACTGTTGAATGTGACTTTCCAAGGGTAAAAGTTGATTCAAATTAAATGTGGTGCCTTTTAAAATACTGGGGTTAGTAGAGCAGGAAAACCAGGATCTCTGCTGGACACATTGCTTGAAATGGCTATCCTTAAACTTCACAAGGTATCCCATGTAAAAGTGAGCCCAGGATGGGATAAAAACTGCCACCTTCTGCCACGGCTAACTAAGTACAGAATTGGGAGGAAGGGCCAAAAAGTTCTCTGGAAGGAACCACCAAACCTTCAGCAACTTATTGCCCGAAGCTCCCTAAATGAACTGACAGCAAATTGTACATCTCCCTGCCTACAGAAAGATGTGCCCACATCTGCAATACAGACCATATAGTTATACCACACTGCCGACTTGAACATCACATAAAGGGATCATTTTGCTGCAGATGATCCAATGTTGTCTACCTAATTCTCTGCATGAAATGTCCTGACACTGCACTCTATGTGGGAGAAACTGGACAAACACTCCGCCAGAGAATGAATTTCCACAGGTTCCACATCAAGCATGGCAACACAGATGTTCCTGTAGCAGCCAATGCCAACAGCCATGGACACTGTGAGAGGGACTTTAAAGTCACAGGGCTTATGGGCAACTTCAGAACACAGCAAGAGAGAAAACAATGGGAAGTTAAGCTCATGTTAAAATTTAATACATTACAGCATGGCTTGAATAGAGACAAGAGTTTTATAGCCAGATATGAGGATTGTTTGCATCTCTCAGACTGACACAGACAACCTGTCAACAGAGCCACATTGTTTTGAAAAACTCATCACAAATTTCAAAGGACTTTGTTGGACAGTTATCTTATCCAAAAATCTCTTGACCATACATTGTTCTTCTCTCTCTTGTTAAATTAATCTTAGCCCGAGTAACCCTATTAATTTTTTACATTTAAGATTTTTCCTTTAAAGATTTACCATTGTTGTTTCTTGTCCTAGTGTGTGGATATAAACACAGGAAACTTCAGTTTCTGTATTCCATCTTGCCTGAAGAAGGAGCCTGAGTTGCCTCGAAAGCTTGCATATTGTAATCTTTTTAGTTAGCCAATAAAAAGTGTCATTTGGCTTGGCTCTTCTCTACATTCATAATGGCTAACACGGTACAACAACCTAGTACTCTGGAAGGAATGAAAAGGCGACCAGGAGTTAGCTCAGGATTAGGAGAAAGAGGGTGACACTTCTGTGGCAGAGAGGAATGGTGAGCAGGAATTTGAGCAAGAACAGAGGAGAGACAATGGTAGGGAGGGAGAAAGAAGGGCATCTGAGGGTAAAGCAAGCTAGTTACCCGCTTATTCATTATACCGTTTAATCATATAACGGATTCCCTAACAGGGTACATTTTTGTTGCTTTAGTTGAATCCCTTTGTTACCTTCCTAATTTATGAATTGTCATTTTCATAAAGTAAAATGCCTGTTATGGAGGCATAGTGGGGTCTCACCAGTACTCCATACTGAAAGCATGACATTCCAAAATGTGTCTTGAAGTTGATAGCTGACTAGACCAATGTGTGAGAGAGACGCAAATTCTGATGCAAAAAACGTACATCTGTGTATTCCAGCGAGTGCCAGTAATAACAGGCTTTCATCAGGCCATTAGCAAAGAACAGCTCAAAAGCAACCACGTAAACCAAAATGCAAAAAAAGAACTAATAAAACAAGTGAATATGTACAAAATTTACAATGGCTCCAAAAATCATTGTAATAAAGGACAGAAGAAAAAAAAAAAAAACCAAACTGTCCTTTCCCTCCCTGAATCAGCAAAGTTCAGGAAGGCTAATCCACACAATAAATGAAAAGAAAAAAGCAATAAGCAAAGTCAAAAGTAAAGACAGGCCAATAACTTGGATATCTATCTATCTATCTATCTATCTATCTATCTATCTATCTATCTATCTATCTATCTATCTATCTATCTATCTATCTATCTATCATATTGTGCCTTTCTTATCTATCTATCTATCTATCTATCTATCTATCTATCTATCTATCTATCTATCTATCTATCTATCTATCTATCAATCATATAGTGCCTTCCTTCTATCTATCTATCTATCTATCTATCTATCTATCTATCTATCTATCCTTTATCCAACCCGCTATATCCTAACTACAGGGTCACAGGGGTCTGCTGGAGCCAATCCCAGCCAACACAGGGCACAAGGCAGGAAACAAACCTCGGGCAGGGCGCCAGCCCACTGCAGGGCACACACACCAAGCACAATTTCAGATTGCCAATGCACCTAACCTGCATGTCTTTGGACTGTGGGAGGAAACCCACTCAGACACGGGGAGAACATGCAAACTCCACACAGGGAGGACCCGGGAAGCGAACCAGGGTTTCCTAACTGCGAGGCAGCAGCGCTACCCACTACGCCACCGTGCTACCCCAACATAGTCATACAAAATTTTATTTTTCCAAATGTATGTAGCCACTTGGTGTCCTGTCGGCGGGACACAGCCATATTTCAAAGTTATTTACGTATGCTGCAATAAACCTACAAATCAATCGAAAGGAATTAGATTTTAACATACCCAAGGGTGTCTTCGTTCAAATAAATCCTAAGTTTCCATGTTGTCTGCTGCCTTTTATTAGTAAAATATGTGATTTGCCAGCATTCCGTTTTGCTGCTCTGTTTAAAATACACAAATGACCTGACAGGAAAGTAATCATTAAGCTGGTTAAGTTTTTAGATGATACCAAGGGCACAGAATGTTTTTACAGATTGACTTGGATGGCATACAGGATTATGCAGACTTGTGGCAGATGGAATTTAATGTAAGTAAACATAAACTATTACACATAGGAAGTAGAAATTCAAGATTTGAAAACTGCAACGTGAGGTCTGAAACTTGAAAATACACCATATGAGTAGGACCTGGCTGTCTTGGTGGACTCATCGCTATCAACATCCAGACAGGGTCCAGAAGTGATCTTGAACCCTAATGGGATGTTAGGCTAGACTGTATATTATGTTGTGAGGAGTACAAGTCAAGAGAGGGTATGATTAAGTTATATAACACACTAATGGGGTCCAGTTTTCTTGTACAGGAAGGTAGTGAGACCAGCTATGTTATATGGGTTGGAGATGGTGGCACTGACTAGCAAGAGGAGACAGTGCTAGAGGTGGCAGAGTTAAAGATGCTAAGATTTGCATTGGGTGTGACAAGGATGGACAAGATTAGAAATGAGGACATTAGAGGGTCAGCTCAAGTTGGAAGATTGGAAGACAAAGTCAGAGAGGCGAGATTTCCTTGGTTTGGACATGTGTAGAGGAGAGATGCTGGGTATATTGGGAGAAGGATGCTAAGGATAGAGCTGCCAGGAAAGAGAAAAAGAGGAAGGCCTAAGAGAAGGTTTATGGATGTGGTGAGAGATTACATGCAGGTGATGGGTGTGACAGAACAAGATAGAGAGGACAGGAAGATATGGAAGAAGTTGATCCACTGTGGCGACCCCTAATGGGAGCAGCCGAAAGAAGAAGAAGAAGAAGAAGGAGATTAGGTAAAAAGATGTAGAAGAGGTAGAGAGAGTCCAGAGCAGAATGACTAGACTGACACTGGGACTGAGAGGCATGAGCTATGAGGAATGACTGAAGGAAGTGAACAAAATGGAGATTAAAAGGAGACATGATTGAAGTTTTTTAAATTATGAGGTGCGGTGGTCCGAGTGATAACAGGCTGTTACAACTACAGCTCTTTGGGGTGCCAAGCCATTTTCTTATCTATTGAAACAAAAACTGAACTCTGTGGGCAGAATTTCAAGCACCAATTCTAGCAAAGACCAGGCGCTACTCATCGCCTGACTACTACCAGTCTGTGTAGTGAAGCTTGGTGGCAGTAGCATAATAATCAGTAAACAATACTCAAAGGACAGAAAACATAAGATACACAATAGCTACATTTAAGTAGTAATACAAAGAATAAAATAACCTTAACAACATTAAGACAGTGGTTGAGACCTTGGCTAATACATAACAAGATGGATGGCCTTTGATACGCATTTTAGTTGTCAATTCTGCATTAAAAGAAGAACGTGTTGCGAGGAGACTTCATGCTGTCCAGGGTGCTGATGACTGTTAGTGGAACAGAGTACATGGCCTTTATGAGGCATCCCATCCACGTCCAATGACGCTGTCTTCAATGACACCAAAATCAAGGATTATGGTGTGCCCTCAGCTGGACTGGTATCCTAACTCTCAGAATTCTAGGCAAGTGATCAGCTGGGTGGTAAGTGAATCAGTCACTTGTGGAAGCAAGAAATGTAGCTAATGGCATGAACAATTTCAAGTCATGCCAGTCTAGGGGAGTCCAAATAAGGAAGAACATGCAGCTTTTTAAAAGCAGACTTCACTCTACAGTATACCATCCTTCCTATTCAGCTTGTCAAAAGAATCTTATCAGCTGTTTAGATGTGTGCACTTGTGTGTGAGCGAGTGAGCAAGCTTCTTCTCCCTTGATATTGATCACACTTTGTCTGCTGGCATCATTTCAGAGGCTCATACCCATGTCGACGTAACAGAATGGATCCTGCTCCTGACTGGTCCATTAAGCATTCAGTTTTAATTTACTGTTTATAATGGAGCCTGATGTGTCTAATCAACTAACAGACATCAAACGAGGAGCTCATGTGGGGTGGCGCTGCTTCAGACACTCAGAAGGAGTACAACAGGCCACTAATGTAGCACGTTAATTTTTAAATGAACATTGGCTGCCTTCATTCATTTGGGCTACAAAACCTCAGTCTGCAAATTTGTAAGGCAAACACGGCAGCTAATTTGGGGCTCGGCGCATTCTGTTCTTGGCGAAGGCAAGTGTTAAAATTATGATCTAAATTTAGAGCTTAATAATATCCTGAGTGCTCTCCAGACGGCTCTCGCACTAATATGGCTGTAGTGGAGGAAGATGAACAGACGTGTGGAGTCTGGCTGTTAATTGAATGTTATTCACCCAGACTTGTTTAAACTTACAGTAAATGTGACACACGCCTTAATGATAAAATAAAAGTTAAATGTAGGACACAACAAGATGAAATAAGAACACAATGGTGCCCATCCAGCACTGATTCCTGCCTTTTACTAGCTGTTGCCAGCATTGGCTGCGTTTTTAATTAAGCAACATTATCAGTCCTTTGATGGTGTAAGTCTATGAAAGGCACTGTACAAAATAAGTGACAATACACATGCATAATTATATATATTTATATATATAGTGTGTTTAACAAAATAATATAGAAAAATACTATAATATATAATAATAATAATAGAAAATTTATGTAATTATAAAACAACTAATAATGAAAACGGAAAAACACATGTGATCTAAGACCATAAATCTAAAACAAAATGGGTGATATTAAGATGAGATGTGAAAGCTACATTTTATATATATATTTATATATATTTATATATATATATATATATACATATATGTATGTCTATATATTATGAGACTTCTGAACTCTTTATATATATATATACATATATGTATGTCTATATATTATGAGACTTCTGAACTCTTTTGATACCCTCTGCAATGGGACGACACACAGAAGCGCGCCTGCTACGTCTGTTGAGGGTTGCTTGTTCATCGGCGAAACAACCGCAGATTCGCAGCGCCACAGAAACAACTACAAGTTGACCGCTGCCATGCGCAAAGCGCCAGCAGCTCGATGAGTGATGCAGGGAACATTAGAATTTGGCCACTCACCTAGCCCCAACCCTGCCTGATTGCTGTGTCTGTGTATAGTAGAATGGTACATCGAGCTGTTCCTGTTTAGAGTGGAATAAAGCTGGTTTTGCTAAAGTCCTGAGACTCAGCCTCGTCTTTGGGGTGCAAGACACTGACTGATGTGTCACTATATATATATATATATATATATATATATATATATATATATATATATAGCGTGCAGTGAATACACTTGACTTGACTTCATTCTTGGTCTTCATCCTCTTTCTCTGTACGTTTAGCATTTGTTTGTTTCTAAATATTCATGTTGATAATCCTAAAGGATATCTCACTGTTGATTTTCTTGAGTTGTTAGATTCCCTCAACTTACAACAATATGTTGATGTCCCCACACACTCTAGGGGTCATACACTTGACTTGGTTATTTCAAACTCTGCTTTAATTAGTAATTTACAGGTTTATGATCTTGGTATTTCAGACCACAAAGTAGTGTCAATGGAGCTACCCTTTTTCTCCCCTCGTACCAAACCAAAATGGCAGATTCATTTTAGAAATTTGAAGAACATCAATGTGGATGCCTTGGCCCTGGACCTTAAACTTCTTTCTACTGATCTTACCAGTTCCAGCTCTGTTGCTGACCTCGTGGATCTCTACAACCAGTCTCTGAGCAGTCTCCTTGACTTTCATGCCCCTTTAACGTCTAGGTCCATCTCATTTTCGTGCTCAGCACCATGGTACACCTGCGAGCTGCGAAAAATGAAGGCGGCTGGGCGTGTCCTTGAGTTGACTGTTCACAAACAGGCCTATAAGGAACATAGGAGGGCATATGCAGAAGCTTTGAAGGATGCACGGTCCAGGTTCTATTCTACCATCATTACAAATAGCTCCAGGGATCCAAAAACACTTTTTTCTACTATAAGTCATCTTCTTAAACCTCCTTCATGTGCTCATTCCGAGGCCACTGATGAGAGGTGTAATTTGCATATAAATTTTTTCAGACAAAAGGTTTATAACATCGCTTAAACCTCTCTACCATGGATATTCTGTTATCCCCAACTGTCGACCGCTGCCTGAGACTGTCCAGCCCCTTTGTTCCTTCTCTGTTGCCACACAGGAAGAGGTGGAGGACGTCATCAGGAAAATGAAACCGTCTACCAGTTCCCTGGACCCCTTTCCCTCAGCCTTGCTGAAGGCCAATATTTCTGCTATTTCTACACTTATCACCAGGATTATAAACCTGGCCATATTTCTTCAGCACTAAAAACTGCTGTCATCAGACCTCTACTAAAAAAACCCACCCTGGATCCTGAAGTTCTGTCTAACTATAGACCTATCTCTAATCTTCCATTTCTTTCTAAAGTTCTGGAAAAAATAGTTGCAGTACAACTTCGTGATCATCTCAAACTGAATAACCTGTTTGAAAAGTTTCAGTCTGGTTTTCGCCCTGGCCATAGCACCGAAACAGCCCTGGTCAGGGTCACAAATGACCTTCTGATGTCAGCAGATACTGGTTCTCCTTCTTTACTCATTCTCCTTGACCTGACAGCTGCTTTTGATACAATTGATCATAATATTCTTCTTCACCATCTGCAATACACCATTGGACTTTCAGGAACTGTTCAAAATTGGTTTACATCTTATTTGACCGGTAGTATGTCACACTTGGCAGCGCAAAATCTCACACCCATAATGTTACCTGTGGTGTTCCACAGGGCTCTGTGTTGGGCCCCATCCTTTTCATCATTTATATGCTCCCCCTTGGAAGTGTCATTAGCAGACATGGTCTTTCTTTTCATTGTTATGCCGATGACACTCAGCTTTATCTTAGGACTACTCCCACCTCCTCTACTGCTCCTCTGCCAACATCTACACTGACTATTTGTTTGGAGGAAATAGAGGCATGGATGAGGCTCAACTTCCTTCAGCTAAACAGATCTAAAACAGAAGCCATTTTAGTTGGCACACCACACCAGCTTCGTTCTTCTACCATCACCAGTATCACTTTTTCTGATAAAAAGATTCCTCTTTCTACATTTGTTACAAACTTGGGTGTTAAAATGGATTCTCAACTCACTTTTGACTCCCACATTAAACATCTCTGTAAGTCATCTTTTCACCATCTCAGGAACATTGCTAAACTCCGTCCAACACTTACCCTGGCAGATGCAGAGAGGTTTGTCCATGCCTTCGTCTCGTCCAGGCTGGATTACTGTAATGCACTCCTCATTGGGATTCCTGGCAAGAGTATCCAGAGACTCCAGTACATTCAGAACAGCTGCCAGGATCCTGATGAGGGTGCGAAAGCATAGCCACATCACTCCTATCTTGAAAACCCTTCACTGGCTCCTTGTACCACTTAGAATTGAGTACAAGGTTTCCCTCCTTACCTATCAGTGCATTTATGGATCTGCTCCCCTGTATTTACAGGAACTCCTTATCCCTCATACTTCCTCACGCACCCTCCGCTCTGTGCATACTAACACTCTTCAAGTTCCCAGAACTAAGCTTAGCAGTATGGGTGATAGGGCCTTTTATTTGGTAGCGCCGAGGCCGTGGAATTCCCTCCCTGACTACTTGAGAGCCCCACAGTCGACCGATGCCTTCAAACGAAACCTAAAAACGTATCTTTTTAGAAAGGCATTTTGTTAAATTATTTCTATAGATTTCTTGTTTGTTAATTTGTTCTTATTTTGTAGCACTTTGAGATTGTTAAATATAAAGCGCGATATAAATAAAATTTATTACTATTATTGATTGCTCAGAGGTTGATGCGCTTGCTGTTTCCTGAGCAGCTCTTCTTTTCTCCACCCTAGCGACCCACTTCTTCTCTTCTTTCGTCACAATCTTTTTGCATTAGATAGATAGATAGATAGATAGATAGATAGATAGATAGATAGATAGATAGATAGATAGACAGATAGATAGATACTTTATTAATCCGAAGGGGAAATTCACAATTAATCCCAAGGGGAAATTCACATCCCATTCACATTAAAAATGATTAAGTCCGTGTTTGTGTTGCAATTACTTAGTATGTTTTTCTTAATTTTTCATTTAAGCTGGCACTTAAGTCTTCAATCTGCCTCAAGAATGATTTAAGATATGAAGAGGTAGGGGAAGTGACGGCGAAGATGGTTGGGATGAGAACGGCGCCCGTATGCACAGACTGCACAGCTAACCCTGCTAGTATGGAAAATAAAAATCTATGTATTAGCATAAAAGTAGCTTCTGAAGCATTAGATTTAGCATAAATTAGAATGTCAGGCAAATAGTTAAATAAAAAAACATTAGTCATATTGCATTTCTAGTTAGGCTTGAAGCAAAATTTCAAATATTGGGAAAGGAAGGACAGAATAAGAAGAAAATGACGCACAGAAACTAACGGCAACAAAAGAAAGGGGAATAAGAACACCTGTTGTTTGAAGACCAGGAAGCAAGGAAGATACCAATGACATAATACAGAAAAACGGTCATGGTAGGCACATGAGAAGCCAGCTGGAATAGTGAGTCAGCAGAAACAGCGAAGGCATTGCTACAAACGAGATCAAGATTATGTAATATATGAAGAATAAAATTAATATATTCGTGTATTAGCATAAATAAATAGAAAAATATATATAAGCATTAACCTTAGGGCAGATATTAATGCAAGTCAGGCCTGCCAAGCAAATGGTTAAATAAAGGTACATGCCATACATGTATAGGGCTAATAAATAGTTTTTACAACGTTGGAAGTGTTTACATTTTACTGTTGTACAACATTAAATCACAGTGAATTTAATTTGGCTTTTTTAACACGGAACAGTAAAAGCCACTTTAATACCAATGTGAAAACAAATCTTTACAAAGTGGTCTAAGTTAATTACAAATATAAAATACAAAAAATGATCACATAAGTATTCACCCCTTAATATTACATACCTAAAGCATCACTGGTGCAGCCACTGTTGAGTTTTTTTAAAGTAGGAAAAAAGATTCTCTGGATGGATCAGAGAAAAAATTGAACTCTTTGAGCAGATCTCCAGGCACTGCTCATCATCACCTGCCTAAAACCATCTCTACAGTGAAGCATGGTAAGGGCAGCATCAGCAGCCGGGACAGGGAGACTGGTCAGAATTGAGTCTCCAGAGTGTACGCAGCAACAGTTCACCTTTCAGCATAACAATGACTAGAGGAATAAAGCCAAGACAACACTGGTATGGTTTCAGTACTGGTCTCTGAATGTCTCTGGAGTGGTCCAGCCAATGACCAGACTTAAACCCATTAGAACATCTGTGGAGAGACATGAAAATGGCCGTTTACAGACACTTCTCATCTAAACTAATGGTGCTTGAGAGGATCTGCCAAGAAGAACGTGATAAACTGCCCAAATCCAAGTGTGTAAAGCTTGTAGAGACTTGCTTAAGAAACCTCAAAGCTGTAATTTGTGCCAAAGGGGCTGCTACAAAGTATGGATGTAAAAGTCTGAATACTTATTTAAATGAAAGATTTCAGTGTTTGATTTTTAATAAATTTAAAGCCTTTCTGAAAATATGATTTCACTTTGTCATTATGGGTTATTGAGTATAAATGGATTCAAGTTCAAGCACTTTATTGTCATTGTGTAACACAACGAAATTACTTTTTGTGACAGCCCCAAGGTGCATTTAAAGAAAAGTCAAATAATTCCAAATATGTCGTATAGTGTTAAGTGATCAAGTAACCAGAGCAAATTATTATTGCTCAAAGTACAGCAGCATAAATTGTTATTGCACCTGTTAATGAATAGTACATTACATATTATATATTGTATTATATTATTATATTGCACATTACCAATATAGCTTATTGCACATGTTCAATTAAAAATGATCTCAGACTGAGGAGATTCAGAGTTCAGAAAGTTTATGGCAAATGGGAAAAAGCTATTTTTTAGTCTGTTTGTGCGTACACGGATTGACCAAAAGCGTCTTCCTGACAGGAGGAGCTCAAAGAACGAATTTCCAGGATGAGTTTTGTCCTTGAGAACGTTTTTGGTCCTTCTCACACAGCGAGTCTTATATGAGAGTTCAAATGATGGCAGTTCAGTCCCAATAATGGCCTCTGCTGTTTTTACGACCCGCTGCAGGGCTTCTTTAGCAGCCTTGGTGCAGCTGTTGTACCTGCAGGCCATCATGCAGTTAGTTAAGATGCTCTCTATAGTGCATCTGTAGAAAATAACCAGCAGCTCTCCTTAGCTTCCTGAGAAAATAGAGGCGTTGTTGTGCCTTGCCTGTTATAGCCAAGTTGTTGTCAGCCCAGGACAGGTCTTCTGAGATGGTGACTCCTAGAAACCTAAAGCTGGAAACTCACTCCACAGCATCTGTATTGATTATTATTAGACTGTGATTAGTCTTTTTAGTGGTAATAAAGTCCAGAATCACTTCTTTGCTCTTTTTGGTATTTAAGACCAGGTTGATGGTGTTGCACCATGCTGTCAGATTCTGAACCTCTTCCATATATGCAGCTTTATTGTTCTCTGTTACAAGCCCAATGACAGTCGTATCATCCTCAAATTTAACAATAATGTTTGATTGGTGGATGGGTTGACAGCCATGAGTGAAGAATGCATGATCTACCTGCATTAAAAATTATATATATATATATATATAAATTATATATATACTAATAAAAGGCAAAGCCCTCACTCACTCACTCACTGACTCATCACTAATTCTCCAACTTCCCATGTAGGTAGGAGGCTGAGGTAGGAGGCTGAAATTCCTTACAGCTTACTTAAAAAAGTTAAGCAGGTTTCAGTTCGAAATTCCACGCGTAACGGTCATAACGGTTGACAACGTTCAACATGTTAAACTTTCTTATTTATGGCCCCATCTTCACGAAATTTGGTAGGCGGCTTCCCTGGGCTAACCGAAACCAATGTACGTACTTATTTCAGTGGTGTGATGCCACTGTCGGCCGCCATATTGAACTTTTCAATGGTCTTTGTTACTTATGGGCCCATCTTCAAGAAATTTGGTACGCAGGTTCCCAACACTAACTGATTCCTACTTACGTACATATATATGTCCATTGCCTGCAGCTCGGTCACCGTGTGAGGCGGCGTTGGGTCCCCATCCCAATGCCTCCCATGTTGTTGGCTGCCTGCCTATAGTCTCTACATTTCAACTACAGCCTTTTAATTTAATCCACGGCTTCTCCACTGTTTTATTGTTCGTTTATTACAATTATAGTTATTGTGTAGGTATTTTAGACTTACTTTACATTGTTCAGGTACCCATTTCCTTTATCATTCCAACCGCATCCGCATTAATATGTCTATCGAGATGATCACCATCGATCAAAGAACTGTCACTTACCGAGTGGTTTCCATGCCTGGAGATACCACCTACCTTTTCCATTCTCTTTGTTACATATTACACGGCCATATCAGGCTCACTCTTGATATCCGAAAGGAACATTGTGTCTTATGTATTGAATGACTGGGACAGGTTCAAGGTGTGGACTGATGACGGTACAGGAGATAATTATACTACACAAGAGCACTAGAAGAGTGAAATGCTTAAGCCCTTCATCTATGGTTCTGCATGTGAGTTGATGGCTGCCGCTGAATTGTTCGGTTGTTGCTTTCAAGTGTACCGAAATGGCCAAACATTTTACACCTTTGACAACCGCCAATGCCTCTTAAACATCTTAGATTCACAGGTGACGATTTCAGTAATGGACACTTTGATGTTTATGAATGTTTAAACTCTCAAAAGCTGGATGTGAAGTTATCGATGAAACCGGTTGTGTGCTTACAACGCTTGACAGATGCCGAATGTCTCTTCAGCATAAGTCCTACAAATACTGTCGTAATTGAAACAAACCATGAAACTCAAACCGATTATGACAGCAGCAATCCAAGCTGTGAGATTTGAAACAAGATTACTGTTCACATGGCCAACTGTACGTTACATGCTCAAGAGTAAGCTCAGCGCACAGCTTAGTCATATTACAACCAGAGGGCCGCACTCACAATGTGGTATACAAAGAGATCCTTAACAAATAATTATTGGTATATTTTCCCTCAGTTTAAAAAGGTTTAATTTTCTTCTTATTAAAAATTTTAAGGCAGTACTTTGCTGCTGCAAAGCGTGGTTATTTTGCTTATATATATACAGTATATAGATATATATGGGCAACACTTGAATCGTTACTTTTTTCCATTAGATAAAGTCTGACAGATAATTTTCAATCTGCTCTGTGTAGCGTATGCTGTCAAGTTGCGCACACGCCTTCTATTGCGTCTCCAAATCAAGGTGCTGCAGCTTTGAGGACAGATGTTGCATTTTTCGTTTGAAAGCATTAACTGAGCTAATCATATTGACCATGGTTTCCTCTTTTCCTTGCAGCTGTAAATTAAGCTCATTCAACATGTTGGTCAGATTGGTAAAAAAATGCCAAGTCTAGCGCCCATTGATCGTTATTAAGTTGCTTGTATTCTGCATGTTTAATGACAAAGAGAAACTCCTCCTTGAAATCTCAGCAGGAATTTCTCCCTAGCCATCTGCCTCAACGAAGGCATCGTTTATCATCTCTCCATCTTGGAAGGACTTCTTGTGCTTAATGATCGAGTGACTCACCCGGAACGATGCTTCGGTGTGTCTGCCTTTGCTTTTGAATTCAGCCGAGTGAAAAATGACGGCTGCCCTATTAACTGCGATTCCTTTCTCTTTCTCAGATCGCTTTTCAGAAGGAAGTCAGTTTCATTGTTTGGAATAGCATGATAGATTGACAGATCAAACAAATGCACTTCGATTGTGATATTGTGAGAGAGAAAAATCCTCTTCCAATTCCACATCCAGCCCATAAACAACAATTTTTTTTAAATCCCTTCTTTAGTCGATATAAATTGGAAGGCTAACTAGATCACTTAGATAGCTGGAGTTTTGCAATAGCTCGCACGTTTGATCGTGCGTGCGGGATGACCAGTGTGTTAGAAGAAAAGAGATCTCAGACTGGCTGCCCAGTATGTCAATCTAGTGGCAAATGCCATAGGGAGGATATATGATAGACTAAAACTTTAAAAAAAATGTTTTGAATGCAACGTGATCTACCTGCACTCCTTTTCCGATCTACCGGTTGATCGTGATCGACGCATTGGGCACCCCTGTCCCAGTGCATAGAGTTTTTTGATCAGCTGGTTAGGTATGATGGTATTAAATGCAGAGCTGTAGTCAATGAAGAGCATCCTAACATAGGTGTTGGGCTTTTCCAGGTGCGAGAGGGCAGCATGTAGAGCCACGCAGATGGCGTCCTCAGTTGATCTGTTTGACCGATAGGCAGACTGTTGTTAGTCAAGATCAGCTGGGATGGAGGCTTTGATGTGGGTGATTACCAGTCGTTCAAAGCACTTTGCGATGGCAGGGGTGAGAGCGAATGGTCGATAGTCATTAAGACAGGTTGCTCTCGGTTTTTTGGGAACCGTTACAAAGGTTGTGGATTTCAGTCACAAGGGGACTACACCTGAGAAGAGAGAGAGGTTGAATATGTGTGTAAATACCTCCATTGGTCAGTGCAGGCCTGGAGGACATGTCCTTGCACATTATCAGGACCTGCTGCCTTCCTTGTATTGATGTTTTTGAGTGCCGGCTGCACATCATGTATGTGTACGACCACAGGCTGTGAGTCTCCGGTCAGCATGAAGCCGACTGGAGGCTGGTTATTGTCTTTGTCAAACCGTGCAAAGAAACTGCTAAGTTCCTCTGCTAGGTTGGCATTGTTATTGGCCAGTGTGTTTTGTACGTCATTTCTATTTTTGTAATCCGTGATTAATCAAATGCCTTGTCACATCCGCTGTGAGTTTGAGTTACTGTCAAAGTCCTCCTCAATCCGTTGTTTGTATATTAGTTTAGCAGACTTGATGCCCTTCTTGAGGTTAGCTCTGGCAGCGCTATAGGCTGAGGTGTCTCCTAATTTAAAGGCTTTGTCCCTTTCCCTGAGTTCCCTATTGAGTGTAAATGGATGTGAAAAAATGGCAAATTTATCCATTTTAGTTCTACAACATAATAAAGTGTGTATACCTTTTAAATTCACACTATGTGTGTAAAATTATTAATTTTTTTCTCTAATATGTGTATATATTTAACTTTCATACCCTGTCTCAAAATTTCCCGTTTTGCTTTTGTTTTCCCTGGATATTTATTTTTGTAAACATATGGTTGAGTTAAATTAGTTACTGTGAGTTTATGGTCCTAAATAGCATATTTTGAGTTTAACATCTGTGTTCATATTTATTTTTGTAATTCTCTTTTCATTTTAATGTTGAATATTTTTTCTTTTTCATTTCATTTCTGTAGCTGTTTCCTAATTACATTGCTGTTCATCTTTATTTAATTCATAATAGTATTTTTCTTTGTCACTTATTTTTAATACACAATATATGGTATCTATTGCTTGATTATCGATCGATCGATCGATAGATAGATAGATAGATAGAAAGGAAAGGCACTATATAATAGATAGATAGATAGATAGATAGATAGATAGATAGATAGATAGATAGATAGATAGATAGATAGATAGATTTCGGGGGAAATTTGTCTTTTTATAGAAGCTCTTTAAATAACTAAATAAATATAGTGGTCTGAACACACACCAGAATGACTAAAAAGAAAGAAAAGATTTGACAATCCCAGTCCCAGTGGGGCGTTACGCAGGAATAACGCTGTTGGTACAAAGGTAGGCCCCCATACCATTTGTTGACGCACATCTACTGAATGATTCATTGCTTGAAAGTCTGCAGTGTTGGTGTGTCACGGAGAGGATGTGCAGCATTGTTCATAATGGCACTCCATTTTGTTTTCATTCTCTCCTTTGCTACGACCTTCAGGGGGTCCAGTGTGTGTCACATTACTGAGCATGTCCTTTTAATTTGCTTGTTAATTACAGAGTTGTAGAAGATATGAAGGATATCACTTCTCACATTAAGGGAATTTAGTCTTGTAAGGAAACAGAATCTGCTCCACCCTTTACTTATGTAGTTCCTCTGTGTTGCGAGACCGATCCAAGCTGTCATTGATGTGGACCCCCAAGCACCTGTAGGAGTAGACCACCTCTACATCCACTCCTGGGCATAGAGACTCTTTGGTGCAGTGAAACTCAATAAGCAGTTTCTTGGTTTTGCTGAAGTTAAGATGCATGCATTTCTCTTTGCACATAGAAACAAAGTTCTCCACCTGACTCCTCTCCTCTGTCTCATCCCGCTTATCAATACACCCCAAATGTGCAGAATCATCTGAGAATTTCTGCAAGTGACATGTCCTGGTGTTATCTCTATTGTCTGAGGTGTACAGAGTGAAGAGAAAACAAGTCAGGCCTGCTCCTTGTGCTGCTACAGTGTTGCTCACACAGTCCTTGTGCCTCACAAACTGCGGTCAGCCTGACAGATAGTTCATTATCCAGGACACCACATGTTCATCCACCTGCATGTTTCTGAGTTTACCCCTTAACAGAGATGGCAGGATGGTATGGTCAAAAACAGAATCCTCACAGTGCTGCCAGGAGCAAACAGATCATTGCATTTTCTACCCCAGTCTTTGTCTGGCAGGCAAACTGCAGTGGATCCAAGTGGTCTACCTTTAGAGGATTCCTATAGTCTAGGACCAGGCTATCAAAGGTCTTCATGACGTAAGAAATAAGTGTCACTGTTCTGTAGTCTTTAGGTGAAGAGGTGTCTGTCTTCTTTGGAACAGGAACAATGCAGGATGTTTTCCACAGCAGTAACACTTTCTGAAGCCTTAGGGACAGACTAAACAGGTGACAGAGGACATCACAAAGTTGGTCAGCACAGTACTTAAGACCTTAAGCACTGACTTCATGGATGGGGGCCATCAGTGTACATCAACTGGGCTTTAGCTGGGACACTCATGCACATTCCCAGAGAATAGTGTCCCAAAGCCACCTCTTTGCTGTCTCTGCTTTGTGCTTAGGGTCATTTTCCTGCTGGAGGATGAACTTTGAGCCAGTCTGAGGTCCAGAGTGCTCTGGACCAAGTGTTCATTAAGGATATCTTTCTACTTTGTACCGTTCAACATTCCATCAACTCTGACTGGTCTCCCAGTCCCTGATGCAACCCCACACATTAAAGCTGCCACAACCGTGCTTCACCACTTGAATGGTATTGTGCAGGTACTGAGTGGGCCTGGTTTCCTCCAGATGTGACACTTAGAACTGAGACCTGACAGTTCAATTTTGGCTTCATCTTGTTTCTCATAGTCTGAAATCCCTTTAGGTGCTCCAAATTGGCTTTAATGTGTCGTGTGGCCACTCTGACATAGCCAGGATCTGTGGAGTGTTGCACTGATGGTTGTCACTCTGTAAGTTTCTCCCTTCTCCATAGAAGATCTCTGGTGCTCGGCCTGAGTGATTATCCCTCTGCAAGTACTTGGGGGTTCACATCAGAGACAGGCTGGATTGGGTTTATGACACTGAGGAGCTATATAAGAAAGGACAGAGCAGGTTCTTCTTCCTTAGGAGACTGTGTTCCTTTGTGTAGTGACATCCTTTACATCTTCTACAACTCTGATGGCCAGTGCAATGTTCTACACTGTGGTGGTGTGCTGTGGTAATAACACCACTTTAAAAGAGGCCCACTGAATCAACATATCAAAGGAAGGCTCAGATATGGGACACATGCCGGACCCGCTGGAGGTCATAGTGGAGGAGAGAATCAAGACCAAATTGAGTGCCATTATGAACAATGCTGCACACCCTCTCTCTGACGCTCTAACACTGAGGACTTTGAGCTAATGAATCATTCAGCAAAAGGAGACTGGGTCTCCTTTATACCAACAGCAGTACACCTGCATAATGTCAGACTGGAGCTGGGACAGCCAAGACAGAAGTTTTCAATCTTTTTGTTTTTCTTTCTTTATAGTCATTCTGGTGTGCGTTCAGACCATAAAGTGTATATATTGTGACCACCAGGGGGTGCTCCAGCTCCCTAATACCCGACACAACAGAGACTGGGCACAAGTGCAGCACAACAAACGTTTTTATTTCAGTGACAAACACTTTTCATTTCATTTCCCACCATCACCAAGCACAGCACAAAGCAGAGCAATAAAACAGCACTTCTTGGTTGTCTTTCTCTGTCCTAGCCGACTAGGATGTTGGATATCTCTGGGTCCATGGTTCTTGAGGCTGATCCTCCAATTAGCTGTGAAACACCCAGGCTCACTGAGATTGCATAGGTGGTGGACCAGCTGAGGGTAGGGAAGGCTGCATGGATCTGTGGTGTCCAGGGTGAACGTGAATATCAACAGAGTTTCTTTGCTGCCCTTGTTGATTTTTATAAAGCGTTCAACTCAGTTGATTGAGCTGCCCTGTGGAACACCCTGAGACTTCGCTTGATCCCCTCAAAGTTACTGGATATCATCGCTGGCCTGTACACTGATACTGTGAGTGCTGTGCAGAGTTGAGGCAGGACCTCTGTGTTTTCCCAGTTGATTTTGGGGTTCATCAGGGGTGTGTTCGTGCTCCCTTCCTGTTTAATGCTTGTATGGACTGGGTGTTGGGTAAGGGTCCAGGGGTCCAGCAGCTGTGGGGCATCTGTTGGTGAAGAAAGATTCACTGATCTTGACTTTGCTGACGATGCTGTGATCTTTGTGGAGTCAATGGAGGCTCTGATTGGGGCGCTTGAGAAACTGAGCGAGGAGTGTTTGGTCTTGTGAGTGTCCTGATAAAAACCGAGATCCAGGCCTTTAATGACCTCTTGGGCACAGCCATCATTAGTGTGTCTGTCTGCGGAGAGAGTGTCAATGTTGTTGAGAGGTTTACTTACCTTGGCAGCAACATTCATGTCTCTGGTGACTCTTCGTAGATTGGGAGAGCATGGGGTGTTATGAGGTTGCAGGAAAGGGGTGTCTGGCACTCCTGATATCTATGCAAAAGGACAAAGGTTCAAGTCTTTGGAGTCCTGGTGCTTCCTGTCTTGCTATATGGTTGTGAGACATGGACACTATCCAGTGACCTGAGACAAAGACTGGACTCCTTTGGTATTGTGTCTTTCTGGAAAATCCTTGGGTACCGTTGGTTTGACTTTATGTTGAATGAGCGGTTGCTCATGGAGTCCCGAATGATGCACATTACCTGGACATGGACATTGTGAGGGAGCGTCAGTTACGGCACTACGGCCATGTGGTGCGATTCCCCGAGGGTGATCTGGTTCATAGGATACTCATTGTTGGGGACCCGAGTAGCTGGCCCAGGCCAAGGGGATGCCCACATAACACCTTGCTGCGGCCGATAGAGGGTCATTTCTGGAGGGTGGGACTGGACCGCGTGTCTGCCTGGGGGGATTGCCAACTGGGATCCCGAGCCGTTTCATTGTGTAGTGGGTGCGGCAACGCCCTGTACCAGTGCATACTCCCCAACTTGACCTAACATGACTGTTAAAACCCATATTTCCCCCTGGGAACAAATAAAAAAAGTTCTGTCTAGACTGTTGATCAGCCTTGAATACCTGCTCAGCGATACCATCTGGGCATTTGGCTCCTGCTTTGTGTTCCAGATAGAATTTATCTCCTTACGACCCTGAATTAGACAAACCAGACCCAGTCTTGAATGGATAGACAAGCATTCCTACTTATGGCTGGTTGCTGTCTTATGTCTGATGGTTCAAAGTCCACTCTCAGCAACCCTATAGACCGGGCTAGATAATGGACAGGTGGATGTGCTGAAGCTCAGCTTGGCTGCCTTTTTCTGTCCAATGCTGCAGGGATAGGCACCACCTGCCAAAGGGCCTATGAGAGTGTTTAGTGGGTTCAGTAAATGAATGAGTGGTCCTTTAACTCATTAAGCCATTTACTTGGGCTATTTGAAGTAATATGTCATTTGTCTCCTTCAGCTACAATATGTACTTGTAAATTAAGTTACATTTTATGTTTTTGTGGTCGAATTTATTAGGCTTTCAGTTTCTGAAGGTAAATTAAATATAATCCATTTGTGCTTCAATTATTTGTAGTTTTATTCGTTTGTACACAACATTCACTGTGTTCAACATTGTGCTGGCAAAGCAATTATTTTCATAATTTTTTTCTATTAAAAAGTATTGTAAAAGTATGGCAAATGCTCATTAGCAGACGTTTACAGCTTTACTTGTTTGTAGATTTTTTAATGGATGGATTATTCATTGATGCATTTAGTTTGCATAAATTAAATTGGTAATAAAGCACGGGTTAGCCTGCGTTAAAAGGAATTCATGCAGAGCGGAGGAAAGCGATGTGACAATCAGAGTTTGGCAGAGCATCTGACAGGGCGGATGGGAATAAATTAGTTCAGACTCGCCTCCCCGTGTCACCTGCTTTGCTTGTAAATGAGGCAATGTTGTAGACACGGCCTCAATGAAATACTGCAGACCCCCGTTGAAGTAAAAGACCTGCAGTCAATTCTGTCCCACGGCTCAGACCTCAGACACAGAGTGCATGTGTATGAGCGGGGACTGAGAATAGGCTCACCCACTTACTCCTGTCCTTGTCATCCAGTCAGACTATGTATTATATAGTGCCTTTCATATCTATCTATCTATCTATCTATCTATCTATCTATCTATCTATCTATCTATCTATCTATCTATCTATCTATCTATCTATCTATCTATCTATCTATCTATCTATCTATCTATCTATTATATAGTGCCTTTCCTATCTATCTATCTATCTATCTATCTATCTATCTATCTATCTATCTATCTATCTATCTATCTATCTATCTATTGTAAGATATGGCCGGCCAATCATCCCAGCCAATACCCCCAAGCCGCCAGGTGGAGCCCTCCTTGCAGCATGGAGGTCCCCAGAAGACCAGCAGGGCATCATGGACAATGTGGTTTTTATGCACAGCCCTACTGGATGCCATGGGGGCCACAGGAGGAAGCTGCAGGGAGGACCGAGGGCTTCTTCGTGCCCTGTGACCCGGAGGTTCGTCATAGGAAGAGTGACGGACTTCCGGGTTGAAGAAAAGGACTATTTACCCTGACCCGGAAGGAATAAAGACTTGTGGACTGTTGGGCAGAAAGACCTCCGGGTCAGGGAGTATAAAAGGACTATGGGAACTCCCAGACAACGAGCTGAGCTGGGAGGCAGGGTGGCTAAGCGTCTGGGAGTGGAGGATTGTGATTTATTGGTTTATTGTATTGTTATTGAAGAATAGTGGAGTGGTGGTGCTTTGTGCACAATTATTATTATAATAAATAATTATTGGACTTTTTATCTGGTGTCTGACGTGTGGTCCGAGGGTACAAGGGTGCGAGGAAAACCCTAATCTATCTATCTATCTATCTATCTATCTATCTATCTATCTATCTATCTATCTATCTATCTTGTAGTGTCTTTCATATCTATCTATCTATCTATCTATCTATCTATCTATCTATCTATCTATCTATCTATCTATCTATCTATCTATCTTGTATGTCTTTATCTATATCTATCTATCTATCTATCTATCTATCTATCTATCTATCTATCTATCTATCTATCTATCTATCTATCTATCTATCTATCTATCTATCTATCTATCTATCTATCTATCTATCTATCTATCTATGTATTATATAGTGCCTTTATCTATCTATCTATCTATCTATCTATCTATCTATCTATCTATCTATCTATCTATCTATCATATAGTGTCTAAGATGTCTGTTTTTTTAAACTAGTTGTTCTCGGTATTTTTTGTTTATAAAAACTCTTCTTTATAAGAACAAATTAAACTTTAAATGCACTTGGAGCTCAGCAGCAAATGTTTATTTGAGCAACAGTGTGGCCTGACACCACTATACACCAAACAGACAACGATAGAAAGTGTTTATTTTAAAACACTGGTGTGAAATGATGGCGCAGCCGAAATATTCCCTTGCTGATAAATCATCTTGAAGAAAACCATGTTAAAAAAGGGAGATTAAATTGATGCACACGAGGAGATGATCAACAACATAAATTCCTAAAATTGCCGAGTTCCTGCTGCCATTAAAAATTCTGTTTGTCTGCATTTGCGTATACTTTATATGTAGCTCTTTATTAGTTAAAGTAATCACCCTGATTGACAAGTTAAGTACAGTACAACAACAACAACATTTATTCCTATAGCACATTTTCAAACAAATGATGTAGCTCAAAGTGCTTTACAAGATGAAGAAAAACAAACAAAAAAACCAAAATAAATAGGAAAATAGAATTAGGGAACACTAATTAACATAGAATTAAAGTAAGGTCAGATGGCCAGGGAGAACAGAAAAAATTAGGGTTAGGGTTAAAAAAAACTCCAGACAGCTAGAGAAAAAAAAATCTGCAGGGGTTCCAAGGCCACGAGACCACCCAGCCCGCTCTAGACATTCTACCTAACATAAATGACCTCAAGTAGTCCTCATGGTATTCAGGGTTCACATGGAAGAACTTGATGACAGTCATGTGGACTTCTGGCCTTTAATCCATCAATGTAGGGACATCACGGTGCTTTGATCAGGTGGTGGTGGTGGTGGCGCAGATCGCGGTCGTGGTCCTCTCATGTCTGTGGGTGTTATGTTCCTATCACCGCGAATGCCTGAAACACAGGATAGTTGCAAACCCTATATAGAAGTCATTTTCATTTACAAAAATACCTGTAGTAAATTTTATTCGATAAATTATACACAATAAGATTAATTGTACATTATTATCTTTTGTTCTCTCTCTTGTTCTCTTGTGGTAGAAATTTAATCAATGTAAATAATCCCCCTGAAGAACCAGGCAGGAGGAAGCTTGTTATTCGTCTTTCTATCTTTGCATGAAAAGCGACGTCTCCGCAGCTATTGGAAAAGCAGGAGGGATGGTCACTGAGCAGGTGTAGAGTCTTATTTGTACTCTCAGCTCACATATCAGATATGCATATCTCAGTTATTATAGAAAAGAATACATCTTAGTGGCTACAAAAATAAGGCACCTTGATCACACAGTATAATGCTTCACCGATTTATTAAACCGCAAAACTCATATGCTGTCCGTGTGCTGGGTGCCTCACATTCCTTGCTCTAATTGGTTAAAGCTTCATTGTCCCTGATCTTTCGTAGCCTACACAGCTGGCAGCCTGGAGCTTGTCGTTTAATCCTGATTAATTGCTGAAATGTTACAATATACAAAGCGCGTGTTTTCTTTCATACGGCACGGTGAAAATGACGTCATACGCAGAGATGTGCCCCAACGTACTGCTGCCACGTGCTGGGTTTTCACCGTGCTCCAAACATGGAATGGTGCAATGTGGACGCAGTGCTGTGTATCCAAAGTGTTGAAAACACTTCAAAAACATTTGAAACTTATGAATCGCTTATTTTTGGAATGCTGTATTTAATATTTTTGGGCCACGGTAAACTGCGGACGACTAAAAGCACAGACACCAGATCCATGAATACAGGGGTTCTACTACTGGAGAAGGTACTATATGCCAATCATTCAAGATCTAGCCTTCTGTCCACCCATCCATCCATTTTTTGAATTATTTTTTCTCAGTTGCTAAGATGATTTCATCAGGCCAGCACTGTGTCTATTCAGATCTAAATGCCATATAAATAAAACCACAAATATTTTTTCACAAAGGCACAACTATTTCTCATTAAATCTACATCAGTCTGAAGTACTAATGAACTTTCGCACACCACTAGACACAGTCAATAAACTCTAGCTGAGGAGCACCAGAACTCCACTCCATTGCATACATCATTGATAACACCTGCTTACACTATGGTTTAGATCGCGGTTGTGTTGGGGAGTTTATCTGACTCAAGTCAAGTAAACCACATGACAAAAACTTGAAATCCAATTGGCTGTCTAGTGGACTTTC
This sequence comes from Polypterus senegalus, assembly GCF_016835505.1. Classification (NCBI taxonomy): domain Eukaryota; kingdom Metazoa; phylum Chordata; class Cladistia; order Polypteriformes; family Polypteridae; genus Polypterus; species Polypterus senegalus. Next base: position 23,999,735 of record NC_053158.1, read on the forward strand.
TTAATCGTGGAACTGCGGAGATGTGCAGCTGGACTCGCCTCGACACAGCAGTCATCCAGTACAACAAAAATCCAATGGAAGTACCGGGTCAAGCAAATCACCATAAAATGCCCTCAATGTGCTGACGGCCAATCTAAAAACACAACTTCTGATTGGCCCTACTTTGCGTTGTAAATCTCTCTCTAAACCAATCGGCACACCACATAAAAAGGAGATTTTTGGTTTGAGACTTAATTTTAACATGAAAAATACATGACAACACACAAGAACAACCTGAAGACCAGAAAGGACATGGAAGATGAAAGGGATGAGGAAGACCAAGAAGAATTAGTCCAAGGATAATCGTTTAATGTCATATATACAGACAAAACCAAGTCATCCTGGGCAATGAAATGTTAAGGTGCATTATATTCAGTAGCTCCAAATCAAACGGCAATGAGAAAAAAGACAAACAAATCCTACCTCAACTAACACAGTTCAAGAAGCCATGAGCTAGGAGTCCCGAGCACTAGAATTCCAAGGCACATAATCTCATACACTTTCAATATTGGTCACTAGAGGGGGATATCACCATCAAGCCCCTGCTAAAGGACGTGTATCTGACCTGTAGGCCTCTGGGACAGCACGTTATCCGAGGGGGAAATGAACACCGGTACACATGTTATCTCTCATTTGTGTGTTAACTCCATCAAACACCAGGTAAGTACATTTTTTCTCCAAATAACGGTTTACATTTTTACAGAAAAGCTATAAATGTCTATTAAAATTATATCAGAAGTTAATCCATGTGGCTGCCTGTCATACATCATTCCCCTCACCCAGAAATGAATAGGCAAGCTATAAAATGGATGAATGAATGGATATTCCCTATTATTTATTAAAGACAAGTTTTACATTTCTAGCTAGAAACTTTCAGATATGCAGAGTGATTGATAATATTGACTCTCTACAGTGACTACTCATTGACATTGACCTTATAGGGCCTGCAGTATATTAAAGTAAGTGGAAATTCAAAACATTTCAAGTTCTGTCATTCCTAGGAGCTAAAATTGTTTCCAGATCCATACAGTTTTATAAATTAAATGGCATAAACATGTTAATACTTATTCAATAATGCATTCGATTCCAGTTAAAAGCAGATATTCTAAAAGTATTACAATTTTTGTTTACTAGCCATAATCAAAGAGCAACACGTGAAGCGTTTTAATGGCTCAATAATTCATCATTTTAATGTATCTTACTTAGGAAACTGTGCACCCACCAGTAAGTGCCCCGTGTCCATTTCCTAAAATCTTGTTTTGAACCTCTTAACTAAAATGATACCAGTTAAGTTAAAAGGAACAAAACAGAACATTTATAAAAGAAGCAGTAACCAAAATGAAAAGCTCAAGTGAGGGTCGACCAAAGGGAGAACACAAAGAAAATGCTGCTCATCCAGTCCTTCCTTTAATTTGTAATCTAGGACAAGAATGGGCGGGGCTCCACTACTGATCCCTTTTATTGGATGCCATTTTAACCCTAGCCCCGCCTATCTGTGCCTGCTGCTATAAGCAATATCTGTATTGTAACAGTTGCATGATGGAAGGCAGAGGAAATAAAAAAGAGACGCTCACATTAGCATGATCTCTGATTTTCATAAATTCTTTGTCCTTCCTGAATATTTTTGAGATAATACATGCATGGAATCAGGGGTTTTGACACACAAGGTTTCTGATGATTTGGAACTGGGGTATCTGGTATATTTTGCTGTTACCATTTTGTTTTCCCAAGAAAAGCTTCCATTTTAGAGCTTTTCTATTTGCCTTCTCCCTGGCAATTTTTGCCAGAATGCTGCGTTAACGCTGATTGATGATGTTATCAGAGCGATCACTTAAAGTTCATCCTAAGTTCTTCTGGAGTATTCAGGTTTGATGGCTAGCCCCTGTTCTGTTGCGCTGAAGAACTTTATTTGAGCCCTTTTCCATTATTGAATCTCTGCTCTTGTTTGTTTACTTTGATGCCTGGCTCTTATGTTGGTTTTGATGCTCTATTGTGTGGTCTCCTCGTCTTTATCTTTGGCCCATTCCATTACTATGTTAGTGCTAATGTGATCTTTACTATCAGTTTTTTGAGACCTAGTACGTTCATAATTTCTAACCTGCTCTGCATGTGTACCACACCAACATTTTTGAACCTCTTTATGACGTTCTACTATGTTTTCTACTCTTTGTCTTTTATTTCTGACCCTGCTTGGAGCTGAGAGTGAACTGTCAGAAATGTGTCTGACAATAGCATTCACATGATTGAGAAGTGAGTGGACTGTGGGCGTGGTTGTAAATGTTTGAGAGGAGGGCGGGACTTGTCAAAAAGTCTCATCTTGCGGGAGATGAAATTATCTCCGAGAAAGTCTCGTCCCAGGATTTTCTTTTATAATAGAGAGATATTTTTGTATTTTGTGTTTTGTCTGATTATTTAGTGTTTATGGTTTACTATTTCCAATTATATACCTTGGGTTTTGTGAATTGAAGCATTGTGTTATGATCTCTAACTTTTATAATTTTATTTGGTGTAAATTCCTGGTCTGTTTTTTATCAGTCTGTGTTTGGTTTTGAAACTCAAGAAATTTGAATTTGGGTTAAATTTTGTCTAGAACCTTGATTTAAGAAACCCCTGTTTTATCACAATGCCTTTTTGTTTCCCATTTAGGTGCTGCTATGTTACGCTTCTATTTCAGCTGTTTCCATGGAGATCTTTCCAAGAATTTCTCTTTGTAACATCAAACTTACAATACAAAAGTCACCCAAAGCATTTCTAGGGCATCTGAGCTTAACGGTTAAATGTTGTTTTGCTGTGTTAAAAGATCATTATTTAGGGCTTCTGTTTTTTCAAAGCCTGCTATTGTTTTTGGCTCTGAATTTCCCAAATATTTTTGGCTTTTGGAAAGATCTCCTTGACTGCCGGTTTTGACTTTTAACCTGTTCTTTGACCTACAATTCTCCTGGTCATTTTCATTTCCATTTTACTGTCTCTTGTGAGTCTGTATACGTTGGAGGCGGGGCCACCATTTAAATGTCACCTGGAGCCCCGCCCTCTGCCTATATAGTCTTCACAGAGAGATGAATGCTGCAGATCACAGTTGTTTGGTTATTTTGATTTGGGACCATTGTGTTTTTTTTCAATCTTTTTTGGCTTTATTGAATTGGATTCTTAGTTCTGGGATTGAATTTGTTTGCTTGAGGTTGCCTTATTGGTACACCCTTTTGCTTTGATATTCTTTAAAATTAATTTTGTTAATAAATGTCTTCAAACTGTTTTGTTGCCATATTCCTCACCAATTCCCGAACCTAAATAAATGTAACCTCAGAGGACATACCGCAATGTGGAATAGTGGGTCCATGACTTAACAATCAGGAGCCGTTTTAAATAAATAGATAAATAATTTCCTGGCTCAGTCTCCATGGGTGTGCATGCTCGTGCAGCTGCCGGAGATTGGTGAGGTAAACGTGAGGGTGCGATCTGTCTCAGTTGCTTCATCGGCCTTCTGTGGTGCACGATTGAGGCACTGCGCCCACTGAGATATATAATGGGGAGCCAGCACAGACGAAAAAGCAAGAGGGAAAGGAAAAACAAAAAAAAAGGTACAGAGGTTAAAGGAAGGAGAGAGAAAGGCAGGAGTGAGCAAGAGCCAGTGTTAGACAGGAGGAAGCAAGTGGACGGGAATGGAACCCTGGGAAGGAGTGTGTGGCTGGCGCTTAGGAGGGGGCTGAGGGATCCCTTCTGTTAAGCAGTTATGGAACAAGAGTGACCATTATGCTCAGGGTGTGATCTTACCTGCAGGAGCCAGCAATTGGTAGCCACAGCCACACGCAATATATAACTACTAGACAGTAACGGCGTACTGCTCTATAACATGCAGTTAATACTCTTGATTTGACCATACTCCATTGACCCTTAATCTTGACCTTTGTTGACCATATATGTGTACAATGATTTATGATATGAAGAGGTAGGGGAAATGACGGCGAAAGTGATAGGGATGAGACCGGTGCCTGTACGCATGTTCTACAATAAGAGTAATAATTCCAAAACTCTTCTCTTTTAATATAAAGCTGTAGTGCAGAGTTTCAGCATAGTATATGTGTACCAAATTTCAGGCTACAGGTTATTTGATTTTTGACCTTGACCTTCCTGGGTTTACCTTTGACCTTGGAGGTCAATTATCACCCCGAAAGCAGATAGTAGACGTCACGTAGTATATGTGTAATTTCAATTCAATAGATCAAACAGTTTGCAAACTACAGGTGATTTAAAATCTTGGACAGACAAACGGACAGCCACGGTAGCGTATTGTATAAGAAGATTAACATATAGTGCATTCTGAAAGTATTCAGGTGACTTCAGTTTCTGCACACATTATTGTGTTGGAGATTAAATTTGAAATGGTTACATTTACCATTTTTGCCCATCAATCTACACTAATAACCCAAAAAGACAAACTGAGGACATGTTTTAGAAAGATTTTAAAATTTGTTAGAAATCAAAAAATATATACTCACGTTTAAGTTCTCTCACGGATAAGTTGGGGCTTGATTTTACCATATAATTTCCGGTATTTTATAATGTTGGTCGTATAAGTCGAATGCGGAAATCTCCTGCTATTGATCCAAGAGATTATGATATGCTAACACCCACCTGAGAGAGTAACCATGGAGCACACGGCCTTTTATTTCTTTGTGTTGTGCCTAAGTGAACACACGGTAATACCCAAACTATTCTGAAGTGACGTTTGCACTGATTTGTGTTTTTTGTATCCCACACCCTCATACACCTTTATCGTAAGAGCATCACTTATCTACGATGGAGCGTTCGATCAGAAAAAAATATGAAGCTGGTTTTAAATTAAAAGTCGTTGAAGTAGCAAAAGAAATTGGTAACTGTGCTGCTGCATCAAAATTCAATGTGTCTGAGAAACCGATGTGAGATTGGAGGAGGCAAGAAGATGAAAAAAAAATGAAGCGTCGTAGTTTTAAACGAGCGTATAAGTCAGGATCTGATTTCATGATCGATTTTTCGTGTTTCAAGACCCGACTTATATGTATGTACGGTAATTCATATAAGTATTCAGTTCAATATTCACTACTTTGTAAAAGCCCATGTACTAGTGTTTCCAGTCATCTTCAGTAAGTCTCTACAAGTCTCATTTCAAGCTATGTTGCTTTGAATGGGAAGAGTCTGCAAACCTGCATCATCCTGTCTCTCCACAGATTTATGTCAGGGCTTCAACTGGGCGACTCAAGGGGAGTCCGCGTACTCGTCCTGAAGCCGCTCCAGCGTTGTGTTGGCTCTATGTTTCGGGTCATTGTTGTGATGAGAGCTGAATTGTCCCAGTCTGATGACCTCTGTTAGATTATGCTTTCACATGAATGTTATTGGCTGCCCTGTGCAGGGTATTGTGTTTTTTTATATATATATTCTGTTCTGTCCATGAAATATGGAAGTGTCAGCACGTGTTTATGAGTTGTAAAAGAAGTAAAACCAGAAAACATCCTCTGTATCTCTGCTAAATATGGAGAACCTAACAGGTTATGGGTCCAGGCGCGACAGAGGGAGCAGGTGGCAGAGATTAGTTTTCGATGGAGATGAAAATAATTATGAGATATGGGAGGTGAAATTCTTTGCACACTTACGGATGTTACTGTAAATCTGAAAGAAACTTATCTGATGACCCAGATAAAGATAAGAATGAAGAATGTTATGCTGAGATGATTCAGTTCCTCCATGATAAGAGCCTTTCGTTATGAGTAAAGTGATGGATGACAGAAGTAAAGCCTTAAGGATTTTATGAGGACACTATGCCAGTCATGGTAAGCCCAGAATTACTGTGCTGTATATGAAACTTACTTCGTCACTGTAACGATTATATCATTTGAGCAAAAAAGGGAGTAACAGCTTTGAGAAATGCAAAATAAACTTTAAGTGATGGACTAATAATAATTGTGATTATTATCTTCTGGAATCAAACAAACCTTTTGCTATTTGTATTACAATGAATAACAAGGATATAATGTTCACTCAATTCAAAAGCAAGTTACGAGGAAACGAAGAAATTTAATGCTAAACCAAAATCAGACAATGTAATAAAGTAAGATGTCTCTCTGAGGACTATTACATATTACAAATGCGGTAACACAGAACATGGACGGAACAGGATATAGCGAGAGAATGTTCTAAAAGGGCAGTGATGAAGTGAGGTAGTTACCATCAGAGTTCAACGCATAGTGAGAAGATGTGCAGAAGACAAAACCTAAAGATAAAACAAAACAGGCTGTACAAGGTGAAGAGGACCAGAAAGAACAACATACAGTACATACACATTTAAAATCAGTCAGAGCATTTGATCTAATCTAACGGCGCTAAAGGGATTAATGGTGGACTATAGAGCAACTTCTCACATCATAACAGAAAAGGACAGATTTATCAGATTTGTTGAGATTTTTGATCCAAAAAACAGATTATATGGAATTGGCTGACTGAACAAGAAGGAACAACATCGCACTAAAACGAGGCAATATAGAGATATGCATACAGAACAACGGTGAGAGATACGTCAAAACCACTATGGAGGAGGCTCTGTTTATTCCATCATATCCACAAAGCTTATTCTCAGTCTAAGCAGCTACAACTAACAGTACCACTGTGAAGTTCAAGGAGAAACAGAACGAGCTTATACATAAAGATGGAACAGTCTTCACATAGACAAGCATGAGAGACTGTACTACCTGAGGACGGTAAATCAACAGAAATGGTGTAATGAGGGTTTTATTAATGAAATAGCAGACAGAGATAAAAAATCAATATATCATGTGATATTAAAACGTGGCATGAACTCCTAGGGCTCTGTAATGCTGATGATGTATTGAAGCTGCCTGGTGTTATTATTAGGATGAAAATGACAAATGATAAGACAAAAGTAGACTGTGATGGGTGTACTGAGGGAACATTTGCCAACAATAGAAATAAGGAAACCGATGCTAACGCTAGTCTGCCCCTAGAGCTGGTGCATACTGATTTAGCAGGTCCAATTGATCCAGTCGCTATAGATGGTTTTAAATATGTAGTGTTATTTACAGATGACTTCTCAGGGGCAGTGTCTGTCTACTTCCTTCAAAACAAATCAGAAACAGTGATGGCAGCAGAAAGATTCCTGGCAGACTGGTGAAGTCAGGTATATAAGGTCAGATATTGGTACTGAATACATGGGAGAAGCTGTTCAATCACTCTTGAGGAATAACAGTATTAGAAATGAGACCTCATCCTCTTATTCTCCCCATCTGAACGGGACAGCAGAACGGTACTGGAGAACACTTTCTGATACGGGCAGATGTCTGCTGATAGGAAAGGGATTACCTCAAACGTTTTGGCCATATGCTGTCCGGAATGCTGCACACGTCCATAATCGATGCTACAATGACCAATCTAAAAATACACCCTAATTCATGCTGTCAGGAAAACAAAAAAGCCCGACCTGCCTAAAATGTGGATATTTGGGTCAGATTGTAATGTGTACAAACACAATCACAAGAAACTGGATTCCAGATGTGAAAAGGGTATGTTCCTGGGGTATGACAAGAACAGCCCAGTGTATCGAGTTTATTACCCAGTCAAGGAGAAAGTGTTTAAACGCAGACTGGTGAAATTCATCAGAAGAAATCATACTGAGAAGCAGACACAAACTGATGACTGTAATTCAGAAACTCAAGAATATATACTATACAGTTGTGGCCAAAAGTTTTGCAAATGACCCCAAGTATTGATTTTCACAAAGTTTGCTGCTTCAGTCTTTTTTGTCAGATGTTTCTGTGGTATATTGAATTAGAACTACAAGCATTTCATAAGTTTCAAAGGCTTTAATTGACAATTATATTACGTTTATGCAAAGAGTCAATATTTGCAGTGTTGGACCTTCTGCAATCAACTTCTGGGCCCAATCCTGACTGATGGCAGCCCATTCTTGCATAATTAATGCTTGGTGTTTGTCAGAATTTGTGGGTTTTTGTTTGTCCACCCGCCTCTTGAGGATTGACCACAAGTTCTCAATGGGATTAAGGTCTGGGGAGTTTCCTGGCCATGGACCACAAATTTTGATGTTTTGTTCCCCGAGTCACTTAGTTATCGCTTTTGCATTATGACTCGGTGCTCCTTCATGCTGGCAAAGGCATTGCTGGTCACCAAACTGTTCTTGGATGGTCGGGAGAAGTTATTCTTTGAACACTACAAATATTGCCTCTGCGCATAAACTGAATGGAATTGTCAATAAGAGCCTCTGACACTTAGGAAATGCTTGTAATTATACTTTGGTATACCACAGAAACATCTGACAAAAAAGATCTCAAAACACTGAAGCAGCAAACTTTGTGAAAACCAATACTTGCTTTGAGAATGACACATTTGGCCACGTCCGTATATCGCTGAGTTAGAAGCAGAAACCAAAACAGAGAGAGCCAAGGAGAGGATGAGACTGATCATTCACAACAAAATGTGACGGGGGGAAAAGGCAGTCCAAAATATGGGGGAGAATTTCAACCCAAGTCTGAATCACATTCAGAACTACCGATAACCAAGAAGGGAGAAAAAGGCTCCAAAACATTTAAATGATTATGTTGTAGTAATAATAATAATAATAATAATAATAATAATAATAATAATAATAATAATAAATGTTATTTATATAGCGCCTTTGCTATGTTCAAGGTGCTGACTACTGCGACGGGACCATATGTGGTACTCCACTAAATTCTTCAAAATCAGAAGGTTGGGTACGCGCAATGGAGGAAGAATTCCACTCTCTTTAAGAAAATGATACATTGAAGTTAACCACCTAGAGATCCATTGGGGGGGGATAGATGGGTTTATGCCATAAAATAAAACGAATGGGGTCAAAAATCTTTACGGCAAAATATGTTGTTAAAGGCTACAGTCAAGTGGAGGGACCAGATTGCCAAGAAACTTTGTCTCCCACAGCGGCATCACATCATCAGTACGAACATTAATGCCGTTAGCAGTACAGAATGACCTTACACTTTACCAAATGGACATTAAAACGGCATACTTGTGCGCCCCAATAGATGCAGAAATTTACTTGACAGGCTTCATGAGTGAATCTAAGACTGGAGAGTGACCTGCGTACAGGTGAAAGAAATCTCTCTACGGTCTGAAACAGTCCAGCAGAAATTGGCACAAGGTTCTAGTACAGCGTTTCTCAACTTTTAAGTATTTGCGACCTGAGTTTTCATAACAGTTTTAATCGCGCCCCCCCCAACGTTTTTTTGAAAGGAGCCCACTAATACCAATTTGTTCTTTTTTAATTAACGATTGTGGTCCCCGGGCCGGGACACCCAGGAGGACCAGAGGAGGGCTTGTGCCTCCTCTAAACCGTGAGGGGGCGTCCGTCCTGGTTATGTTGGGGGCCTCAGGTACAGGGCTTGGAAGCCCAGCAATATAGAGACCCGTGGCCACCGCCAGGCGGCGCCCCGGTGCCTGAGGAACCCTGGAGCCCAGCACTTCCGCCACACCAGGAAGTGCTGGGGAGAAGAAGACAGGAGACACCCGGACGACTTCCAGGTGCACAGCCGGCACTTCCGCCACACAGGGGTGTGTCCAAGAGGGAGTGCCAGGAAGCAGCTGGAGCCCATCCGGGTTCCCATATAAGGGGCCTCCTCCCTTCAGTCGATAGTGGATGTCGGGTGGAAGAGGACAGAGCTGGAGAGAGGACGGGAGGCGGCCAAGAGAAAGGCACTAGAAGAGTGTGGCCTGGACATTGGGGGAATCGGTGCTGGAGGCACTGGGGTGTGTGAGTGCACAAAAAAGCCTGTAAATATTGTAAATAAAAGTGTGTTGGGTGAACATAAGATGTCCGTCTGCCTGTGTCCGGGTCCCAGTCCATACGATATATCATAGATGCATATTTTTTATAACTACTTTTATCGACAATTATCTAACTCTATATTTATTTTTCTGGTATCAGAATGTAGTTTAAGTTAATTTGTTTTGGTTTCAATAGATGTATTTTTCATATTTTGGATTCTTTTTTTTTTTTCATATCTTTGCACCCCCCTTTTGTCACTTAGCGCCCCCCAAGGGGGGCCTGCCTCACAGATTGAGAACCACTGTTCTAGTACAAAAATAACTTCCAGAGAAATCAAGCAGATTACTGTGTATATAAAAAAAAATGGAAACAAAATAATTCTATTGATCATTTGGGTGGACGACTTCTTCATAGCAGGGCCATCTTAACGCATGGGCACAGTGGGCAGTTGCCTGGGGGGGCCCACATTTATAGGGGCCTATGCTAATCTATTTATGTTGTGACTTGCTCAGTAGTTGTGTAGGTAGGGGTCACAGTGCACTGCTTTGCTTGTGGGCCTATAGTGCTGTTAAGACGGCCCTGATTCATAGCAGCAAGTAATTATGAACTACTTACAGTTTTCAAAGAGAACATGAAATGTCAATTCAGCATGAAACATTTAGGAAAAAAAATCATACTTCCTAGGCATTCACTTTGAACGAAAAAGATGTAGAGATCAAAATGAATCAGACAAACTATATCCTCAAAGTGCTTGAAAGGTTTGGTACGACAAATTGCAAGGCAAGGTTTACCCCTATGTGAACCAAAAATAGATGATGACATCCAGGGTCCTGCCAATCGCAAGGAATACCAGGACATTGAGGGGAGCCTAATACAGCATATGTTATGATGTGTACCAGACCTGACATTTGCTGGATAGTCAGTAGGATTTCACTTTCATTAGCAAACCCCAAGACAGGAGAGCTAATCGCTGCTAAACATGTGCTAAGTATCTAAAGGGCACTATAGACTATGAGCTTTGTTTCATGAAATCTGAAGAGGCCTTGAACCTAATTGCTTTCAATGACTCTGATTATTGTATCTGACCCAGTATTCAGGCACGGCACTACTGGTTATTGTTTCAGTCTGACCAATCAAGGCCCTGTTATTTCATGGAAGTCTACAAAGCAAGCCACTGGGGGGCACTGTTCACATGTGAGGCTGAATACATAGGGTTAGCATCCACAGCTCAAGAAAGCATATATTTAATCCAGCTGTTAAACGGTATGGACAGGAAAATTCAAATTGTTCATCTGAGAACATGGCTGCAGACCTTCTGACAAAACCTGCAGCAGCAAAGGCTAAAATGGCTAAATGTAAGTGTTATCTGTTTGGGAATTGACAGATAAAGGGACAGAATATATAATGTTTTGTGTAAAAATCTCCTTTATTGTCAATAAGTCACTGTTGTTTTGTAATGGTTTCCATGTACATTGTTTTATGAGGAAGATATTATGAGGAGAGCATGTGGGGTGTCTCACATGAATATTATTATCTGATATGTGCAGGGTTTTGTGTGTGTGTTCTACAAAATACAGAAGTGTAAGCACGTGTTTGTGAGTTGTAAAAGAAAGGATTTTATTCCGAAAACATCCTCTGTATCTCTGCTAAATATAGAAAACTCAACAACCTCTCTGTTCATCCTTTGCTAAATTCTGACCAGTCTCCTGCCCTTGCCCTGTCTCTGTCACTCAGGAGCACCCCCATAGCATGATGCTGCCACCACCATGCTTTATTGTACAGATGGTATTTGGCAGATGATGAGCAGTGCCTGGTCTTTGTCAGACACAGTGCTACCCAAAGAGTTCACATTTCATCTCATCAGATTAGGGAATGTTTTTCCCTTGAAGTTGTTGAAATGCAGAATGGCAAAACCCAAGCGGACGGTTGTTATGTCATTTATTCAAGAGCGCTGCTGAGATGGTCCTTTTTCCAACAGGTTCTCCCACCTCAGCAGAAGATTTCTAAAGCTCTATTAGAGTGACCGTTGGGTTTTTGGTCACCTCTCTGACCAAGGCTCTTCTTGCCCGTTTGCTCATTTTGGCTGGACAGGCAAGTCTTTGGTGAGCATTGGTGGTTCCAAACCTCTTCCATTTCACAATTCTTCAGGCCACTGTGCTCTTGGGGACATCCAAAACTTTAGAAATAATTTTATACTCTTGTCCTAATCTGTTGTGGCAGACGACCAGGGACCTTGCCCCACCGGGATCCCTGGATCAGGGAAGGACCGAAAAAGGGGCAATATCTTCCCTGGACGCAAGAGGGCAGCCTCTCTGATTTCCATCAAGAGCCATGGATACGGAGCTGGGAATCTCAACCCTGTGGGGGTCCATGGCCCAACCAAGGGGCTGCCTGGATGGTTCCTGAGCCCTAGAGGACAGCACTTCCACCACACCAGGAAGTGCTGCCGCTCCAGGAACTGTGTACGCCCGGAGTGCTTCCGGGTGCAAGGGCAGCATTTCCACCACACCAGGAAGTGCTGCCGGAAGACCATCACTGAGCACCTGGAGCACATCCGGGTATGATATAAAAGGGGCCGCCTCACTCCCTTCAAGGAGCCGGAGTTGGGTGGAAGAGGACGAAGCTCGGAGGAGAGGAGTGGAGGTGGTGAAGACAGGACTTTTGAAAGGCCCGGACGTAAGGGTGATTGGTGGAAGGACACTAGGTTGTGTGCTGGACTATATTCAATGCAAATAAAACATGTGTGATGTTTGAACCATCGGTGTCTGCCTGTCTGTGCCAGGGCTGGTCTTCCACACTGTGCTTCACAATAACTTGATCATGGAGGTCTACATAGAGTTCCTTAGTTTTTGTCTTGTCATGCAATGTAAATTGTGGGACCTTCTATACACAGGTACATGTGTGCCTTTCTAAAAGGTGTCCAATCACTTCAGTTTGCCACAGGTGGACACAAATAAATCCTTAGACACATCTCAGGGAGAACTGAAGCAAATCTCCACAATTTGGAGTGCCAAAACAAAGGGTCTGAGTAGTTATGTTATGGAGAGACTGCAGTTTTTGATTTTTTAAAAATTTGCAATCCTTCCTCCAAACTTCCTTTCATGTTGTCATTACAGGTTATTGAGTATAAATTGATTGGCAAAAGTGACAAATGTGTCCATTTCAAATACTAAATACTCTCTGAATCCACAATATATTTAACAAAAATAAACTAGTGTGAGTAAACCAGCCGTTGTATCAATAAGGAGGTAAGTGGAGCCAGGCACTCTTGATTCAGAGTCGCAAAGTGCTACCACCTTGAACCACCTTGAATTGTATGTTTAAATTTTTTTGACAGTCTGCATCATGACACCTTATGGAAGATCTTGGGATCATGTGGAATTCCTCCAAAGATCATCACATTGATTGTGATGGTTTACCAGAAGTTTGAATGCTGCATCATTGTTGATGGTATCCCCTCAGAATGGTTCCCTTTTGGAATCAGGTGTGTGACGTGGACATATCATCTCTCCTTCCACTTCCTATTGTAATTGTCATCGACTAGACTGTGCAGAAGACAAGCCTAGAGCTATCCAGTGGACTCCCTTCTCCAGATTTTTCTTCCTCTTCTTCATCTGTGGAAGACAAAAAGGGAGTACCTGCTTTAGAAACACTGCCAAAAATGTGAAAGTGCACCTAGTACATTACCACAGGTAAGTGAAAATGACAGTGTTGCTAGAATGCATGATGTGATGAGCTCTGTAGGAATCCTGATAATTGGTGAGAAATTTGGCATGACCTCAGTAACAGTGCCCAGTAACAGAACTACTGAAAAAGTCAAGTTTCATACCCCAAGTGGTGGAAACATTTTCACAGACATTGTCACATATGATGAAGATGGCACAGTAGAGTCCCATACTCTAGACTTTGCTGATGATCTTACTGTTCTGTCCTCCAGTTATGTTCATCTACAGGAGAAGACTGACAGACTGAATGGCCGTGCTAAACAGATAGATCTGAACGTCAGTGCCTCCAAATCTCAAGTGATGTGCATCTATCAGTTCCATACCAGATACATCAAGGACAGAAAATGGCGACTCTGTTGACTATGTCAAGGTGTTCATCTACCTGCTCAGCTCAGAAAATGCAGAGTGTAATTAATTAATTATGTTTATATAGTGCTTTACATAGTAAGTGAGGAGCCACATCAACCACCATCAATGTGTCACATCCAGATGAATGATGCAACACCAACCATACTGGCGCCAGAACTCTCACCGTACATTAGGTAATAGGTGGTGAAGTGGTGAGATAGTTAGCTAATTAGAGATGGGAGATGATTAGGGACCAGAATGGACAAAGTCATGCAAAGCACTTTAGCCAGGACATCAGGGTACACCCGACTCCTTTCAAAAGATGCAAAGGGATCTTTAATGACCACAGAGAGTCTGAACCTCAGACTTAGGCCTGTAGGATGACAATTATTTTTACAACAGTAGGGGCATTGGGGTCCCCACACAGACTCAGACCACAGGGTAAACACCCCCTGATGGCCTCAGCAACTCCTCTTCCAGCAAGCTTTTCCTAGCTGGTCTCCCATCTAAGCACTGGATTGACCCAAACATGCTTAGCTCTAAAGTGTTGGTGGTATGGCTGCTGCCTAAGGATATCAAGTCAGGTTTGGGAAGAGCATGCAGTACATTGATAAGACTTTGGACTATTTGGAAATCAAAGCAGTGTGGCTTAAAAAGAAGGACATAACTGCGTAACAGTAAAGTCAGTTTTGCTGTATGACTCCGTATTCCGGCAAACTGTTAAAAGCGATATGAAGAAGACTGACACATTCCAAGTGAGCATCTCAAATAAAAGAGACCAGTTGTCACAGTTTGGTGTCAGAGGTCAGGGACCAGAATCATATCTGCAGAGAAGCCCTTAGATGGACACCTAGAAAAAGAAAGCAAGGGCGACCAATAACCAGCTGGTGGAGGACATTGGTAGCCGAGCTGACAAAGATGGGCCTTACCTGGGGTGAGGCATAACATGCGGCTCAGGACTGGGAAAAATGGAGGCAGATGGCCACAGCCTTATTATCTCCCTGGAGGGACAAAGAGGATTAACTAACATCCGTGGAGTAACCAAGCTGGGAGATGAACCCCATTCCCCAAAGCTTTCAGACTACAGCACTAACCACCATGACATCCTCCTACCTTAAAGATCTTTTTTTTAAATAAAACTAAAATCATAGGAGTAGTATTAGTTATCTGGATTACTGGACAAATCATCAATCCCAAAGTCACTGTCATTCTCTTTTTCTTTGACATTTCAACAAATATTAATAGAAATACATGAGGAAATATCCTGTTATCTGATGTGGGCTTGATTAATATAATTCTCTTATCAAAAGCAATGCCCTTGCCAAAGGCAAAGCCGCTGCAAAGCGTAACCGACTTATCTTCCTAAAAGCTTTCGCTCAAAGGTCAAATCCTCCACTCCTGCATTTGTGCACTTTGTATTAGATTTTCTTTTTCATTCTTTTTCCTATTTTTTTTTTTGTTAATTAATCACTCATGACAGATTAAGAAGGGTGGGATTACAGCCTGTAAAAAGGGTTTATTTTTCTACATTTATGTTGGAAATCTGAATGTTCTCTTAAAGTCAGCCTGCCGTTCCCAGTTGGTGTAACAGCTCATTTATGTCAAGTTATACCAATGACGATGGTCTGTTATTGTTACTCTCGTGTGTTAACTGCTGCATTCAGATGTATTCATTTGAAAATTACAAGGCAATGCAGGTTTCTAAATGAATAGCATTTCCTTCAATCCTCCCATTCACTGTTTCCAGGGCACAGTCAGAGCAAATCAATTATGGCAGTGCTGGAACACCAGATGAATGTTCGGGTTGTTCAAGCTAAGAGACGGGCTTTGTTATGCTCAGTATTGGAGGTAACGCGTTAAAAGTTGTGTGCGTCATGCCGTCAGATTACCTGTTAAAGAAACGAGTAATGTGATACAAAGCTTACCTTCTTAAAGTAAAAATACCTTCATATACATAGATATGCATTACTTTAGAAGATTAGATTAGATAAACATTATTAATCCCGGGGCAAATTCAGATGCATACAACAGAAGAAACATAAAAAACAAGATACAGACTCACAGGACAGAAAATACAGCCAGTCGATCAATAAATAAATAAATAAAAATAAACTTTATGAGTACATCGGGTAGAAACACTGAATTGCCCCGCTTCTCAGCTCACTGTTGTGGAATGAGCCAGGGGCTAAAAAAGCTCTTGCAGGAGATGGAGGGGATTTTTTTTCATGATGGCATCCAATTTTGCCACTGTCCTCTTTCCCACAACAGCTTCCAGTGTGTCCAGGCTTTGCCCTGTGATGGAGTAGACTTTCCTAAAACTTTGCACTTTGCTTTCGACATTGGATTTTTGTTAATAAAAAACACTGTACGCTTTGTTACACCCACCTATTGCCGTGTTGTGTCCTCATTGCCCGGCTCATTCCTGGATGCAAACGATGTTATGGCAGTTGCATCCAACCCGGACTGTTACACTGCCATAGACTGAGTCTCCGTCCAGGGATAGTTTCCTGCCTTGTATTAATGCTTCCTGGACAGGCTGCACCTTCTTTCATCTTAGGGTTACTTTAAACTGGCTTGATGTGTATGCATGAGTGTGGCCTGAAATGGAGTGAAGGTTCCAGCAGGGACTGAATTTTGCTTTGAGATTTGCATTGTGATGAATGGTTGGCAGCTCAATCCAGCCGGGATCCCCCAACAGTGGAAGGATGGGGGAAGGCAGCTACTTTAGGGCACTGCCTCCCCCAAGAGACTAGATGGCGATTTCCATGCAGCATAGCAGTACCCCAGATTCCCGCAGGGCACCATGGGGTCTGGAGTTTGGCTTTACAGCCCTGCTGGGTACTGTGGGTGCCACCATGAGACGCTGCAGGAAGACTTGAGGATTTTTACTATCTGTATAGCCTAGAATTACTCCCAAGTCACGGGGAATGAAGCCCAGAAGTACTTCCGGGCTGAAGAAAACTCAGTTCCTCCATGTGGCCAGGAACTGCTGGCAAGTCACGTAGGAGAAAGAATGGAAGTACTTCCAGGTCAAGGACTATATAAAGGACTGTTGAGAACCCAGCCAGCGAGCTGGAGTTGGGAGGTAGATGACAAAGCTTGCTGGGAGGTGGTGGAGGAGAGACTTGCGTATAATTATTGTATTTACAGTAAAACCTTGGATTGCATGTTTGTAACTTTTGCAAGACAAGCTAAAATTTTTAATAAATTTTAACTTGATAAACGAGCGAAGTCTTGCAATACAAGCAGTATGTATACGCTTTCTCTGCCAAGTGTCACGTGGAGATTGTGGGTATTCGTCTCCCATGCTCAGTCTCAGTCACCGTGCTTCGCTCATATAGTCAACATCCTTTTGAGTGTATACTGTTTACTATAGCATGGTGACCACGTGTGTGTTGTAACGTGCAAGTCCCTGTCATGCTCCACAAAACACAAGGCCGAGTCTCAGTACTGTAGTAAAACCAGCTTTATTCAGCGTGAAACAGGAACAGCACGGTTATTTATTGTAGCGGGATGTACTGCTCTCCTATACAGAGACACAGCAGTCAGGCAGGGTTGTGACCAGCTTAGTGGCCAAGTAATACTGTGCTCGTGCATTTATAATGTTCCTTGCATCACCCATCGATGGCAGGTGCTTATAAAGTAACCACAATCTTTTCTGATTCTCTTTTACAGCGAACTGCTACACCGCTGGGAGCCTGCGATTGCTGCGGGATGCTCTTCCACGTGTCGTCCATAATCCCAAAAGAGTTTAGAAACCTTACAGTGCGTAAAGCTCTTTTTAATATTGTGTGCAAATGTAGTGACTCTTCAGGCAAAAGCAGCTGTCATTAGATAGGTTCCATGTTAAAGTCGCAAAAAAAGAAAAAGATTCCATTGAGCCAACAGATAGCAGGGATTCCATTAGTTAGAGTGAAAGTCGTCCTACACCATAACCCTCCTCTCTCTCGTCTCCCTCACACCAGCCACAATTCTTTTCAAAGGTAAAGTGCAGGTTAGTTTGTTTAACGTATTTTTACTTTATATTTTGTAGTAACCATTTTTATATAAATATTTGTGGGTTATGAAATTAATTATCTGAGTTTCCATTGTTTCCTATGGGGAAATTCGCTTTGATATACGAGTGCTTTGGATTACAAGCATGTTTCTGTAACAAATTATGCTCGCAAACCGAGGCACCTCTGAACTATTATTACTTGCCTGTGTATGGTGATTGGGGTGCTTAAAGGCACTATTGATAAGAAAAGAAAGGAATTCAAATACCTATTTAGTACTAGGTTGTTGTACCGTGTTAGCCATTATGAATGTAGAAAAGCCAAGCAAAATGACACCTTTTATTGGCTAACTAAAAAGATTACAGTATGCAAGCTTTCGAGGCAACTCAGGCCCCTTCTTCAGGCACACATCTTGTCTGAAGAAGGAGCCTGAGTTGCCTCGAAAGCTTGCATACTGTAATCTTTTTAGTTAGCCAATAAAAGGTGTCATTTTGCTTGGCTTTCCTCTAAATACCTATTTAGTAATTTTACTTGGTGTCCTGGACGTCTGTCTGTCAGGTTAGAGGAGCGACAGCGCCCTCTAGTGTCACAGCATACACTGCCGGAAGACCAACAAGTACTTATGGAAGTAAGTAGATGAAAGGGACAGATATGAAAGGCAAGATAGACGGATAGCGTGCCTAAAAAAAGTATTCACCTCTCTTTAGACGTTTTCACATTTTATAGTTATACAACATTGAACCACAGTGGGTTTAGTTTGAATATTTTGACATTAATCAACAGAAAAAGACACTTTTAATATCAAAGTGAAAACGTATCTCGTATTTTATAGAAATATAAAAGACGAGACTTCATTCCTTTTAATTTGACACACCTATTTTATCAAATTGGTTTTAGAAGTCACCAAATTCATTTAATGGACATTACCTGTCTGTAAAAGAAGGGTTTCGATTGATTGTAGTCTAAATGCACCACTGTAGCCTAGTGTCTCATTTCCAAATGGAGCTCAGCCCCTGACCCAGAAGTAACTCCCACCGAAGCAAAAGCAACCTCTGAAATTCATAAAGTATTCACACCCTTGATTCGCTACTTTGTAGAAGCCCCTTTAGCAGTAATTTCACCTTCAAGTCTTCTTGGGTTAAGTCTCTGGAGGCTTTGCACACCTGGATTTGGACAGATTAACTCCATCTTCCTGGCAGATCCTCTCAAGCTCCATTAGTTTGGATGGGACGCGTCTGTAAACTGCCACCTTCAGGTCTCTCCACAGATGTTCTATAGGGTTTAAGCCTGGGCTTTGGCTGGGCCACTCAGTGAGTCATAGACTTGTCCCAAAGCCACTCCAGCATTGTCTTGGCTGTATGCTTCTGGTTATTGTTGTGCTGAAAGGTGAACTGTCGTCCCAGTCTGAGATTGTGTGCACTCTAGAGCAGAGGTTCTTCAAGACCCAATCTACATTTGGCTGCAACCATCTTCTCCCTCAATTCTGACCAGCCTTCCTATCCCAGATGAGTAGTGCCTGATCTGCTCATCTGAGGTCTGCTCAAACAGTACAATTTGTAACTCATCAGACCAGAATATCTTTGTCCTCATGCTCTCAGAGTCTTTTACAGTAGATAATGATGTTTGGCAATCTAGATGTTTGGCAAAGTCAGTGGGCTTTCACATGGGCTTGATGGATTGAGTGCTGTGGAGATGGTCATCCATCTGACAGGTTCTCCCATCCCAGTAGAAGACTTCTAAAGCTCTGTTAGACTGGTTGTTGGGTTCTTCATCACTGACCATGGCCCTTTTTCCCCCAATTACTCAGTTTGGCTGGATGGCCAATTATGGATGACACTGTGCTCCTGAAAACACTCAAAGCTTTACAAATGGTTACAAATGATTTTAATCCTCTTGCCCTGGTCTTTGCCTCACCACAATTTGATTACAGAGGTTTACAGAGAGTTCATTGGACTTAATGGCTTGGCGTTTGTCCTGATATGCTGTGTGAATTGTGGGACCTTCCATACACGGGTACACGTGTCCTTCTAAATGATGGCCAGTCAATTCAGTTTGCTGCAATCAACTTCTGGACACATCTCGAGGATAAAGCAGGTAGTGTTCACCTGACCACAATCTGGAGTGGCACAACAAAGGGCCTGATGTTAAGTTCAAGTTCAAAGTTTATTGTCATGTGCACAGTAAGGAAACGCGTTTTCCTGTGCAATGAAATTCTTTCTTTGCTGTCTACACCAAATGACAAAAACAGCGTATAAAGATAAACATAAATAATAAGTAGCAGATAGATAATAAGTAACAAAGGTAGCATAAAGTATAAAAACAGAATAGAAGTATAAAGTGTAATTGTGCAGGTAGGTGTGTGATGGACAAGTCCAATACAGTTGTGTGAGGTGGATAGAATGAGGTAAACCATGGTTATAAACCCCAGTCAGTTATTTAGGAGTCTAATGGCCTTGGGAAAGGAAGAGTTCTCTAGCCTGGACATCCTGCATTTCATACGTCTATACCTCCTGCCTGAGGGTAGAAGTGTGAACAGTTCGTGTTGGGGGTGGGTGGGGTCCCTGGGGTGGGTGGGGTCCCTGAGGATCGAGGAAGTTCTCCTGCGGACACTGCGTTGTAGATGCTCTGCAGAGAGGGTAGTGAGGTCCTAGTGATCTTCTCAGCAGTCTTTACCACTCTCTGCAGGTGTTTGCGGTCCATAACAGTAGTGTTGCCATACCACATGGTGATGCGCTGGTCAAGATGCTCTCAACAATGCAGCTGTAAAAGTTGCCGAGGATCTTAGTCGACATACTAAACTTCCTCATCCTCCTCAGAAAGTACAGCCGCGGTTGAACTCTCTTGACAAGCTGTGTGGTGTTAAGTGTCCAAGTGAGGTCCTCACTGATGTAGACGCCCAGGTATTTAATGCTGTTCACCCTCTCCACCAATCCCTTAGATGAACTGGCTAGTGAGGTCTCCTCTCCTTCCTCATGTCCACTATCATCTCCTTCATCTTGTCTGTGTTGAGGGTGAGGTTGTTGTCCTCACACCATGACGCCAAACTGTCCGTAGGCCACCTCATCCCCACCAGTGATGTGTCCTATCACTGTGGTGTCATCTGTGAACTTTAGGATGATGTTATCTTTGTGAGAGGCGACACAGGGTGTAGAGGATGGGGCCGAGGACACATCACTGTGGGGTGCCTGTGTTTGTGATAATGGTGGCTGAAATCCTATTACCAATCCTGACAGACTGGGGCCTGCCAGTCAGAAAGACTAGGAGCCAGTCACAGAGGGTGGGGTGCAGGCCAAGTGCAGACAGTTTATGGGTGAGTTTATGGTGGATAACCATGTTAAAGATGGAGCTGTATTCAACAAAGAGCATCCTGATTTAGGAGTCTTTGTCTCCAGATGGGAGAGGGAATAATGTAGTAAGGCCATGATGGCATCTGAGGGGGACCTGTTGGGCCGGTAGGCATACTGCAGGGGGTCCAGAGTGTCCGGTATGCTGCTCTGAATGTGGGCCAGCACCACTCTCTCAAAACACTTCAGGATGATTGGAGTGAGTGCTACCGGCCTGTAATCATTCAGGCAGGTGGGTGGGCTTTTTTTTAGCAAGGGGGACGATGATCATAGTCTTAAAGCAGGACGGAACGATGTGCTGACTGAGGGAAAGGTTGAAGATGGAGCAGAGAACATCAGCCAGCTCATTGGCACATGCTCTGAGAGCCTGCCCAAGGATGTTGTCTGGTCCTGCTGCTTTACGGGGGTTGATCTTCCATAGTTAACTGAGTGACCCAACCAAAGACCAGACTTAAAACCCCACAGAATTTCTGTGGAGAGACCTAAAGATGCCAGTATACAGACGTGTCCCATCAAATCTAATGGAGCTTGTGAGGGTCTGCAGGTGAAGAATGGGATAAACTCCCAAATCTAGGTGCTCAAAGCTTTTTAGAGTCTTAGCCAAGGAGATTCAAAGTTGTAATTGCTGCCAATATGGCCACTATGAATTACAGATGAAAAGGTTGGAATACCTCTATGAATGAGAGATTTCAGTTTTTGATTTTTAATAAATATAAAAACCTTTCTGAAAATTATGAGTTATCGAAGGTAGATTGGTGGGCAAAAATGGCAAAAGTATCCATTTAAAATTAAAAGTACAACACAATAAAGTGTACAGAAAGTGAAGGGGTCTGAATGCTTTCTGAATAAAAAGTCATTTCAGTCTTGAGGCTGTTGACCTTGGAGTTGAGCTCATAAATGTTGTCAAGACAGGCAGAGGTGGTGGTAAGAGAAAATGTAGGAGTGTTGTGATTCCTGCCTGCCCAGAACGCTCCAAATGGTTTAAGGCCTCATCATCATGAAGTACTCTATGCTGTAGTGTCTACTGATTTTCCACGAGAGACACTTAGTGAAACAAGTTAGCAAAATGTAGACTATTTGCCACATATGTCACAGAATGAAACACTCCAGTTCTGTTTGGCAAACAGTCAAAAGGCAATCTGTTCATTGCCGGTCTTAACCTCACTTGCTGTGCTCATCTGGGGCTTTCAGACGCATTTATCAGCGGAGAAATAAAAAAGGAAACAGACTGTGTCAATAGGCAGGGAATGTATAGTACAAGACTGAAGGAGAGGACTGGCATGGAGATCTGCTAAAATGTTAGGTTATGAAGCTTAATGTGTAGAATGTAAGTCCAGGGAAATTATAGTTAAGATTTGTAACGAGCTAGTGAGGCCTCATATGAAGAACTTGGTGCAGTTTTGGTCTCTGTATTTCAAAAAAGACAGGACAGGTCCAAAGAAGAGACTGATTAAAGGTCTGTGAGAGGAAAGTGTAGGTGCCAAGGTTGATGGACAGGCATCCTGGCTGGGTTGGTTGCTGGTGCCTTTGCTAGCTGGGAGGCCATAGAGGATGAATGGGGTAGGGGGGATCCAGAATAATTCCTCCCCCAGTACAATAGAAGACAGGGTTCCTCTGGCATGGGCCCAGTATGGACACCCGCTGGGATCCATGGGATTCATAGTCCTGAGGGAACACAACCCTATTGGGGTCCTTGGGTGCCACCAGAAGGCACTGCAGAGATATGAACTCCCTTGTTTTTTGAGGAACTTCTGTGTAACCCAGAAGTGCTTCCCCCATTCAGTGCTATGGCACCAAAGGACCCCTGGGTCCAACATAAATGAATCCACTCATCCAGGGAGTCAGAGTTGGGAGGGAGAAGGTGACACTCACCTGGAGGAGTGGAAGGAGAGAATATAGCAAAATATTATGTGTGGTTTGTAAAAGTGGAACGTATTCATTTCTGAATGTACTGTGTTTCATCAACAACAAAAACCTTTATTTGAACCCGGAACTGTGTTAGTGTCTGGAGTTTGGTGCTTGTTGCCTCCTCCCTACTGGCTAATAAAAGATTGAAAAAGTTAAGCTTTTTCATTTTAATCAAACAGAGATTTAGACGTGGCTTGATCAAAGTGTCTAAAATTATGAAAGGAATTAGTATTGTTGATCCCAACTGTTACTTTAAATGAAGGAAAGTTCTTTAACAAGGACACAGATAGAAACCCTTTAAGAGTAGATTTCATGAAAATGTTACGAAGCTTTCCTTCACAAAGACTCACTGAATAAATTACCAGATAGTATTGCAGAGAGGGCTACTTTAGGAACTTTTGATGTCATTTTGGAAAAATTAGGCAGGCAGGATTGATGAGATGAAGGACCAATGCTTGTCGAAGTTGTTCAAATGTTCAAGAGTGAGAAGAGGCACAACCGATCTGAACGTTACTTTAAATGGTTACTGATTTCTATTTAATATCATTACAACTGTTGTAAACTAGGAGTCCCAAGGCACATAAAATCCCAAAAAAGTTGCAAAAGCATTTCAAATAATGCCCACTAGAGGGGGGCATATCTCACCAACACCGACTAGATAAAAGGGCAAGCACAGAAACTTCATGAAAATAAAAAAGATGTTATTCTTCAATAAGATACTATGGAGTTCCAAGGAGCACAATGGCAAAATGGAGTTGCCTAAGAACACAAGGCAATCCAAGGTGAACACAGTCCCAATACACAAAACCCAAAGTGAGGTCAGAAAACAGAGCACTGAACTCACAAATCCAGAAATATCAAAAAGCACAAGCACAGTTAAAAAACACAAAACTCCAAAGGGGCATTCAGTGAACCTCCAGAAACTATGGGAGACCCTTCAGATTTGAGATTTTGTTAGGCCAAATGGCGTGTCCTCATCTGGATTTATCTAATGCGAAAAATCTTGGGACTGGATGATACGGTCAAGTGAGGAGGTGTATAGAGGGGAGATGAGAGGGCCCAGCACCAATTCTTGGGGCACCCTCATGATTACCTGGCGCACAATTGACATGACTCCATGCCAGGACACAATGTAGGCACTTCCCAAGAGGCAGGAACTGAGGGCAGTCCCAGTGATGCCAAGATCAGAGAAGGTAGCAATGAGGATCTGAGGAGAGATCTAGCAGGATGAGGACAGAAGACATACTAGAAGGTCTAAGTGTCGACAACATTAAGTAGATACCATCTCATTTACATTCTTATTACAATCTTCTTCCTGAAAGTCTATTGGGTGGCAGCAAAAACTGAACTTTTCTTGGCCTAAAATACAAATAATGAAGCAAAAGATTGTTTTCTGTCGATCTGTGTGTGTTTCTATCTATCTACAGAGACTATAAAAAGTATTCACCCCTTGAAGGTTTTTATATTTTATTGTTTATGGTGGCTTTAATTTGGTAGAACATTGCCTAGTAGTTCCTTTTGTCTCAGCAGTCACAGACCTAAAGTAAACGCAAAAACAATCAACAGAGTTGGACTGTGGAGACCATGTATTTAAATGTCCAGAATGCCTTTGCAAAGGAGGACAGAAATTTCAAAACAAGGTCATTGTACCGCTGAACTCACTAATCGTGTGTCCAGCGAGTGGTTAAGACATGCAAATAAGAATTTCACTTCACTTTGTACACGTGACAGTAACAACCTTATAAACCTGAGGTTTGCCTTAAAGAGCCCAGAACCTATGACAGTCTCCCATCTACTGTACATCCTCTTGATGAACAAGCCATCTGCAATGTGTCGTGATGGTCCTTTTACTACAAATGTACTTTTTAATTTTTTTGCTTTTGTGCACATTTGTAACAGTACTAAATATCGGCCTTTGTTGTGTCACTAGTTTGGTTTTCTTGCCTTGTTTTGTTCACCATCTGTTTGGAATGGCTTGTTATGAGTGTATTGGAAATGTTGTGATGGAAATGTGCCCCTTGACCTCGGAAGTGGTAAGATCTAACTGGTTGAAAGGACACCGTGTGAACTGAAAACTACTAGCACCGTCAAAAAGACAAATATTGAAAAATAATCCATTCTAAAATTAGGCCCCATAAGTAACTGAGAAGCTCAAATTGCACAAAACAATTCATCACCAAGAAGGCAAACCCTGAAATTTCATGAACCTAAGATATTACACTTTAGACAAGACATTTCTTAACAAAATCTTTTAATAAATGTGAAGCTACCTTCCTGTTGGGTTTAATCAGCACCAATATACCAAAAACAAACAAACAAACGTAAAAAGACCAGGACTCGTATTAATGAGACGTCTCAGAATGACTCCTAGGAGAAGAATTACACTAGGATAGGAATTTGTCCAGCCTCACAGTAGAACATGAGATGTAATTTGGAAGCTTCCCAGCGAGGGCCGGGAGTTCCCTTTGTCATTTGTGATGAGTGAGTGAGTCAGTGAGTCAGTCAGTGAGGGCTTTGTCTTTTATTAGTATAGTTGACTGATCCAGAGCCGTACTTTCAGAAGAATCACCTTCTTACTGTTATGGCCACAGGAAACGCCTTGTAAAGCAACAGTTATACAGAAATTAGAAACAGCTATTCCTGTGCTGTTACTGAAGTCGCATTCACTCTTCCAGTGTTTCCGATTATTCCAATCATCTTCCAGAGTCACACAATGTGTCTGTCCATCGCTGTGATCTCCTCTTATCTTCTGTGAGGTTCTGTTTATCCACTTGCCACTGCCTGTCTTCTTGAACCTTCCCAGGTGTAATGAGTTCTGGAAGGTAAATAAGCCACGTTAATCAACAAAATGGAAGGTGTTTATTATCATTAAAGAACCCAGAATTCCTCTTGAATTCTGCATGAATTTTCATCTTTAGCTTTCTGTTTTTGAAGGTATTTAAATCTACTCGTATCCGCCGCCCTTATGTCATACGTGGCTGGAGGACTTCCTGCTAACAGCATAGCACATGAAATGTTAAACAATAGTAGGCTACAGATGGTACTTCCTGATGACTTCATGGAATATTAGTGTTTGTTAATTAAGGAAGTGTTTATTAGTTTTATCTGCAATGTACAGATCCAATCAGACTCAGAGTTGCAAAGAGAACGTTGGCTAGCTTCCTTAAAGTACAGATGTATTTTATCATATGGCTGACATTTCCTATAGAAGGTACCACAACCTAAAAAGGAAACCATTATTTCATAGTAGAAAATACCATTGCAGTTAGACATAAAATGAGCAAGCATGGTGTTATACAAATATTAATTAATATATAAAAAATCTTTCACAGAGCAGAGCTCAGTGTGCCTATGCGTCTTTTTGCTGTCAATCAACCATCCAGCCCCATCCATCTTCAGGATGATATGCATGTTGTATGATTTAGTTTCGTTTTTTCTTAGCGCCATTCATCACGTGATTGTGGGGGTTTTCAGCTGCAGCCGGCCTATTATATGATCATTGGTTTCAGCAACGCCTTAGTGCACTGCTTTCTGATTGGTCTGGTTCCTTGGCTTTATGGGTCAGTCCTGGGGTCAGTCTAATTACCTCCAAGTTATATATGACCACGCCACTAAAATACAGTATCCTCTGCTGGATAATATGAAGTAAACATTTCTCTCTCTTTGTGTTATAGTTAGTGATGAAAATGGAACAGTTAGGGTTACACTTCGGGTTTTTGATTTTTGTTCCATTGATTTCTGTTTTTACGTTTTCGTGTTAGTGTCTTCCAGTTTAGGTGCTCACAGTAATCCTTGGGACGTTGTCTTTATCGCAGTATAGACTGAATCAATGACCTCCTGTATGTTGATATTGTGATATCACTTGTGATTCACATATGACTGCTCACCCACACTTGGGGTAATGATCTTTATTTATGTGCCATCAATCACACTAGCTACTTTAGGAAACCAGCAGTCTGCATGAATACAGCTTGCTTTAACTTTACTTCTTGAGAAGTGGTGGGGAAATATATAAATCTGTGTATTCCTCACACGTGGAAAGGCCTGTCAAAGTTTGGTGTAAAATTCAAGAAATTGTTGTTTTGTGACATAACCAAAGCATTGCTATTATAAAGCTGCATTTTCTCTGTGGCCAAAATATATAATGTAACCAGCACTTTCATTTCAACTGACAGCACATGGCTTCTCCATGGAGATGGAGTGATCACCTGACATACAAGATATTTTACGAGTATTATTCCATATCCGTCAAATCGATTGCTTTTTATGAGTTCATTGTTATCCACCGTTTTCAAAATATTCAGCCTCTCCCAGGATATGCTGCTGATCTCCACCTGAACACCATCTTTGGCAGCTCATGGGCTGAGTCTCAGTACTTTAGCAAAACCAGCTTCATTCAGCTTAAAACAGGAACAGAAGGGTTATTTATTGCAGCAGAAGCTGCCACTCTCCTATACACAGACACAGCATAAGGGCATAGTCGAGGCCAAGTCAGAGTTCAGAAACTTCAAATATAGTATATATATCCTGCTGACTATGCTACTTGTAGTCTGCAGGGGGTGCTAAGCTCCCAAAATCCAACACAGACAGATTCAGACACAAGTTCTTTCACACACAGGCTTTTAATTATTTTGTGGAAAATGCTTCCCAAGCTGTTTCCCACCTGTACAAAGCACAATAATCACAGGATATAAAGCACAAAGTAATTGTTTTTCTTCTTCTTTCTCTCTCTCCATCCCTGACTCTCTCTCCTTCTGCCTCCACTCCTCCTCCAGCAAGCTTTGTCACCTTCCTTATGACTCTGGCTCCTGGAGCAGTGGCAGCAGGCCTCTTTTATCCTGCACCCGGGAGTACTTCCGGTGGCCCATTAGCATTTCCGGATGAGGCACAGGCCCAACAAAATGTGACTCTGCAATCCCTGGCATCACTCATGGAACCCAACAGGGCTGTACCGAACTCCAACTCCCATGAAGCCTTGTGGGAATCCAAGGCACCATTGCAACCCAGGGGTGTTGCCATCTAGCATTCCAAAGGAGATAAAGCCCTGTACCTGTTCTCTCCCCGGTCCTTCCTAGGCTAGGTAAGTGCCACTATACAGTATATCCGTCCATTACCCCCATTGACCACTTCCAACTCCTTGCAACGGCTCACAAATTCTTCAGAATAGCAGGTTGGTCTTTGTTGCTGCAGTGGCTGTGTGTCTAATGATAAGAACACATCAGCTTGAGGATCCTTCAGCGCTTTGTTGTCAGGTGGTGCAGAAGGGATGTTGATTGCTTTGCTGACATGTTATACAGCCATGGTGTTAAATGCTTTGTGGTTTACTGTCCATCATATGTGAGCAAACAAACCTCTAAATGTAGAGCTACAGATGTATCAGTCGTTTGGCTGTCTTCCTATGTTGGACTGATGCTGCAAATGACGTTCAAAGTCCGAAACTTAGATTTGAGACTCTCGGTCTGCGGCTGATCTGTAATGCTTCATTCCTTACCAGCACACTCTTATCACCGGTCCTCACACTCACACCTGGGGTCAGTGGTAGCTCAATCTTCTATGAGCCCAAAGCTCTGCTGGTAGCTAATAGACCTAAGCTGAGGTAGAAGTAGTAGTGTTAGAGCTGCAGAAGTAGCAGGTCTGTCAGCTGTCATCTTTCATGCACTGCTACTACAAATGGCATTCCAGATCCAACATCTCAGCCTTAAATCTCTCCAGCATCGCCTTAGAACAGCCCTGCGAGTTTATTTTGGGTCTCTTTAGCCGTCTGTACTTTGTTTTTTCAGACTGTAGGCCTTCTCTGTATCCCATTTCTGAAGCCAATGTAACCCTGTGCGGCATTTACCGGTGCCCATCCCATGAATTCTCACGCGTTACTTCACTCTTTTAATTAACTTGCTGCCTTTAGAAGCAGGACTTGCTGTTGCTGCACTAGTTGGAATTCATATATACAGTACGGTTTTGGCAGGCTTGCTGTTTTTATAGGCTCCCCTGCTGCTGGCACTGAAGCTGCTTAATTAAATGATAGAATGGCAGCTCATACTGATGGTGACACATTCCCTAGCCTTCGACTTCCGGACAGTGTTCAGAAGCAAATAGAATGTCACGTTATATTGCGCTTTGAGGTGTGGAGTACAAGGAGGTTCTACTCAAGCTTTATAACACACTGGTGAGGCCTCATCTGGAGTCCTGTGTGCAGTTTTAGTCTCCAGGCTACAAAAAGGACATATCAGCACTAGAAAAGGTCCAGAGAAGAGCGACTAGGCTGATTCCAGGGCTACATGGGATGAATTATGAGGAAAGCTGAGCTAAGAAAAGGAAGATTAAGAGGTGACGTGATTGAAGTGTTTAAAATTATGAAAGGAATTAGTCCACTGGATCAAGGCTGTTGTTTTAAAATGAGTTCATCAAGAACACGGGGAAACAGTTGGAAACTTGTTAAGGGGAAATTTCACGCAAACATTAGGAAGTTTTTCTTTACACAAAGAACGATAGACTCTTGGAATAAGCTACCAAGTAGTGTGGTAGACAGTAAGACGTTAGGGACTTTCAAAACTCGACTTGATGTTTTCTTGGAGGAAACAAGTGGATAGGACTGGTGAGCTTTGTTGGGCTGAATGGCCTGTTCTTGTCTTGAGTGTTCTAATGTCTTAATGGTTTAATGTATAACATCTCTGACATCACTTCCAGTGTCCATCCACCTGGACCCGCCTCTTCCTGCCGGCAGGACTGAAAACCGGAAGCTCCCCAGTCTTTGTCAGTTCAATCTGAAACTCGGGACTGAAAAGACGTGTCTACCATTATTGTATGTTTTTCATTTTTGCTTGCAATTCGATTATACGGGGCTACCATATCTTTGTCATCTCGTTTCTCATACAGCCGTTATACAGCATGAAGCCCCTTGGGATACTGTGTGAAGACCTCAGGATGACGCTCACTGGTACACATAAGGTTTTTTAAACTAAAGTGCTCATTAAAGTTCTTTACGTTCATGTTGACCAAAGCCACCCATTGGAGCAGGATCGAGACCACCAGAGGTTTAATCCGTGTATCTTGTTGGAAGTACAATTCATTACATTGTTCTAACACAATAGAAATCTCATTTACACTTCTTGTACATTCACTGAAATAAATACAGACATATTTAAACATCATGGGTTACATAAACATGGAATAACGTCAAGTATAAAGATTACTATATATCAGTGCTGATGATGATGGGTGTTTTTCTGAAAAAATTCCTTCTTTCTGCCATAAAGCCCCCTGATAAATTACCCCTGCTGAACCCTGGTTGCTATGGGCTGCTAAAGTGCTAAATCTTCACGTGTCGGCAGCGCACAAAGGGAAATGAAACTTTATGGTGTGAAGATTATTCTCCACAGAGAGCATGTAAGTCACAACAGAATCATCTACAAATGCAAGCTGTGAATGGAAATGATAACCTTTAAGCACTCCATTGCTGTGCAGGAATATTAGGCAGAGCAGGCGCTGCATTCTCCGGTGGAAGACGCAGGTAGAGTCAGTTGATGGGGCCTGCATGGAGAGCGGACTTATTAGGTTGCATTGCTGTGCCGATTAAAGAGCTGAAAAGGATTTAGAGGTTAAGCTGATACAACATTCTCATCTGCCGGGCAATAAAACAAAGCAATTACTGGAAGAAAAATAAAATATATTCGGTTATATCATAAAAAACGCTGTAGAGTACAAGTCTGTCGGTGCTCAAACTCTGTATTGCTGCTGTAGTCTGGAGTACTGTGGACTCTTCTGGTCACCACACTACAAAAAAAAAAAGACACAGGGGATTCCGAAAGTCCTCAGACCCCTTCGCTTTCTGCACACTTTATTGTGTTGTAGATTTAATTTAAAATGGATAAATGCGCCATCTTAGCCTATCAATTTACACTCGATAAACCACAATAACAAAATGAGAACATGTGTTGAGAAAGGTGTGCATATGCACTAAAAAATGAAAAACTGAAATCTCTTGTAGGCATTCAGACCCTTAAGAAGTGCCTTTGGCAGAAATTCTAGCTTTGTGTCTTCTTCAGCAAGTCTTTACAAGCGTTGCACACCTGGATTTGGACAGTTTATCCCGTTCTTCCTACCTATAAGAGCCAAATCCTTCAAATTAATGTTGATGGTAAATTTACTTTAGTTGCGTAGTTTTGAACTTGAATATAACACAGAGTAGGGCTGCCCAAACTCCGAGCCTGGAGAGCCGCACCAAAACTGGTGCTTCATTAGAAGCTAATCCTCGCCAATAACAGATCTTATTTAATTGTTGTAAGCTGTATTGTTTTAACTACCGTACGTAAAAATGAAACGACCAGCAAATGTAACATAAGCAAAGGATCCCTGGAGCCTAGAGGGAGAGTGTTTGTCGTGGTCCGGGTGTCTATGGTAGATGTCATATTTCAACCAGGGTTTATTTTCCATCTTGTGCAACGGTAAGCTAATAATCATCTGCACTTTTGTGATGGGGCAGCACGGTGAAGCAGTGGTAGCGCTGCTACCTCGCAGTAAGGAGACCCGGGTTCGCTTCCCAAGTGGAGTTTGCATGTTGTCTGCGTGGGTTTCCCCATCCGGGTGCTCCAGTTTCCTCCCACAGTCCAAAGACATGCAGGTTGGGTGCATTGGCGATCCTAAATTGTCCCTGGTGTGTGTGTGTGTGTGTGTGTCCTGCGGTGGGTTGGCGCCCTGCCTGGGGTTTGTTCCTGCCTTGCTCCCTGTGTTGGCTGGGATTGGCCCCAGCAGACCCCCATGACCCTGTGTTAGGATATAGCCGGTTGGAAAATGACTGACTGTCTGACTTTTGTGATGATTTTGCTTGGGTTGGTTGTACAACTTTCTTTGTGCACATGTGGAAACATGGTGTGTCTGTGGTCAAGTGGTAAAGTTTCCACTTTGACAAGTCAGTTTCTCTTGTTGCTATACAGGAGTGAACATGGTAGGTCTGCAATCCATCCCATAACTGAGCCTGCCCTTTTAATCAGCTCGTGTGATGTCACCAGCCCAGCACGTCATAGAAAAGTTATAGAAGATGTGACAGATGTCACTTCTCACATTAAAGGAGCGCAGTCTCCTAAGGAAGAAGAGTCTGCTCTGCCCTTCCTTCTATAGTTCCTCTGTGTTATGAGAGCGGTCCAACCTCTCATTAATGTGAACCCATCTCCACAACTTCTCAATTCACCATTAAACACTCCAACAATGTAAATCACTGTCTCCATATTGGGCTGAAAAGCCTTCTATGGATTTTGATCCCCGGTACTTTTCAGCCCATAAAAATCGGACCACCGCTCGCTGATCTTATTTGACCCAAACAGAGAGCATAGCACCCATGTTTATTCCTAGAAAACAACAAGAGAATTGATTGAGGTCAAAAACTTTACCAATGTAACCTCAGACACAGCATATAAGCAGATCTGCACAGGGAAATCTGTACCGCCAACCTAAACAACATCATCACCACAGTGTGGATAATTACTGACTTGCCCTCATATTTATTTTCTGTTTCTCTGTTGTTTTTTAATTTTAAACAATTATTTTTTTGTTTCTAGTGTTGGTTTTGTTTGTTTTCACACTAATGAGAGCCTCTTCCTTGTACAGGCAGTCCCCGGGTTATGTACGAGATAGGGACTGTAGGTTTGTTCTTAACTTGAATTTGTATGTAAGTCAGAACAGGTACATTATTTTAATAAATGCTATTGTTGACCGACTGTAACCAATGAATGATGGAGTTTCACCTCTCTCTGACCTTTTTATTATTTCTACTTTATTTTTAATGGTGATGGTTTTTCTCTTCTTTACTGTATCACCAGCACTTGCATCAGATTTGTGATTTAGAGACATTCTTGAAGGTTGAAGATAAAAGGTTAAGATGAGCTCTTCTGCACAGCACTGTACACGCTATCACTGCAGGAAGGCACCCGTCATCAACACGCCTGACGTACTGACAAGAGACAACTTCCTGCTATGTGCATAACAGTACAAGAAGGATTGCTTTTGAGAATGAATGGGGGCGGCGAGGGGGGGGTTCATCACCAGCCCACCACACAGTCACCTCCACTACAGTATGCTGCCTGCAGCATCCGCCCACCGAGAACGAACAAGGTGCGGCCAAAGGCGGGTAGTGAATCGCCCACCACCACCCCCATTCAACAGGCAGCCACCCGAAGGCACACTACAATGCTACCCCCGCCACCCCGTTCACCCTCAATGACCTCCGTTCAGCCACAGCGCTTGCAGCATAACCAGCCACCCACCGAGAACGAACGGGGCAGCCGTGTGTGGTGGGCAGGCAGTGAAACCACTTGCTGCCAGGAGCCATCCGAGGGACACTACACTGCATGGGCAGCGAAATCGCCCCCCTCCAGCCTCCGTCCAGCCACTGCTTGCAGCGTCCCCAGGCCGAAGATGACGGAGTGGCAGTTACTGAGGCACATGCATTGCAGCTGCGGTCCCATTCCTAAGTCATAGGTCGGACTTGGGGACTACCTGTATTCCATGGGTGGTACCCCAAGAGATGGGGCCACCCTTATGTGACCACAAATGAGGCCTCCCTTTGGGTTTTTAAGTCCTAAACAAGAGGATCAGGAGTGGTGCATTGAATTTTTAGGAGTCAATTGTTTTATTGTTTGGATTTTCTGCATTCTTATTATTTTCTGCTTTCTTGTTCTCTGTGGGTTCATTTTTTAGGAATTGCTCTTTTGAGTGTTTCTGTCATATTTTCTGTTTGTGTACATAAAGATTTCTCACATAGAATTGTTTCTTCGAGCCAGAGTTTTCATGGTTTCTCCCTCTTGTGTGTCATTTATGATATTATGGGACTTTTAAGAGCATTTTGAATTTTAAATCCCATTTTTCCCCATTTTGGGCCTGGTCAGGCCAATGACAGCAGGTAGTTGTTGGGGGCAAACTGGTTAGGGCTGAGTCTGTTCTGGACTGACCAGTGGAGGTCCTGGCCTGTGTGACAAGTGTAAAGGGCATAGCAGCCACTCAACCTGATATGGTTGGCCACAAGCATTTTATTTTGTTTCTTCATTTGTGGGCAACACCTTCCTCGTTCCCACAAGTACAACACAATCCATAGCACCAAACACAATACTTTACTTTTTCTCTCTTTTCTTTCTTCTCCACTCCTCCTCGGCAAGCTTTGTCTCCCTCCTCCTGACTCTGGCTCCTCTAATGGAGTGAGGTGGTTCCTTTTATAATGCCCCCGATGTGCTCCGTGATGATCTTCCGTCAGCACTTCCTGGTGTGGCGGAAGTACTGCATGGGCACCTGGAAGCACTCCGGGCGTATCTGGTTCCTGGTGTTGTGGAAGTGCTGCAGCCCAAGGCTCTGTAATCATCCGGGCCCCCCTGGTGGTAGCCAACAGGGGAGATCTTCTAAGCCCTGATGAAGACTGGGGGGACTGCCCTCGTGTCCCGGGGGAGGTATTGTCCCTCTATTGGTCCTTCCACCCTCCACACCTGTTTTATTGTTATTTTGGATGCCTAAAACCCCATTTGGCCATGTCTTGGACCCCTGATCATTACAATAGACAGGGATTTAACAAGTGGATTAGAAGCAATGCAGCATTTTCTTTTAAATTCTTTGTTTATGTCTATTTTAAGGTTCTTAATGGATTGATTTTCCTTCTGTAAGCTTTATTCTCTAAAAATAATGCTCTGTTGTTTTTTTTTACATTATTCCTGGCGCGTAAAGGTTTTGTGAGGTCACGCTCCATTCACAGGTTATTATCACATTGTAGCCGCCTCCAACGTTTTCATTTTTTCTAATTGCCACAAATCACAGTTTCATATTGATTATGTACTCTCTCCAGAAGCTTTAGTTTCCTATATATCTAATGTTAATTTAACATTGACTTCGGTACCAGACTATAAAAGTTATTTAGGTACGTTGTGTTTTTCCTCTTGTGTACTGTGATGGAAATTCAATGCCACTTTTTGTGAGCTGGGCTTATTTATGGAGGGCACTTCAACACCTGAGTTTTAGAGCTTCTTTAATAAACAACATTAACATATTTTATTCCAGCACCTCAGCTCTTATTTTAAAAAATCTAATCAGGCAAGGTAGACGTCGCAAGGATTCAGGCATAGAGGACTTTTTATGTTTCCAGTAAATTCTTACCCAATTCTTCAGATAATTGAACCTTTTATTTTCCATTGCTGGTAGGCATTTCTCTTGTTATATTTTTTTCCTCTCTGATTCTTCTAAAATAGACCACAGAATGTAGATAGACTACACACCTTGTCGTATTTTCCCCTTTCAAACACATTCTTCTGAGATATATAATGAAACCTCCTGAAATCACAATATATAAGTTATAACTGGTATAGCTGGTATTCCCCAGCAGGAGGTGTGCTGGGATGTTTTGGTGCACTTCCAGTCAGCATTCTCACTGCAATTGGGGTAACTCCCAACATGAAATCCACTTAATCTTAGTGCCATGATGGAGAAAGCAGTAGGCCTTGGCCATCTGTGCTAAAAGGCCAGTCAGACTGCTAACCAGAAGGCTATCTTGGACGTAGGGGCAGCTTCTCACTCGCGTTCTCTTCTCTCTCAGCCTCTGCTATGCTTTACTACCCAGTGGCCTCCATCTGGCCCCTCTACCATAAATGCCTGATTGATGGTGTGGTGCTGAGATGGTCATCCTTCCAACAGGTTCTCCCGTCTCAAATGAGGACTTCTGAAGCTCTTTTACAGAGAGACCATTGGGTTCTTGGTCTTCTTTTTCTTCTCCCTCGGTGTTTGTTCCACAATAGCACATTGTCACCTGACTTGCACAGTTCTCTCCATTTCTCCTAATCTATACTGTCTTCCAGGCTGGATTTAACCTGGCATGTATCAAGCTATCAGTTCTTGGGGCATCTGTCTGGTTGATTACCTGAAGGGCAGTATTGGCCACTGAGTGGTCATTGCTTACCATTTGTTTCCTTTTAGGGGGCGATATAGCTCCCTAGTTGGAATAAGTTCTTTTGTAATTGTGGTGTTTTAAGTAACCGAAAAATATATAGATACGATATTAAAAGGCGATATCCCTCCCATAGTAATAAGGCGTTAAAAATCACATAAGAGAAAATAACTTAGCTTTCTTTAATGACGATTTACGTGGCATAACAGACAATGAAGCCAAATAGCAAGACAATACCAAGATGGGATCTTGATCTATACAGTCTGCCATTTTTCGTTGCTGCGCTGAAAAGATTTTCAGGACGGTTGACGATATCACCCATCCGTCCATCAGCTTCAAAGCGTTTGGCTGCTGTCCAAGTCTTTATATACTGTCTTCTCCACTTTCAGGCCCTTACTTAGGTTCCAAACAAGGGAAGAAGAGGATTCCATTTCATCTTTAACATACAGAAATAGTACAATGCCCATTTTCTTAGTTGTACCTTCTCTCTTCAAATGCTTGCCTAGCAGTTCTAAATGCTGAAAGCCCCTGTGTGCTAACTTTGGCCTGGCTTATACTGTACATGTGAGTGGATTTATAAAATAATTATTGTACAGAGCACAGTGACATTAAACTTATATTCTTATTACACCATCACAAGTGGGCCTCCCATATCTTATCACTAATGGACGCTACTCCCATAATCCTGTAGATGTCAGTGTCCATTACATGGTCCCATCTGGTGAGTACAAGTGTCCAGCGCAGCATTCTCATTTCTGTGATGTGTAGCACTTGCCCATGTCTCGTGGATGCAGCTGTAATCTATACTAATAAAAGGCAAAGCCCTCACTCACTCACTCACTCACTCACTCACTGACTCTTTCACTAATTCTCCAACTTCCCGTGTAGGTAGAAGGCTGAAATTTGGCAGGCTCATTCCTTACAGCTTACTTACAAAAGTTGGGCAGGTTTCATTTCGAAATTCTACGCCTAATGGTCATAACTGGAAGGTATTTTTCTCCATTAACTGTAATGGAGTTGAGCTGGAAAGACGTGGGGGGCGGAGTTTCGTGTGACATCATCACGCCTCCCACGTAATCACGTGAACTGACTGTCAACGCAGTGCGTAGAAAACCAGGAAGACCTCCAAAAGCGCTTAAGAAAACATGCATTATATAATTGAGAAGGCAGCTAAACAATAAGAAGCGAGCGAGTGACATATACTACCATATTCATGAGTGCTGCTACCTCGAAAGAAAGCAAGGTGTAAACCTAAACTTTAAATTAAGTTCATAGACAGGCTACGCTGGCGCTTTCACATGCCCACAGGTAATGCGGATACAAGTTTAATGAGAGGACGCAGGATATAAACGAGAGTTTTGATCACTTTGTAACTAAGTTAAAATTGTAGGTGAAGGGGTGTGCTTATGCAAATTCGAGACTGTGTTTGTGGGGATTGACAGTTAAGGCGGGTGGGGAGTCACGTCATCATCTCCCCTCCCATTCATCTCATTTCTCTCTGAGCTGAGCTCCACAGCTAATGCCGTCTTTCGAAGCAACTTCGCCAGACTGCCACCAAATACTCACAGAAAAATCCACAAGTTAATACACACGCTGTCTCTAGAGTTTCTCCACACTGAATCCTCCAGGCACTACTTACAAAAGGTCACATTGACAATCGTGTTACGTTATTTTTAAAATCTTTCCTTTTCTTAGCACAAGCACAGCTGAGAAGCTTCATGCATGTGCTCCATAACGCTTAAAAATAATGCATTTAATCACACTTTGCATTACAAGCAAAGGGGAGCTTTGTCAATGCATGATTTCCTGGTACACGATTACATTGATCAGCGATCCCGATTCATTTTACCCTCGCACCACCTTAGTTTGAGAAGAAGTATGAAAAATATGAGGTTAACACAGAAAAACAGATCCCCAATTCAAGCTTTATGAATAATCGATTCGCCATCAATAATTGTTTTGGTAAAGCCATCCTCCTTCCATTTTATAATTTTTCCGCCACTAGCCATGATTAAATGAACGGTAAAAAGTAAGAGCAAAGCGAGGGTGACTTATTTAGGCAGGCATATATATGACAGCAACACTCATGACAATGTCAATCATGTTACGCTATTATTAAAATGTTTCCTTTTCTTTTCATTACTTCTTTAACACACTACTTCTCCGCTGCGGCGCGGGTATTTTGCTATATATATAATATATGAATGACCTCCAAAGAGCGCTGAGACTTTTGATATCATGAACGTGTGTGCAAAAGGGGTCTCCTGCCCAGCAAAAGTCGAGCAGCCAGCGCAGCATAGCTGTGCCGGCCTTTGAGACGCTGACTGCGCTTCTGCCTTAAGTCAAAGTGAGCACTTTTAATTTTTTCATCCTCCCCTGCGCTATAGCCCAGACAAGTGCAAACACGGACCCCTTTTCTACACCACGGCAAAATAATATTAAGGCGATTCACACTTTCTTTTGCACGATACGATTATGAGGTCCTCACTCGGATTATGAAGACACGCACACGAGTGGAGGACTGACAGTGCCATCACAGCCGATTAATGGCGGGACGCCTCACCAGTCTACACAAGACCCACGCGACTGTCCCCAAAAGGCGATCATAACGCCAGCTTAACACATCTCTATACTATATAAAAGAAAAAGGCAACTTTCCTTTCTTTACACCTTTTTCCTTTTATCCCAAACCAAAGCCTTTCTCTTAACACTGCAGAGGACACAAAACTAATTTTCTTTAAATGCCGGTAAGGCACATTACCAGAGGCACAAATTTGAACGTTCACATAGAAAATGTAATTTCTATACCACAGCCGTCGTGTAGCGCCTTTCAAAAGGGATCTACTACCGAGAGATGATCCATATACATTTTAGCTGCTGTTAGTTCTACTTACCTGTTGTGTTACACAGTCTTTAAAATGTAGTTTACCTGAAACCACTCCAGTAGTTAATACACACGCTGTCTCTATAGAGTTTCTCCACACTGAATCCTCCAGGCACTACTTACAAAAGGTTACATTGACAATCGTGTTACGTTATTTTTAAAATCTTTCCTTTTCTTAGCACAAGCACAGCTGAGAAGCTTCGATGCATGTGCTCCATAACGCGCTAAAAATAATGCATTTAATCACACTTTGCATTACAAGCACAGGGAGCTTTTGTCAATGCATGATTTCCTGGTACACCGATTACATTGATCAGCGCATTCCCGATTCATTTTACCCTCGCACCACCTTTGTTTGAGAAGAAGTATGAAAAAATATGAGGTTAACACAGAAAAACATCACCAATTCAAGCTTTATGAATAATCGATTCGCCATCAATAATTGTTTTGGTAAAGCCATCCTCCTTCCATTTTATAATTTTTCCGCCACTAGCCGTGATTAAATGAACGGTAAATAAAGTAAGAGCAAAGCGAGGTGACTTATTTAGGCAGGCATATATATGACAGCAACACTCATGACAATGTCAATCATGTTACATTATTTTTAAAATGTTTCCTTTTCTTTTTCATAACTTCTTTAACACATGACATCGCTAAGCGGGTATTTTGCTATATATATATATCACAGCGACACTCATAACAGTGACAAAACAATTACATTGACAATCATGTTACGTTATTTTCGAAATGTTTCCTTTTCTTTCTCTTTCCTTCTTTAACACACTACTTCTCCGCTGCCAAGCTATATATTTTATATATATATATATATATATATATATATATATATATATATATATATATATATATATATATATATATATATATATATAGATAGATAGATATGAGAACAAAACTCATATCAATGACAAAACAATTACATTAACAATCATGTTACGTTATTTTTAAAATTTTTCCTTTTCTTTTAGTACCTTCTTTAACAAATTACTACTTCTCCACTGCGAAGCGCGGGTATTCTGCTAGTAAGTGTATATGTTGAATATGTCACTGTGCTCTGTACAAAAATATTTTATAAATCTACTTTTCTTTCTGCTCACATGTACAGCTAACACAAAGTCAGATTTAACACACAGGAGTTCCCCATAAGACAAGACAACTTAGGGACTACTGCGAAATGGGCAGTCAGACTGATGAGTATTGTATACTATTTCCGTGTGTCAAACTCAGCATGAAACTCTGTCCTCATTGCCT
This sequence comes from Polypterus senegalus, assembly GCF_016835505.1. Classification (NCBI taxonomy): domain Eukaryota; kingdom Metazoa; phylum Chordata; class Cladistia; order Polypteriformes; family Polypteridae; genus Polypterus; species Polypterus senegalus. Next base: position 24,039,962 of record NC_053158.1, read on the forward strand.
TGGTTAGAATGGCATGATTCACTGAAGTGGGGGCCTGCACCTACAGAAAGAGTATAAAGCCTTGGAACATTGCCCGGCACACCTATGAAGCTGACGGACGGATGGGAGATAACGTCATCCGATCCGGAAAATCCTTCCATCGCAGCGACAAAAATGGCAGACTCTACACATCGGGCCCCCAACTCCCGAATCCCTTGTCAAGGCTTCCTTTGTCTGTTATGCTGCGTAAACCACCATTGAAGAAAGCTAAGTTATTTCTCCTATGTGATTTCTTACCGCCGTATCACTAAGGGAGTGGTATCGCCTTTTTATGTTATATCTATATAGCTTCGGGTTATGTAACATGCCGCAATTTAAAAAGAACTCATTCTAACAAGGGTGCTAGCACCCTCTGCTGGATACAGCAACCCAACATTTATTGCCATATAGAATGATGGGGAACAACGGACTTATAAACTCCAGTCAGTTGGCACCACTTCTGCCAAGGCATCTTGACACATGCTTGTCCATTATTGGTGGAATCACTGACCAAGTGGATTGGGTTCTTAGTCACCTGCGTGTTTTATTCTCTTTGTCATTCGCCTATAAAGTTCTGAACGGTGAGCACCCACCTGGTCAACAGTTATTGTCCACACAGTTGCTCCACTCTCAGCCACTGTAGCTTGTAAGTCCTTTAGAGTCCTCAACGGTCTCTTGGTGGCCCCATTTACTAGATGTTTCACATGATTACTCTGTTTTATCGGACATCCCTGCTATTGTTAGATTTACAGCTGTGCCATACTCTTTCCATTTCTTCATGACTGGTTTACCTGAACTCCAAGAGTGATTTAATGACTTGCATATTTTCTTGACTTGTGCTTTTCAATCCTCTTTTCGAGGAAAAGTTTGGAGTCTTCTTTGGTCTGAATTGTTTAGGTTAGGCCACCATGTTGACTCACTACAAGTTGGCCCAACCAGACAAGACGCAATTTATATGACAACTGAAACCTCAGACAGATTAATTAATTCTGTGATGTGTGAAATGATCAGACTCGACACACTTAAAAAAAAGGTTTGGGGCAGCCACCAGTATAATTTCCCTGGCTGCAATGGGTTTTGAAAATCAAGACCTGATGGAGTCTTAAAACAAGAGGGAGGGTTCTTGGAAAAAAGTCTACTTTAAATGCCAAAAGAGGAAGTGATGTACTGGACCCAGAAGTGACGTGTTTCTGGGCGCAGGAACCGGATGTGACGTATTTTTGGGCACCAGAAGTGATGCTCTTCTGGGCGCCAGAACTGGAAGTGATGTCTTCATTGGTGGATTTCAGACAGGTTTTCCCATTTGTGGTCTGCAGAGACAGCAGAAGAAGGTTTAGCGCCCCCTGGCCTGGTGTGGAATTACCTTCACTTGGTCAACGTCCTCCTTCTCGCATGTGCGTGACAGATGCTAGAAACCAACTGGCTAACCCAGTGAGGATGTACAGTAGGTGTGTTGTATTAAAGGGATTGAATGCTTATGTGATCAATTCTTTTATGTTTTAAATTTGTAAAACTGTTTTCACAGCATTAAAGAGCCATTTTCTGTTGTTCAGTGTCAAAAAATGGCAAATTAAATTCACTGTGAGCCAATTTTTTATAATAATAAAATGAGAAAACTTTTCTAAGGGGTAAACCCTTCTGTATAGTTCCTCCATCCTTTCTTCATGGTGAATAGATTGCATTAATCCTGTCTTTGTTGACCAATGTCAATCTTTGGCAGTTAGAAGATGCACTGCAAAACATCCCAGCCAATTAGAGGCTAAGGTTCATAAGACTCCGCAGCCAACCGGAAGATCGTGTTCAGTTCAGTGAGCCAATCTGGGCGCTGGACTTCAGCTGTATGAACAATGGGTGCTGTTTACTGCATGTTGAAAGCGACGTCTTGCTAGTGGCGTGTAGAATCTTCGCATAACGTCCTGTGATCTTGTCATTTCAAAGAGAACATGGCTGTGAGCTACTTTAAGTACTATTGATGATTCACTCAGAGCCGGGAGATTCCTCTGTGTCTGAGTTATGCTGATCTGCTTTCATAAAGGGGTCTCGACTCACATATCATTACTAACTGGCAACCTAAATTTTGCTTTTAGAAGTAAGGCATATCAGCAATGGTTTTATTTATAATGAAATATTTTTTTACTTTACTGCCTATTGTTTAGCCTTTAGAGGTGATACACATCAGCTGTGCATTTCATGTACAAAAGAAATACGATTTCACTTTAGGTACTTTCATTTTGCCTTTACTCAGCAATGTTTTTTTTTATTTATGAGTTATAATGTTTTATCTTTTTTACTTTTCCTGGCTTATGTTTTGCCCTTTGGAGTTGTTGTGCTTTTTAGGTACAAGGAAATGCTCTTTATTTTGCTTTTACTCAGCGATGCTTTTTATTTATAAGGGAGCGCCTTTCCATCTCTTTATTTCACTGTTAGCGAAAGTTGGCACAGGATTGTTTTGAAACACAACAGAGACTTGCGGTAACGTTTATTTTATCAATGAAGGCCATGTGCTTATATTTTTTCATTTAGTTTGTTTTACTTAGCACAGGTTTCTTTATTAATCTGTTACATTGTGTTGTCTTGAATTTCCCTGAAGGTAAGAATAAAGTATCTATCTATCTATCTATCTATCTATCTATCTATCTATCTATCTATCTATCTATTTATTATATAGTGCCTTTCCTATCTATCTATCTATCTATCTATCTATCTATCATATAGTGCTTTTCAGATCTATCTATCTATTGTCACACACGTGCACATGGGAGGCAGCTAAAGGGCTTGAGTGAAGGCAGTTCTGAAGCATGCCGGGATGTGGCAGAGTGCACTGACTCTTTTCCTCCCTTTCTTGTAGACCATTCATGGGAGGTCCCACCTGGCTTTTTTGACGTCACTTCCGGGACCAAGCCTATGGAAGGAGACCTTACAGGATCCAGCCCCTGTGATGTCACGTCCAGACTTGAACCAATGGCTGAAGACCATGAGCCCGATCCATGTGATCTCACTTCCTGTCTTCCCCTTTAAAAACCTGCACCTTTTCCCTAGTCCCTCAGTTCTGTTTTGGACTCGGTTTTGTGCACATCAGTGCTGTATTTGCTAAATCATTTCTTTTGCAACCAGGGTACCAGATTATACGGGTGGCTGCCCCAAACCTGACTCTGTCTCATATCTATCTATCTATCTATCTATCTATCTATCTATCTATCTATCTATCTATCTATCTATCTATCTATCTATCTATCTATCTATCTATCTATCCACTTAATTCTTCTAAAATGACATCAAGTTGAGTTTTGAAAATACCTAAAGTCCTACTTACCACACTACATGGTCACTTATTCCAAGTGTCTTTGGTTCTCTATGTGAAGAAAAAGTTCCTATTGTTTATATGAAATTTATCCTTTACAAGTTTCCAGCTGTGCCCTCATGTTCTTAATAAATTTAATCCACAGGAATAATTCCCTTCATAATTTTGAACACTTCACTCATGTCTCTTCTTAATCTTCTTTTTCTTAAACTGTAAAGGCTCAGCTCTTTTAATCTTTCCTCCTAATTCATCCCCTATCTGTAGCCCTGGACTCAGCCTAGTCGCTCTTCTCTGGACCTTCTCTTGTGCTGCTATGTCCTTTTATTGCCTGGAGACCAAAACTGCACACAGGACTCCAGATTAAGCTTCACCAGTGTGCTTTAAAGCTTGAGCAGAACCCCCTGTGACTTGTACTCCACACATCAAGGCGCTATATAACGTGACATCCTGTTAACCTTCCTAATGGCTTCTGAACACTGTCTGGCAGTTGATAGTATCAAGTCTATGATTCCTAAATTCTTTTCATAAGGTGTTCTTTCAATTTTCAGACCTCCGATTGTGTATTCAAACCTCACATTTTTAATTCCTATGTGTAATACTTTACATTTACTGATATTAAAGTTCATCTGCCACAAATCTGCTCAAGCCCAGCCAAGTCCCTCTGTAATGATTCAACGGATTGTCGATTATCTGCCAATTCACCTATCTCTGTGATTTATTTAATTAGTTTGTTATTTATATTCCTCTCCAGGCTCTTTTTCCTCAGAAGACTGTGTTCCTTTAATGTGAGAAGTGACATCCTTCACATCTTCCATAACACTTCCCAGTGTGATTTTCTACGTTGTGATGTGCTGGGGTGGTAACATCACTTCAAGAAAGGCCCAAAGAATTAACAAGCTATTTAAAAGGGCAAATTCAGTCATGAGAGACACTCTGACCCCCATCATAGTGAATGAGAAAATGAAAACAAAACTGAGTGCCATTATACAATACAATACAATACAATTTATTTTTGTATAGCCCAAAATCACACAAGAAGTGCCGCAATGGGCTTTAACAGGCCCTGCCTCTTCACAGCCCCCCTAGCCTTGACACTCTAAGAAGACGAGAAAAAACTCCCAAAAAAAACCCTTGAAGGGAAAAAATGGAAGAATCCTTGGGAAAGGCAGTTCAAGGAGAGACCCCTTATCAGGTAGGCTGGGTGTGCAGTGGGTGTCAAAAAGAAAGGGGGTCAATACAATACAATATACAGAACAGAACACAGGTAATCCTCAATACAGAATAAAAAAAAATATTACAAGTATGGAGCAGAATTTAACAGTAGATGATATCCCATAATATGATTTGGATTTGTTTGGAGTCCTGGAGACCTCAGCCATCAAGCTGCCTCCCCAATTTGGCCATTCCACAGCTGAAATAGCACTGGGCCAGCCAATCTGATGAAAGGACCCCTCTTACCCACGATTCCTGTGGATCCTCCATCAGAGATGACTTTACCTTAGGCAGGCAAAACAACTTGGTAGGTGGGCTGTGGCACCAAGTGCCACATTTGAGTATCAAGAAGAGAAACAGAATAGATAGATAGATAGATAGATAGATAGATAGATAGATAGATAGATAGATAGATAGATAGATAGATAGATAGATAGATGGATAGATAGATAGAAACTTTTTTAATCCCAAGGGGAAATTCACATACTCCGCTGAATAGATGAGGGTTAGTAACAAATTATAACTGTCATGTTACTTATGGATTCTAAATTGTCCCTAGTGTGTGCTTGGTATGTGTGTGTGTGCCCTGCGGTGGGCTGGCGCCCTGCCCAGGGTTTCTTTTCTGCCTTGTGCCCTGTGTTGGCTGGGATTGGCTCCAGCCGACCCCCCGTGACCCTGTAGTTAGGAAATAGCAGGTTGGAAACTGGATGGATGGATGTTACCTATGTTTTAGTGCTAATGAGTAACAACAGAGATGCAGTCTGTAAAGTTAATCAGCAGCTCTAGTCAGGGTGTGCTAAACTGAAGTCATGAGGATTTAAAAGCTGAGACCGAAGGGGCACCTCTTATAGTAGCAATGAAGAACGCTGCACATCCACTCTCTGACACACCAACGCTGAGGACTGACAGCCAACGAATCATTCAGTAGAAGCGTGTCTGTCTCATTTCTTTTGTTAATTGCTGTTTTCTTGCCATTACCACTGGAATATTACCAAAGTAGGTGTAGTAACACAGACTCTGTTCCAACTCTGCTTTAAGACACACAGAGGGTTTTTAAGTAATCAACAGAAGCTGGGACACCTGTGCAAATTGCTGTCTTCAACTTTCAAGGCTTAATTTACTTCAATTGCTGTCGAACATCTGTAGGTTGTAACCTATTAGTTGTTCCCTGAGGAAGGTCCATTTGTAATATTCTGAAAGTTCAGTTTTTGCTCATCTAAATGTTTAAATTTAAATTTCTGGCAATTTCCTGCTTACCTTTTCACCATTTTAGGTCATTCATTACATTTCAGCCTTTTTAATTTGAAGAAAATTTTGAAGAAAAACTCTAAAAACAGAGACGTCCTAAAACCTTTGACAGGTAGTGCACCTTCTGAAGGCCCTGCATGTGCTGATAATACGTTTTGGTTTAAAATGCTACAAAGCACACATTAATAACATTCAGTTCATCACAGTTTTATTGAATGCTTCTGAGGCCAATGAAGGGTGCAGTCCTGTCTCAGGCCCTGACATGCACAATGGCAGCCCTGCCCAGACGAATGTTTGAGGCTTAGGCCTCAATCTGTTAAATACATTTCCCATTCTATAGCACCTTTCTATAGCTAGTGTTGTCCTTCAAGTAAAGACTCATGCTACGATTATTTGCAGACTTTTTATAATTGCAGCACAGATCAACCTTCTTTGGGTTTTGTAGTCTGTGAGGAATTAAAAGCCCACCTTCTGGTTTCCAGTTCAGTCCATTAGCCAATAGGACCGACAAAGACCTGCCAGTGCAGTTGGTTGTGGCCTTTTTAAAGTATACAACCTGCTTAACAAAATATTTAATTGAACAGTGTGCCTTGATGTCAAAAAGTCCCGAGTCCCTGCGACTTGCTTAGTGGATCAAATGTGAGCCGAGTCACAGACGCATCGACAGAGGAGGTCGGTGGGAATTCTTTAATAAACCAAAGCTGCCTTCAATTTTGTAAACTGTGTTTGCTGACCCTGAGTTGACATTGGCACAATCCGTCGCTGGATGAGCACAGGGGAGCCTGTCACAGTTGAACAGGTCAGTTGTTCATCATTATTTATTGGTATTTTGCTTGTGGGCTTTTCTTTTATCACAGTTCCAAAAGTCTAAAACAATTAGAGGGATCCTATTGTGCCGGGTTTAAGCTGCACCCTCAACTGAATTCTTCCAAATGATTAATCTTTTCTTTTACAGCTTTCACACTTGCTTATGATTAGTTTTATTTATTGAAGCATTTGTTGGCTCATTTATGTGAATGTCTTACAGTATTTCCCAAGGAATCCTAATTTATAGACGAGCAGAATTGATTCTTAGGAAACCTCCAGGGTGCTGGAGGTGATGTCGACATTTTCCAGTAGAACAACGGTTGACATTAAAGTGTTGTTTGATCGAGAAGTTGACTATACAGCATTGTTACAGTTTGGACATTGTAGACGGACTCAAATTATTCAAGATCTGACCGATGAGAAATCCAAGTGAAGGGCTTCACTGAACTGGCAATGCTTACCAGAATGCTGCTTAATTATTTGAATTTGTTCAAAGTGACCTGTAAAACTTGTCCATCCCCTGGGAAGTTTTCACATGTTGTTGTTGTAAAGCATTGACTAAGAGTGGATTTAAATTAGTCTTTTTGTTGCTCAGGTTAGGTCAGGTTGGGGAGCATGCACTGGTACACCACACGATGAAACAGCTCGGGATCCCGGTTGGCAACCCCACAGACAGACCAGTCCAGTCCCACCCTCCGGAAATGTCTCTCTATCTGCCACAGCCAGATGTTACGTGGGCTTCCCCTTGGCCTGGTCCAGCCACTCGGGTCCTCAACAATGAGAGTCCTGTGAGTCGATCACCCTCTAGTGCCGTAACTGACACTCCATCACAATGCAGGTAATGTGCCTCATTTGGGACTCCGTGAGAAACCGCTCATTAAACACAAAGTCAAACCAACGGTACCCAAGGACTCTGCGAAGAGACGCAGTACTGAAGGAGTCCATCCTTTGTCTCAGGTCACTGGATAGTGTCCATGTCTCACAAGCATATAGCAATACGGGATGCAGCAAAGACTTGGACCTCCGTCCTTTTGCAGAGATATCGGGAGTGCCATACACCCCTCTCCAGCGACCTTATGACTCCCCCATACTCTTCCAGTCTGTCTACTGACTTCATTGGAAGAGTCACCGGGTCTTTTGTCAGTGACTGGAGCCGGAAGAACCAGCAGCAGCTACTATTTAACAAAATAAAGTACGGTAAAGAGTTGACAGGTGCAGTGCTGAAAGGTTCATAAAGTGAAGATTCCCCCAAGACACTTAATCAGATTTTCTTTAATGTTAGGTAATGCCTTCACTTACTGGCTTGGCGGAGTCCTCTTTTTAAGGGCACTAGCCGTGTTAGTGGTCAGTGGAAGGGCAGTTTTCAGATCTGCACACCCTTTATGCTGCTAAAAGCCGGCAAGCAGCTGATTTCACAACATTCAGGAAGCACGAAACAGGAAAGGAGGAAAGCATTCGCTGTTACGGGTCAAAGCAAACTTTATTGTCACCTCAAGCATTTACAAGTATGCAGATAGATGAAATTGCAAAGCTCAGGGTCCACAGTGTAACAACATGAAGTGTATATAAAAAAATTTAAAATTAAATTAAAATTAGAATTCTTCTACTTCTTCTTTCGGCTGCTCCCATTAGCGGTTGCCATAGCGGATCATCTTTTTCCATATCCTCCTGTTCTCATCATCTTGTTCTGTTACATCCATCACCTTAGGCCTTCATCTTTTTCTCTTACCTGGCAGCTCTATCCTTAACATCCTTCTCCCAATATACCCAGCATCCCTCCTCTGCTCATGTCCAAACCAACGTAATCTCACCTCTCTGACTTTGTCTCCCAATTAAAATTTTTAAAAATTTAAAATTAAAACGCAAACAAGACAAGACATTGTGCAAAGACAGCAATATTGATTGTTCGTGTATGTTATGTCGTATTACCATTTAAGAATTTAGGTGAGATGTACGTAAGATGGTATATACCAGTAGGAATAAAATATGGATAAGGTGGTGTTCCTCCCTGTCTGTCTGAATGGTAGAAGCCCTTTGCCTTTAAGCAAATGAATAGGAAATACTTAAAAGGCTCAGTGCCATTAGTAAGGGTTGGGTGGTGAGGACAGGTGTCGCTATTCTGCGTTCAAAGGTTCATCCCCCCATGCTCAAGGTTGCCTTTTTAAGCCAGTAAATCTCCTAGATTTTGGGGAGAACTTCAGCACTTGTGGAGAGAGGGGTTTTGACTGCTACAGTGCCTTTGGAACAGTTATTCGACCTTTTTCTTTCTACAGTTTTATTTTCTTTGGTACCTTTGGACTGCGAACATTTTCTGAGGCCTTGCCTATAAGTACTATACACAAATTTTTTCAGTAATTTATTGAATTCGTCCTGTTTGTTGGATACAACTATTTTTGTTCTGCTGGATTGTTTTATATATATATATATATATATATATATATACTAGTTATGTCGCCAACTACGCTAGCATGTTAAAGTTGTCTGTGAAGGGCTACCTGTTTAAACGCGGCTGCCAGTCGTGAACTGGGCCCTTCGTCGTACAGCATTATGATTTTTTATAATGGAAACAAAATTAAAAAAGAAAACCCTTGGATATTGATTCGATAGGAACGGCCTACTCAGAATCACTGTCCGAATCGTAATTATGTGGTGGTGTAGGAGTATTTCTGCTTCTGTCCGTTCACAATCCGTCTCGTTTTCACGACGCTGTCGTTTTCTCTCACGATGTCTTCTCAACCTTTCTCCAATCTCGCAGGTTGCTTTGTAGCAATCTAAAGAGTAAGGCAATATACACGGAACAATGATTATTAAAGGGGGACGCATAGGTATCCAGGCTCTTTAAAGCATAAATAGAGATCACTTCACTGACATGTGAGCAAGGCACGGTACAACTGTGAGATGCGCAGCACTCGCCGGCTACAACGTAACAATAATAATTTCCGGAACGTGCTGTTACGTTGTCATTCATTTTACCCACTGTCTTTCTTTCATTCATATGTTACGTAGGCACGTACCTTTTATCTTTGGCAATCTCATTCTCTAACCAGGCCTCAGGAGCTAACCAGCGTAACACTGTCCACCACCCCTTTCGTTATTCCGGCACATTGTTGACATCCGTGAGTAACAACAACGTACTAAACTGGAAGGTGATTTACGCATGCGTGGAATTCGCGGACAAACAAAGATCAAGATCTAAATGAAGATCTCTTTAGTTAATTTAAAGCACAACAATTTGTTTAGTTTGAATGTCTGTGTTTTGAGGTGTGACTGGAGTACTACAGTCTTCAGTAGTATAAGCCTGGAGGAGATTCTTAATGTAATGCCTATGTTTTAGCTGTCTCTCTACTGCCATCTAGTGCTGCTTCTTCTAATTCATTCGCGGGCAAACAAAGATCAAGACCCAAATGAAGATTATATATAGAGATATATATATTTTTTAATTTTGTTGTTGTGGACTTTGTCCTTTATCTCTCCCACCAATACTGGTTTATCATCCATCCATCCATTATCTAACCCGCTGAATCCGAATAGGGTCACGGGGGTCTGCTGGAGCCAATCCCAGCCAACACAGGGCACAAGGCAGGAAACAATCCTGGGCAGGGTGCCAACCCACCGCAGGACACACACAAACACACCCACACACCAAGCACACACTAGGGCCAAGTTTGAATTGCCAATCCACCTAACCTGCATGTCTTTTGATTGTGGGAGGAAACCGGAGCGCCCGGAGGAAACCCACGCAGACACGGGGAGAACATGCAAACTCCACGCAGGGAGGACCCGGGAAGCGAACCCAGGTCTCCTTACTGCGAGGCAGCAGCGCTACCACTGCGCCACCGTGCCGCCCTGGTTTATCATTTTTTTGCAATCAACATTGGTGACTTTACTTTCACGAGACTTTGTACTTTATCTGGGTTTTAAGGTACCTTGAGCGCCGTCCGGCTATGAACTACTAGCGGACACTGGCCGAAGGCAGTGTTTCATGACACACCAGAGATATGAATGTCACTGCTGAGGTAAGTAAACCTCTCGACGAGGTCGACCTTCTCTCTGCAGTCAGATACACTGCTGATGGCCGTGGCCAAGAGGTCATTAAAGGCCTGGATGTTTACTCAGGACACTCATAAGCCCAGACATTCAGACTCCTCACTCAGTCTCTCAGAGCTCCAATCAGAGTCTTCATTGATGCTGATCAACAGAAAAACACACCTTAATGTCAAAGTTAAAACAGATCTTAGCATAATGTTCTAAATTAATTACAAACAAAAAACACAAAATAGCAGATGGTTTAAGAATTCAACCCCTTAAAGATCACTGGTGCAGCCCATTGATTTTAGACATCACAGAGTTAGTTCAATGGAGACCACCCATCTGGAGTTCAACTCAATAAGTGCATCTGGAAATGGAAGGGCTTGAGGTGGCCTAACCTGCACAATGAAGACAACAGAACACTCTAAGCAACTCTGTAAAAAGGTGATTGAAAAGCACAAGTCAGGGGATGAAGACAAGAAAGCAACCAAGTCACTGAATATCCAGTTTAATCCATCATGAAGAAAGAGTGCGGCACAGCTGGAAATCTGCCTAGAGCAGGCCATCCATAGAAAACGGAGCGATCGTGTAAGAAGAAGACGAGTCACTGAATATCCCTTGCAGTCCATTGAAATCATCCGTTACGGCTTTGAAAGAGCTGTTAATCTGCCTAGAGCACAAAAACAGAGTGTGTGTGTAAGAATAAGACAAGTGAAGGAGGCCACCACAAGACCTCTGAGAACTCTGAAGGAGGCTGTGCAGACAACAACTGCATCACCTTTCACAGCTTTATGGTTGAGAGAAAGTCACTGATTAGAAATAAAGCACACATTTGAGACTCTGAAGTCAGCAAGAAGAAGGTCCCATGGTCTGATTTGACCAAAATTGAGCTTTTTCACCATCAGATTGAATTCAGCCCATTATCAGAGCACGGTGGTGACAGGATCAGGCCGTTAGGACGCCCCTATGCAGCAGGCCTGCAGAAGACTTGCGTACTCAAATAGAGGCAGCAAAATATCCTGGAGGAAAACCTGATGCAGTCTGCAAGAAACCTGAGTGTTGGGAGAAGATTTGTTTTCCATCAAGACAACAACCAAAAGCATAAAGTCAAAACTACCGAGGAATGGCTGAAAACAACAATGTGAATGTCCTGGAGTGACCAGGGCAGAGTTCAGTCCTCAGTCCACTTGAGAACTTGTGGCTGGACTTGAGCCATTGTAAAAAGAAGAATGTGGAAAATGTACAAAGTCCAGATGTGCAAAATTGATAGAGAAAGACCAGAGCACATAGACCCAAGGCTGTCATGGCTGCCAAAGGTGTATCTGCTAAATGCTGACTTGAAGAGAGTGAATGCTATGCATCTTTGTAATTAATCTAGATCACTTTGCAGAAATTGGTTTTCACTTTGACATTATGGAGTCTGTTGACTTGGAATCATGGGGATGTCCTTGTGGTTTTCCTTGTATCGGGCGTGAGGTGGTGGCACTTTGGAGTTATTTTTTGCTTTTTCCATTCTTCATATGCAGCAATTCGACCTCTCGCATTTATGGTTTTTTTTTGAAGTTTCATTAATGCCTTTTGATTTGGTCTTCAGCTCGTTTTAATGGCTTTTGTCACAACTTTGAACGTTCGAAACTTGGAGTCCGATACTCAAAGTTCCAGAATTTGGGAGTCTTTGTGGTGCAAACGTGTTCATGTTGCTTTCCTTTTGTCTAAAGAAGCTCCCCTCTTGGCAGTAGGCGATATTTAGTGGCAGCCTCATCTTCTGTGTCCTGTCAAAGAAGTGCGCAGTTGTCTTAATCATGGAGCGTAAGCTCACAGTTAAAATTCGGGCTCGGGTTTGGAGGAGTTTGGCTGGTTTTGCTATTTTTTACTTGAACTTGGTGGCAGGTAACTTAGTCTCTATGTGACTTCCATGCCATATCAATCTTTTCTTCACTATTTGGACAAACACTCCACCAAAGAATGAACTTACACAGCTTCCACATGAAGCATGGCAACACAAATGTTCCTGTAGCATCCCACTCCAACAGCTAAGGACACTGTGAGGGACTTTAAAGTCACAGTGGTTATGGGTAACTTCAGAACACAGCAAGAGAGAAAAGAATGGGAAGTCAAACTCATGCTAAAACTGAACACATTACATCATGGCTTAAATAGAGACAAGAGTTTTATGGCCAGATATGAGGATTGTTTGCATCTCTCGGACTGACACAGACCACCTGACTACAGACCCACATTGTATGGAAAAACTCATCAGAAACTTCAAAAGACTTTGTTGGACAGTTATCTTATCCAAAGATCTTGACCATACATTGTTCTCCTCTCTTGCTAAATGAATCTTAGCCTGGAGAGGTCTATTCATTTTTTACATCTAAGATGTCTCACTTAAAGGTTTTCCAATGCTGTATTTGTCCTAGTCTGTATATAAACACAAGGAATGGCAGTTTCTGTATTCCATCTTACCTGAAGAAGGGGCCTGAGTTGCCTCAAAAGCTGGCATATTGTAATCTTTTTAGTTAGCCAATGAAAGGTGTCATTTTGCTTGACTTACTACGTCCATAATGGCTAACACGGTACAACACCCTAGTACTACTTTCTCTGTTTCATTAATTTTAAGTTGTGCTGGTTACAAACTAATTTTGGGTGTTGTCACCAAACGCGGTGCATCATAATCTCCTTCATTCCGTCCAATCCCTGTGATCTTTGTGTCTGACCTAAATGTCATCAGCTCCTTTCAGTTGCTGAACCCTGCGTTTTACACTGACAGTCACAACAACAATAACAACTTATTTCTTGTTTGGCCCAAAATCACACAAGGGACTCCTCAATGGGCTTTAACAGGCCCTGTTTTTATTTGACAGGCCCCTTTTTCTGCATTCCTTGAGAAGGCAAGAAAACAAAACTCCCAAAAAACCTTTGCAGTGAAAACATGTGAGAAATTTTGGAAAGGGCAATTCAGACAGAGACCCCCCTTCTAGGTAGGTTGGGCATGCAATGGGTGTCAAATAATGGGGTAAATACGAGACACAAAACAGAACACCAGTAGTGCTCTTCACAGAGCTAGGTAGCCAGTCTGTCATGGTCACCTCAGACATACAACACAACAGTACAAACGACTTTGTTCTCACACAGCATCCTCACCACATACAAACGCAGAGCACCACGACAACTCTCAAGGCAAAATGCGGCACTCCTTGTGTGATTTTGGGCTATACAAAATAAATTGTATTGTATTGTATATAAGGATAGAGATTTGTTCAAATACATCAAAACAAAGTAGAAACGAATTAACAAAACTAATAAACAACACTATTTGTCCATCAGCTGATTGTAGAGAAGGAATCAGACAAAGGCACACAATGGGTGGTGAACGTACCATCGTCACGTGAATGTCAGACCGGATTGGACTGAAGTGCTCCACAGCGGCATGAAACACAAAGGCTGACAGTGGAGGTCTTCTTCTTTTCTCTGCTCTACCGAACAGTAAAGAGAAGAAGTGCTGTGTGGGTAGAATTCTGATTTAAGGGGATCTTTGGGAAGTGACAGTCTAAGCTGTCAATACGTTTGCCTATCTGTTATTTTTGGAGTTGCCTTCTGGGACTGTAAATGTATTGCTCGAAGAAGAATACCATTTATTTTTGACTTTTTTTCCTGTTCTTTTTGCTGACTGATTTTGTTTGATTGCATGACACTGTACTGAAGACTTTGATATTGCACCACCATTTTACTGGTCTATGTCTCCCACTCACCAATGGTCAACTTGGTCATGAACTTCAAGTTGCTCAGGGCATCTTCTATGCGGAAGTAAAAATGCATAGGGCGTCACAGGCACACGTTTGGCTGTGTGGAAAATTTGCTCTACCATGCATTTACAGCACGTTTATGGGCCAGCGAATGTATGGAGGGCTCTGCATTTCAAGATCACAGGGTTCTTCACTGAAAGTCTTTCCGTGTTAGATTCTGTGATACGACGTGAAGGGTATTCCAAAGTCCTAAGGCTTATGGGCAACAGGCCTTCTCACCACTTCCTACCTTCAAATGGAAGACCTCCAATTATGTGAAGGTGCATCACGACAAAGGGGAACTGCAATAAATGAAGGAGAAAGACTGAAGGAGCTGTTGTGAAATCAATGGCACACTTTACACGCGCTCACACCTGACTAATTCAGACTTATCTAGCAGACTGACTGCGACTGGATGACGTGAGGAAGCCTTTCAAAACTCCCACAGACAGAGCTTACAATCTCCACTCAGGACGCACAATTCATCAGCCATCCTTATTTTCAGAATTGCTTATTTCATTTTAAGTCAATAATTACTTCATCTTCCTTCTAGCCATTCATTTTCTGAGCCTGCTTTTTCCATTACAGGCCAATTTACACTCACTGACCGGCCTCACCTGAGTGTCCTTGGGATGTGGGAGGGAAACTGAAGCAACCAGAGGACAATCCAAGAAAGGCCATGGGACCTTTGATATGACCAGGCTGGTATTGTGTCTCCTGGAGTTGTGAGGTATCCGCAAAACAACGCACAGTACACTTAAAATGACTAGGAAAAATGACACTTTGTAAAGAGCTGTGAGATCCATAGGAAGTGGGAAACATTCTCAGGACAGCCTGCTGGACCTGGATGAACTATTTCAGAGTGGCGGTGCAGAGAATTCAGATTTAATAAGCAAAGTCTTAACACATTTAAACAAATCAAGTCACTCCACACCCACCTTGTTCAGAACTACTGCAAAACACCATTATGAATAATGCACCTTCTGTTCAAATTTAGCCTCTAGAGTTGTTTATACTGCCTTCTTCTGGAACTATAAGGTATTAGAACATTAGAACAATCTACAGTAGGTGAGAACAGGGCATTCAGCATAACAAAGGTCGCCAGTCCTATCCACTTAATCTCTTCCAAAATAACATCAAGTCGAGTTCTGAAAGTTCCTAAAGTCCTACTGTCTACCACACTACTTGGTAGCTTAGTCCAAGTGTCTATGGTCCTCGGTTGTGTAAAATTTACCCTTAACAAGATTCCAACTTGTGTCCCCGTGTTCTTGATGAACTCATCTTAAAATAACATAAGACTGACTACTATTGTGTTAATGCTGGTGTTTGAGCTGTATGCAGCCATACAATCGTAAGTTAGCAGAATGAACAGAAGTGGGCTGAGTACACAGCCCTGGGGGGCACCAGTGCTCAGCGTTGATGGTACAGGAGATGGTGTTTCTGATGCAGATGGTTTGGGGTCTGAGGTTGTCCTGGATCCATTTGCATAGGGATGTGTTGTAGCCTTTCTCATCAAAGGGATGATGCTGAACTAATGTCCATGACCCACATACTAGCATGTGTCTCTTTTGCTGAGATGGGACAGGGCTAGACGAAGAGTAGATGGTATGGCTTCCTCAGTGGAATGGCAAACTGGGGGTTTCAGGTGATGTGTGAAGTCCGGGTTTCGCGTGGCCCAGGACTCACCTATCAAAGCACCATGACGACCATGCTATAGGACAATAAGTCATTGAGGAAAGAGACATAGGACTTCAGCATGGCTATGATGGTGAAGGTTTAGAAGCATTTGTGGATGACTGCCTGCCTCTGGAAAATGTTGAAGATGTCTGTAAAGATATTTGTCAGCTGCTTTTCTGCATTTTCTGAGCACTTGGCCATATTGGTTGTCTGGTCCAGCAGCTCTTCTTACATCAACTGTGCACAAATCTGGCACCTGTTCCTCTTGCGGAGGGATGAACTTCCTCACACGTATGTCATTCAGGGCATCAAACCACACATTTAGAACATTTGGAAGAGTGGCATCACCACTACTGACATGTGGTGTGGTCTTATAATCTGTAATGGCTTGGAGTCCCTGTCAAATGCACCATGTGTCTCTGTTGACCTGGTTATGAATTTCCTTGCCATACTCTTCCTTGGCTGCCTTAATGCCCCTGAAATAGGTTTGCTCTCACTGACCTGAGGACTGCCTTGTCATCTGATCTTAAGGCAGCAATTATGAGCTTTAAACAGTGTGCATACCTCCAATGTCACCCACAGTTTCTGATTTGCAAATATTCTGATGTTCTTTAAGTCGATCATATCATCCATGCATTGTTAATGAAGCCAGTGACTGATGATGCGTCCTCCTCTAAACTGATCTGATGGTCATAGTAGCAGTTACTTTAAACAGGACCTGGTCCATGTGATCAAAACAATTCTGCAGGGTTGAAACAGCACCCTCATGCTACCATGATAGAGTCTGGCTCTCCATGACCTTAAACTAGCTTAAGTGTTGTTTCTTAGCTAATATACTGAAAGGACTGACTGATTGATTATTTGTACTCGGTGCTGCACAACTAAGATGAGTCTTCTGAGAATATTTATGGAGGCTTTGAGTGAGAATCTGCCTAGAGACCATGCAGTTGGCCTCTAACAAAGAGCAACTGTAACTGACGCGGTTGGATTTTTAGATCACTTTTCAAAGGTAATTCCTTCACCCCGTGTAATTACTGTTGAAGGCAAAAAATGTAAAAGCCTCCCTTATATCAATACAGCTGTAGTCATTTGAAAGGCTTTCTTCAACGTTTTCCCAGCAGCATGTATTTTTCCAGAAGCAGAAATAGCTTTTGGTGCACCCACGGCTAAGGGGATTGTTTCCTGTACCAACTCAATAATTTAAGCTTTTGCTTTATTTTTTGCTTCTTGACATGACAAGTCCTTAATTGCAGTGGTTTAAATATTTCTGCAGTTCCCAGTTGCTTTACCGGCACTGACAGCTGTTCGGATTCTTCTCTTCTCATGAGGCTGACATCAAGAAGACAGAAAAGAGATACACAGTCTTGCGATTCAAAAATCTAATCCCTGTGAGGTCTTTTGAGAGGTTGTTTTTCTGCCCGTTTATTTCAAATAAAATTGCACCTGACCTCCCGCCGACTACTCTAGTAAGTTGCAATTTGGTTCAATCAGGGCATCAGGAAGTCTGAAACTTCAAAAGAGTATCTGACATGACATGTACATTTGTTAAGGAGCTAACAGCAAAAAAAAAAAAAAAATGACAGTTTGATATTCAAAAAATCTTTGGGTGGAAATTACAAGAGTTGGGGGTCATCTGTTATTTCTCTATCCGAGGGTCAGAGTAGCTTATCAGGTAAGGAGCTCTCCTGGGTGCTACAAAGTTACAGTTTGAAACGCTGAGCATTGACTTCTATGAAAAGCAATATTTGTGGTTAACACGTCTACCTTGTAGCTCCTTATCAGAGCTTTAACAGCACAATAAACATACAGTATATGAATGTTACCCATGTAATATTTCAATCCTTTGTATAGTGTAGTAAAGGTCTGCAAATTATTCTGTGATTAATCATAATGTCCCGCTTGTTAGTGCAGAAAAATCCATTTCTTAGTATGTGCACAGTCAACTTTTAACACCCAGAGGTAATGTGAATCTCAAACAATGTGTTATTATTGAAATTCTTGTGATGCATCAAACGGTCACAGAACCTTAAAACTTACATTCAGAGACCAAAATCGTGAAAACTGCTAGCCATTGCCCTTTATGAAGTGAGGATTCTGAGAAAAGACAAGCGGTGCTCATTGACTCTCCTCACTCTAGCTGGCCAACAGCAGCGGTCACTTGGGTGTTCCTCCAATGTGGTAATCAGCCCATGTGAAAGGGCCAAAAAAAGCTATCACTGTCCAAGAAAAGTTTGAACAACATTATTAATGCCTTATGATATTCAAGGTTCCATGAAGGATAATATTCAATCACTACAATGAGAAGAAAGAGGTGGTTTCAGATTTACTTTACTGTGATGTTATTTACTCTTTATGCCACAAATCCATCACATTGAAGCAGAATCCAAAAAGTAGTCAGTGGAGTGGCATTATCCAATTTACTAGTCAGGGATACAACACAATTGTGTGGTCACATCTCACGTATTTGGGCTCCATAGTAAAATAAAGACTTTGTCTGCTCTAGAGAAGGTTCAGAGGAGAATGACTAGGTTAATTCTAGGACTGTAAGACAGGTACGAACTGTAAGAGACAATCTTACAAAGTTAAAGCTTTGAGTTAAACACATATTGAATAGAATACTAATTTATTTCATAGTCATAGACAATGGTATATTCTTTTCTCCCTGCAAGTTAATAAGAGATACTGTAGAACTTTCTTGCTATAACTAAGATAGATTGTGTTAATTGAGTTGTTGTTTAGAAAAAGTCACGGTGCTCAGGGACTTAAAAGACCCATTTTCAACATAGAAATGGGATAGGCGTACAGTTTTCTGACCATTTGGAAATGGTTCAGAAACGTTTAGAAGTGATCTCTAATGATTTGAAATGAAACAAGATTTATAAGCTTTCAACAGAACTGCTATTTTTCTTTTTTCTTTTTTGTGTGAACTGTTTTACTTTAAATGTTAACTAAGATATTTGGTCTGTGGAATCATTTTGAC
Organism: Polypterus senegalus; assembly: GCF_016835505.1. Lineage (NCBI taxonomy): Eukaryota > Metazoa > Chordata > Cladistia > Polypteriformes > Polypteridae > Polypterus > Polypterus senegalus. The sequence goes on from NC_053158.1 coordinate 24,059,019, forward strand.
GCGTCAGGCTTTTGCTGAATCCCATTTACAAGCTGGAGCTGCAGAACTTTGATATTTTTGGGTAAACGCAGCTACATGCAGAGAAACTGAAGGAGTTTAAGCAAACATTCAGGGGCACCATGATCATGAGGACAGTGGATGTCTGCTGCTACTTTAAATTCTTAAGAATACATGAACCCTGTTAAAGGTAAATTATTTTCAAATGTTCTTCACACAGAGAACCGTAGACGTGTGTAATAAGTTAGCAAGTGACGTATAGTGATGAGTGAACCTCTCTGAATTCGCCTTGCTTCGAATTCGGTGAAACCACGGAAATGTTTGGAAAGTTCAGCAAACTCTGCAAAAGGCAATTAAGTCAATCAGGAAGGAGAAACTAAAGTAGATTTGAGTGGTTAATAATGGTGTAATTATCTGTGAAGTGTCTCTGAGGGATAGAGAATCGTCTGCTAACTTTGCTGGACTGATGATTGTGACCAGATAGTGGCATGAGCTGTGAGAAAGCTGTGCTAATCACTGTACCTCCATACCTTAATGAGATCAAATTAATAGAATTAAGTATCATAAAAGTAAAATTGCTTGCAGAGTGACAACAGGAGCAGGAATCATGAGTAATAATCTATCTATCTATCTATCTATCTATCTATCTATCTATCTATCTATCTATCTATCTATCTATCTATCTATCTATCTATCTATCTATCTATCTATCTATCTATCTATCTATCTATCTATCTATCTATCTATCTAAATTCACTGAGCAGGTACTCAGCTCTCCCAAACTGTAAAGTACACTATGTTTCATTTTTCCCTGATGCTTTTGTTCATTTACTGCTGCTGCTACCAAACACTAAAAGAATTCTTCACTCCTTCTTGTTTGCATCACCTGCACAGCATGCTGGGTACCACTATTAAAGGCACAGGCTAGACTTATTACGAACAGATCACATACAACTCATTACACAATGAGCTTTAAGGCTCAAATATATTGACACACTTCCAGTTTCCTTCTGCACACTCATTATGTGTTCAATTGCATTTGCACGTTTTTCTGTTTATTTTTAGGATTCCGGTGAAACAGTTCTTCTTTCGAGTTGAAGTGGTAGGAGTTGTTGCTGTAGTAGGTAGGGTGTGGAAGGACTGGTCAAGGGAGGAAGGTGGCGATGGTGGAAGGGGGTAAAATCTGTTAAAAAACTGGCACAGGACATTTGCCTTTTCTACATTCCCTGCTAGCACCCAAGCCCTGTTTTGCTTGAGTCCAGTACTTACACCGTGTACATTCCAGATGTCTTTCATGTTATTCTAAATTGGCTTACTTTCTTCTGTAGCTGTTCTTCAGCACTTAATGGGCATACTTCAGAGCCTCTTAATCACCAGATTTGATTCAACTCTTCCTCTCATTCAGGAGACCCTTTAGACAGCCAGGCCATGTGACATATTGTGTCATCTTGACCTATTTATAAAATAGGGTGACACTCAGCTGCTGCCATTTGTCCACTGGATCTCTTTCTAAAATTTCTTCTCTCCCTGCATGGTGTCAGTGGAAGCTAAAAACTATCTTTGTGCTGGGGTTGATTTTCTTAGGCCAGCATTCTTCACTTCGAGTTTGGATATGTGTTTCTAGTTCTTGTGTTTAGATGTTTGGAGTTTTTGTGATATTTGTAACTTTTTTGGCCAAACTCTATAGTACAACAACAACATTTATTTATATAGCACATTTTCATACAAATAATGTACAGTAGCTCAAAGTGCTTTACATGATGAAGAAAGAGAAAAAAAAGACAAAGTCAGAATTAAAGTCAGAGAATACTAATTAACATAGAATAAGTAAGGTCCCATGGCCAGGGAGGACAGAAAAAGCAAAAAAAAAACCCTCAAGATGGCTGGAGAGAAAAAATAAAATCTGCAGGGGTTCCAGGCCATGAGACCGCCCGGCCCCCTCTGGGCATTCTACCTAACATAATCAACATCAATCAGTCCTCATTGTATTTATGGTTCACATGGAAGAACTTGATGATGACGGTCATGTGGACTTCTGAACTTTAATCCATCAATGTAGGGACATAACGGTGCTTTGATTAGGTGGTGGTGGCGCAGGTCACCACCACAGAAAACCAGAAAAAGAACAGAAGAGAGAGTAGGGGTTAGTATGGATTTTGGGGCCACCATGAATAATAATGATAATTAATTGAATATACAGAAACTCAGGATTAAATTAAAATGAATTTATGAGAAAGCCATGTTAAAGTATTGTGTTTTTAGCAGCTTTTTAAAGTGCTCCACCATATTAGCCTGGCGAATTCCTATTGGCAAGCTATTTCATATTTAAGGTGCATAACAGCAGAAGGCCGCCTCACCACTTCTTTTAAGTTTCGCTCTTAGGATTCTAAGCAGACACTCATTTAAGGATCTAAGGTTACGATTTGGGATATAGGGTGTCAGACATTCTGAAATATAAGATGGAGCGAGATTATTTAAGGCCTTGTAAACCATAAGCAGAATTTTAAAGTCAATTCTGAATGACACAGGTAACCAGTGTAGTGACATCAAAACTGGAGAGATGTGCTCGGATTTTCTTTTCCTAGTTAGGATTCTAGCAGCTGCATTCTGCACTCGTAACTGATTTATATCTTTTTTGGGTGGTCCTGAGAGGAGTGCGTTACAGTAATCTAGTCGACTGAAAACAAACGCGTAAACTAATTTCTCAGCATCTTTCAATGATATAAGAGGGTCTAACTTTTGCTATGTATCTTAAGTGAAAAAATTCTGTCCTAGTGATCTGATTAATATGTGATTTAAAATTCAGATTACAGTCAACAGTTACCCCTAAGTTCTTTACCTCCGTCTTGACTTTTAATCCTAACGCATCAAGTTTATTTCTAATAATGCAGTGTGTGCTCCATCCGATCTTGAGGCATTTTAATTTAGGACATAACATTTAACGCCATGTTGGGATCTGACTGGAGCTTAGCGCGTTCCTTGCCTCCTCTTCCTCGTTCTAATGTGTTGATTGCTTTCCTTTCACTTTTTGATGGTTGATCTCTACTCTAGTCTTTAATTATAACATGCGATAAGCGCCCCAAAATACAATGCACCACATGTATATGCATTGTAATGTATTATACTTAACGCGTTGCATTACATGTAATTTTGACAGAAGTAATCTTCCATACAATTATGGTGGCGTTTGTACTTTCAAGATATCCTGCGTTGGATACAAAGCTCTCTTGTTCATAGCGGTTCCAGTTAGCCTCTTTGTAAGCAGGCCCCGAAGTTAGGCTTGATGTCCTGGCTTGTGATCATTTCAGTTTTTGACTTACGCTTTCTCTGGCTTGCTATGTTTGACTCCATTTTGATGACAATTCTTCTAGTTAATCAGGCCCATGTGGTTGTAGTGGAGACATAGCAATTTGTTCTTCACTACACCTGGACGGGTTTGTGGTGTAGGCCTTCATTGGATAATCTAACTCGTGATTTAATAGTTACACTATATTTAAAACATTAGTTTTCAAGATGGACCCTTCAGGTCCAGTCTGGATCCCTCATTTTATTTGCAGTTTTTCCCTGGCCCTGTTTATCATCATCTGTTTCTGAGCACCATTACTTTGGCTTATTATACATGTGGGCATAGGGGGCATTTCAAGGCTGTGTCTGTGCTGGGTGAAAATGGGGAAGGAATTAAGTGTGACACCACTGTCTCCTTGGAATGGAGAAGGACAGGAGCCCTGAAGCCCCTTAAGGTTACTTCCTTTGAGGTTGAAGCCACGCCCCTTTCAGTCACACCAGTATATATCCCAGAGGCCCTCTGGAAGTTGGCATTCAGTTGAGGACCAGCTTCTGAGTACCACGGAGCTCCGAGCTTCTGAAGGCCTTTTCAAAATGTTTATTTAGCATGATTTTGGTTTGTTTTCTTTCCATACTGTACCTCAAACAGTAAATGTTACATTCTGTGGGACCCCCCCCATCCTCATTACTTTGTTTTTTTTTTATTTCATTTTGAATTTACATAATGGGTGGCACGGTGGCACAGTGGGTAGCGCTGCTGCCTCCCAGTTAGGAGAACCGGGTTTGCTTCCTGTATCCTCCCTGCGTGGAGTTTGCAGTTCTCCCCGTGTCCTCGTGGGTTTCCTCCGGGTACTCCCGTTTCCTCCCACAGTCCAAAGACATGCAATTTAGGTGTATTGGCGATTCTAAATTGTCCCTAGTGTGTGCTTGGTGTGTGTGTGTGTGTGTGTGTGCCCTGCGGTGGGCTGGCACCCTGCCCGGGGTTTTTTTCCTGCCTTGCGCCCTGTGTTGGCTAGGGTTGGCTCCAGCAGAACCCTGTGACCCTGTGGTTAGGATATAACGGGTTGGATAATGGATGGATGGATGGATTTACATAATGGGATGAGCAGGACAGTGCTTGAAGTGGGTTGAAATTACTAGCTGTGCTGTTTTTATGGTGATAGAGTAACATTCAATCATAGAGGTGGCCCTCCTCTGAGTGCCACAATACGTCAATACTCATTCAGAGAGCAGGGGCAGGATGGGGGGTCTCATGTGAAGATTTGTAAAAAGGTGTCGGGACTTAATGGTATACTTAGAGAAGGTGCCGGTGTATTACCAGTCTGATCTTCATGATATAGTCAAAGTTAATCAAAGAGATGGGGAGATTTTTGGGGAAGCCCCTGTGAAACTTTAAGTGCCATGATACATCAACATTTGATCAAAGAGTGGGGGGTGGGGGGTGGGAATATGGGGGTTAGGGTCCCCATGATGATGCCAGTATTAAATGGTATGCTAAGGGAAGGTTCGCTTTGATTTTCATTATACAGTCCCAGTCAATCAAAGGGACAGTTTGGGTTGAGGGTACCCTTGTGAAGCTTTAAGCACCGGGATACATTAACATTGAAGAGTGGGGAGAGGGATTGGGGATTTGCAAAAATGGTGGTACTCCAAGAAAAGGTGCCGGTACTCGCACTCCGTGTTGAATTTCGGTCACTGTGTACTGGTAAGCACCGTCCCACTTCAATTTCTGGGGCAAGGGAATGAAAGGAATGAAAGGAATGCCCATCTGAAGCTGTTCACCTGAGTAATGGGGACTGTCACCTTTACAAGTGCCTACAATCTGGGTGGTCCCATTTCTAGAGTATTTTACGTGCTTGTGAACATCTGCTTGTATTCCTGGCTCCTCAATTGTTTAGTGCTTTTTGGATTCTGTCGCCTGTCCATTGTTATCTATCTGTTTTCTGGATTTTGTTTTGTTAAAACATATTACGTTTTACCTGCTTGTCACACCTCTTGTCTGGCATCCCACTCATTTGGTTTGGTGAGATGAGGTGTAACTTTGCCTTTTGTCTTCTTCTCCTTTGGCTGAGTCTCCTTCTTACGGTGACTGACATTGGAAAGCGGCTCTGAGTGAAGGAGCGGTCAGGCAGTGTGTTGTCTTCATATCCCTCCTAAATGTCATGGTGACTTTGCAGATTTTCATAGAGGAATGTCAGGTATACAATTAAATTGTGGCATTATTATTCAGATAAAGTCCTCATATTCTTTTTTGAACAACATACAACATATCTCCCTCAGTCTAAATACAGCGCCTTCAGAAAGTATTCAGGCTCCTTCACTTTTTCACATTCTGTTATGTTGCACCCTTGTGCTAAAATCATTTCCATTCACTCAACAAGGATTTCAAGAAGTTTTGCAAAGTATTAAAAATAGAAAACTGAAACAGTCCATCAACATAACAATTCAGACCCTTTGCTGTGACACTTTTAGCTCTGGTGAGATTCTATTGGTTCGTCATTGAGATGTTTCTACACCTTGTTTTCAGTCCCTTGACTTTTTTGGTCTGATTAGGAAAGGCGCACACCTGTCTATAGGAGGTCCACCATTTGAGGAAAAACAAAACCATGAGGTTAAAAGAACTGCCTGAAGAGCTCTGAGACAAGATTGTGTTGAGGCACAGATGTGCTGAAGGCTACAGGGAACGTCTGTAAGCATTGAAGATTCCCAAGAGCACAGGGCCTCCAAACTTCTTAGGTGGAAGCCAAACTGAGAAATCATAGGAGAAGGGCTATGGTATGAGAGGTGAACAAGAACCTCAATGTTCACTCTGACTGAGCTCCAGGGAGCTGGTGTGAAGATGAAAGCAACGTTCAAAAAGACAACTACTCCACTAATCTGGGCTTTTTTTGGCAGAGCTGCAAGATGACACAAGTTTGCAAAATGGCACCTAATGGACTCTCGGACAATAAGAAACTGAACTGTTAGACCGAAGTTCTAAGAATCACATCTGGAACAAATCAGGGACCGCTCATCACATGCAAAACTCCATTCCAGTGGTGAAGTATGGTGGTGGCAGGGTCATGCTGTGGGGTTGTTTTTCAGTGTCAGGGACTGGATGACTAGACAGGGTGAAGGGAAAGCTGAACAGAGCAAAAAACGGAGATATCCTTAAATGAAAACAAGAGCACTCCGGACCTCAGGCTGGGCCGAAAGTTTACCTTCAAACAGGACAATGACACTAAGACAACACAGGAGTGACTTTTGGTCAACTGTGTGAATGTCCTTGAGTGGTCCAGCCAGAGCTCAAGCTTGAACCCAAACGGAAATCTCTGGTTGACCTAAAAATAGCCAACCTTCAGTGGTCTCCATCCAACCCGGCAGAACTTGAGAGGATCTGCAGAGAGGAATGGCAGAAAATCCAGAAATCCAGGTCTGCAAAGTTTATCGAGCCATACACAAGGAGACGCCAGGCTGTAATGGCTACCAAAGAGGCGTCAGTGCAGTATTGAGTAAAAGGTCTGACCTTGTTTCATATTTTATTTTAAAGTTTAATAGATTTACAAAACATTTCTAAAATTCTGTTTTCACTTTGTCATTCTGGTGGTATTGAGAGTCGCTTAATGAGGGAAAAATGAATTTAAATCTGTAAAAAAATGTGTAAAAAGTGAAGGGGTCTAAATATTTTGACAAGGCGCTATATATCGGTACCCCGTTTACAAATGTGAAACGCCCTGACTGCCACCTTCTGTTTACAGGTGCTCATGGAGGTTGTCCTCAGAATGCCATTGCTTAGTGATGTGTGTTTTAAACCATCGGCTCCTACTCAACCTCAAAGTGTCAGAGAATGAATCAGTAAGAACCTTCACAATGCTTTCAATGAAGCCACTACTAGTCAAGAAAGACCAAGCAGTGGGGTGGTCTGGCCAGCCAAAAAACAGTCGTCATCCAGTGTTTCTTCAACTTACTGAAGAAATTATGAAAGAGGACTGACTGGTTACAACCGGAAGGCTTCCAGCTAAACTCTCAGGAACCAGGATAAGCGTGAACAGCGTTATTGATGCCTTGGGATATTCAAAGATAAGTGCACATTCAGTTCCACCCACCCTGCCCAACGATCACAAAACTGTGAAGAGCCAAGGGTGTTCAGATGTGTTCTACCATTACCTGACTCTGCTCCCCACGTCCAGCACCTGTGGTTGAGTCTCTAGGTTGGGGAGGATGAAATTGGAAACTTGTGTGGAGTCAACAACCATCTGCGACGTTGAGATCAGGCGATACGTTGTTCAAATTTGACTTTATGGCCCCGCTAAATATCTTAGTGACTCTGCAAATTTTCATTTAGATATTTTAAATACAAACTAAGTTCATTTTGCAATGGCTCATCACTGAGGAATAAACATGGATCCATACTTCAAAGCAAATACCAAGAAACAGTCGATAGAAGATTGTAGGATTAACACCTGACCATGCCAGTGTTTCTCAGATGCGGATCCATCAAGATGAATCTTCATCTCCATCCAGGGGAGTGTTCCATGTCTCTGGGGGAGCATGATCACCTGCTTTCTGGCACAAGTCCATGAATATCTCCAGATCTCCAAACCCTGTTGTGTCAATGGCTAGAACTGTGGAAAGTTAAGTTAGGAGTAACACATTTTGGTCACTCAAAGTATTCATACTGTTGATAAGGTCCATATCCAACACTGTGCATTCAAGGTTTCCTCTGAGAGGATGGCTTCCATTTAAGATCATGTGGACAAGATGCTTGCTTAGGGGTTTACAGAGCCTTCTACCTCACCGCATGCTGCTCTGGCTGTGCTCAGAAAGAAGTTAAATGGAGACCATTGCTTTTTCGTGGAATTTTGAGGACTGAATTGCAAAGCCTACCAAGCTGCATATGAAGTCGCATGGAACATCAGAACAACCTAAAATAATTCCTAACAAACAGCAACTTCAGTTTGGAGTCAACTGAGTGTACAGCATCTCTTGTCAGAAGACTCAGGGTATTGTCACAATAGTGCAGAAGTGGTTATTTTGGTAGAAGTAATGCCTCACACTCAAGCCATTAACTCCAATTTATTCATTTAAAGTTTGAAAAAGTGACCAAGGGGTTCCTGGACTGTTTAGCCTCACAATAACGCTGTTGAAATTTTCCTTCAACGTGACTATACGCAGCCACATACAATCTTGAAAACACAAACACACAGAAATCAAAAAGTTCTGTTGGATGTTCTTCTCATCCATCCTACCACCCAGATGGTGGACCTCCAGCTTTCTGCCTTCAGATTTCAGGTTCTGATGATGATGATGAGGTGATTAAAGCAGTGAATGCAATTCCGTCTGGTAAAGCTGGCGTCCTTGTGTTTTGATGGCACAAAGCTGATGAAGTTTAAAATGAGGAGTGCAGCCAATCTGATCATCATAAGAGGAAGTTCCAGCAATTCAGTAACAAATTAGCAGAAGTAAAATGATGTGTTGCTGATTTTATTCAAAGTGTGACCTTCATCGTGTGCATGAGATAAAAGTCACTCATTGTATAAGCTAATGCTTTTCAGATTTGGTCTCTTTTTATTGTTGCATAATACATATTTGCACTAAAGTATTGTGGTGCCTTAACACTTGTATCAAACCTCAAATGGTTAAAACAAAGTCATACGGAAAACTGCGATGAGGCAGCTCATCTAGAAAAATCAGCGTACACCACATACTGGACCCAAAACTAGAAATCCACAAAATACACCCAAGACTGAGAACCACACGGAAATTCCTGTTAAAAAGTCTGTAGGGGCCAAAGGTGGTCTAAGTAAAGCCTTTTACACAGTTGGCATTTTTCATAAATTCCAAATATGAAATAATGATTTTAGGGTCCCTTGAAAAAATTGCTGACCGTTTGGGGGATACCCTTCAAAAACATCTCACCTTTATCCCGTGATTAAATAATTTGCTGAACCAAGTGTGCAATGCAAATTTTGGGACCTAATGTGATTTCTAGGAGGTAATGGATCACTTGCGGGAGACGAGAGGAGAGGAGAAGCTCACTTCCAAAGGACTCCCAGAATATCAGCGAGACTTGAGTTTAGGATTTTGATGAGAGAAGACCATTTGGTGCAACAATTCCTGCTGAACCTATTAGAGATAATTTTCTCAAAATAGCACGAAGTTCACTTTTAGAACTTTCTAAAGTGCCACTCTCTACCCAAGTGCTTGGTCGTGTATTCCATGTGAGCACAAAGAAGAACTTTCTAACAGTTGTGTGACTTGAGTACCTTAACAAGTTTTCATGTGCGTCCTTGTGTTCTTGATGAAGAATTTCATGGTAACACTTCAGTTTAGGTACTTCAAAAACGCATCCATTACTCATTTACTGTTACTGCTGTGTGACAAAGGCTTCTTGTGGTCTTCATAAAACTTACAAAATGTCAGTAGGTTGGTTATTCATCTCTGTGCAGTATGGTATATTAACATGATGGTAAAATTACATGTAAATATGAAGGAGTCGCAAATTTTATACTAAATATGCAATATCAAGTGAAATGTGTCTCAGTTAAGCCACCTCAGACAACTCAAAAGTGACGTTCTGTTAGCGGATCACATTTCAGAGATGAATAAACACTTTACTGATGCTTTATAAGTGTCATGAAGACCCAAAGATGTGACATAGTCTTGTTACAGTAATAGGTGTATTTTTGCAGTACTTAACGTGTTACCAATTTCATTTAAAATGATAACTGGGATCCACTACACTATTTCCCTTCATAATTTTAAACTTTTCAATCATGTCCCCTCTTAATCACCGTTTGATTAAACTCCTTCAGTATCTCCTCAAAGCTCATCCTGGAATCAGCCTAGTCGCTCTCCTCTGGACTTTCTCTAGTGCTGTTATGTCTTTTTTTATAGTATGGAGACCACAACTGTTCACAGTACTCCAGGTGAGACCTCACTAGTACGTTATTTAACCTCACTTGACTTGTATTCCAACCATTGTGCTACATTAGAAGAATCGAAAAGTTGTAATGAGAAGATGCCATTCAGCCCAACAAGCTTGTCTAACTTATTCATCTTGACTGTCCAATATATCATCAAGTTGATATCTGAAAGTCCCTAAAGTCCTACTGTCTACCACACTGTTTGGTCATTTATTTTGTATGGCACTAAGGTTCTCTGGATGAAGAAAAACTTTTTAATATTTGGTTGAAATCTGCCCTCAACAAGGGTCTTTGTGTTCTTATTGCAGAATTTATTTTAAAGTTACAACTGAGATCCACTGTTTTAATTCCAAGCATAATTTGAAACACTTCAGTCACGTCGTCTCGTAATCTCCGTTTGTTTAAACTGAAAAGATTCATCTTCTTCAGTCTCTCCCCATAGCTCATTCCTCTCAGGCCCTGAATCAGCCTAGTCGCTCTTCTCTGGACCTTCTCTTGCACTGTTATGCCTTTTTTGATGAGGACTCACTAGTGTGTGACTGTATATTACCATATATACTTGCGGATAAGTTGGGACTTGATTTTACTGTATAATTTCTGGTATTTGATATGTCGGTTGTATAAAACAAATGTGGAAAACTCACCCTATTGGTCCAAGAGATTATGATTTGCTAACAGCCACCTGGAGAGAGTAACAATGGAGCACACAGCCTTTTTTTTCTATGTGGTGGCTGCAATGCGTTGTATCAGCGTGTACTCTTAACATCTCTGTCTCTATTGTGCCTACGTGACCACATGGTAATACCCAAACTATTCCGAAGTGACATTTGCACTGTTTTGTGTTTTTTGTATCTCACACCCTCATATACCTTTATCGTAAGAGCATCCCTTATCTACGATGGAGCGTTCGATCAGAAGAAAATATAAAGCTAGTTTTAAATTAAACGTCGTTGAAGTAGCAAAAGAAATTGGTAACTGCGCTGCTGCAACAAAATTTGATGCATCTGAGATACTGGTGCGAGATTGGAGGAGGCAAAAAAATAATTAAGTGTCGCATTTTTGAACTGGTGTACAAGTCGGGGTCTGATTTTATGATCGATTTGTTGGGTTTCAAGACCTGACTTATACGTGAGTATATACGGTAACTTTAGTATAACCCCCTCGAGTTGTACTGCACACATCTTGATATTTAACTTAACATCCTGCTAGCCTCCTTGATTGCTTCTGTATGCTGTCTAAAAGTAGATAGTGACGAGTCCACTATGACTCCGCAGGTCCTTCTCATACTGTTGGTTTCAAGTTTCAGATTTCCCATTCTGTATTCAAGTCCAAAATAATAACATGTTTTGCATTTTATTCAGTTCTTTTACACAAAAATCAAAACCAAGACTGTGCTACTTACTATAGGTGAGGGGTCAATGGAGAGCCATCATGGTTGCCGGTTTTTGTTCCAATCTGATCTCTTAATTAGAAACCAATCATTGCCATCAATAGATGGTCGTTAGTGCTCTCATTCTGCCATGTTAGGTCATTGTTATATAGTTGATTTTTTTCCTTCCCAAGGATTTCATCCAAATGATTTGTATCCTGAGCTGGATTACTAATTCTCAGTCCTTCAGGTTTATCTCTTCAGTTTCCTTCTTAAATATTTCATTGAACCAGATAGTTCACGATGAATATGCACACAAGTGAAAGGAAACAAGTCAGATGAGAACATTTGCATCTTATTGCTGATAAGAAGCAATTAAAACAGTGAACGCAGCAGCTTAAAAGAAAAATACAGGCTAGGGGTTAGTGTGTTTATAGTTTGGTGTAAGTGTTTAAGGTTAAGGGTAGGGTTTAGTGTGGTCAGGTCAGGTTGGGGAACATGCACTGGTACAGCACATTGTCGCACCCTCCACACAACAAAACAACTCGGGTCCTGGTTGGCAACCCCCCCGGGCAGACATGCCGTCTAGTCCCACCCACCAGAAATGACCTTCTATCTGCCACAGCCAGCTGTTATGTGGGTGTCCTCTTGGCCTGGTGCAGTCACTAAGGTCCCCAACAATGAGGATCTTACGAGTTGGATCACCCACGGGGAAACGGGCCACATGACCATAGTGCCGTAACTGACACTCCCTCATAATGCAGGTAATGTGCCTCATTCGGAACTCCATGAACAACACACTCACTCAACACAAAGTCAAACCAGTGGATTCTACAAAGAGACCCAGTACTGAAGGAGTCCAGTCTTCATCTCAGGTCACTGGATAGCGTCGATGCCTCACAACCATATAGCAAGACAGGAAGCACCAGGATTCTAAAGACTTGGGCCTTCGTCCTTTTGCAGAGATTGTGAGGAGCGCCACACACCCCTTCCCAGCGACCTCATGACTCCCCCATGCTCTCCCAATCCATCTACTTGGCAATTAATGATTGTACCTTGTCTGTTAATGGCTTGGTGTTTGCTTAACAATTACCAGAATATTTTGATAATTAGTTTAAGCAGAAAGCGCAATGAGCTCTGCTGTTGTGTGAGTCGGAGGTGGTGCTTCGCTATGCATGTCTTTGCTGATAGGAGATAAGAACCATTTAAAATCAAAAGTATAATATATAGCTGCTACCATAACCATTTCAAAAGTGTTTTCTAAGTTATAGAAACACGCATCGCTGTTGACTCCTGTTTATGATCGCAGGAGGACTGAGCAGCGGGTTTTGGAAATATAAATTTATTTTTATGAACTTTGGATGGTGGCACAAGCACAACCTCAGTACAGCCTTCTGACTCGAATGGCACGGCTCTGAAAGAACTTTTTAGGTCAAGAAATTTAATTTTAAAAAAAGGCAACGTGGTCCTGGAGTCAAAATGACCACCTCATATCTAGAATAGTTTATAAGATCCGTAAAAGAGCTGAATAGAGAGAAGAAAGGAGGAGGGAAACGTCAATCCAAGAATGGGCTGACTTACGGCTGACACTTCAAGCAACACAAGGAATCGGCCACCTGGGAAGATTAAACACCTTGCAGCACCTGGTCCTGTGGTGTTCACATGTTAGTTTGGTTTTATGGCACTATTTATCTTATCTGTAATGACTGAATAAAAAATGTAACTTTCTCTCCTGCCTACTCCACTGCTCTGTGTTAATGCCAGGGGATACAGTGCTGACATGGAGGTAAGAGCAGGGCCGGCTCTGGGCGTAGGCCGGGTATGCATCGGCCTAGGGGCACCATGCCCTGGGGGCCACCAAAATGTCATTTCATACATGATAACAAGAGTGCTGATCTCCAAGGGGGATTCCTGCCTACCCCCCCGACTCGTTGATTTCATATGCAATTGTATGGAAAAATAAGCCATGCATATACTTGAGTAAGCTAAGCATCAATTTGACTAAATATTTTTAAGATGAGCACTGATTAATAATGATAATGATGAGCACTGCAATTAATGATTAAAACTAGAAAATGACACTGGAGATATTGGGAAACTTAATTAGCTGATTATACAGTAATCCCTCCTCGATCGCGGGGGTTGCGTTCCAGACCCCCGTGATAGGTGAAAATCCGCGAAGTAGAAACCATATGTTTGTATGGTTATTTTTATATCTTTTAAGCCCTTATAAACTCTCCCACACTATTAACATTATTAGAGCCCTCTAGACATGAAATAACACCCTTTAGTCAAACGTTTAAACTGTGCTTCATTACAAGACAGAGATGGCAGTTCTTTCTCACAATTAAAAGAAGCAAACATATCTTATCTTCAAAGGAGCATTGTGAAGAGCAGATAATGTCAGAGAGAGCGCTCGCTAAGAAAAGCAAACAATCAAAAAATCAGTACTTGCTTTTAAGTATACAGAAGCACCGCGATAAAGCGGCATTTTGTAGAGGAGCGTCGGTATCTTCTAGGCAAACAGCCCCTCTGCTCACACCCCCTCCGTCAGGCAGAGAGAAGCAAACAAAACAAGCGCCACGCGGGATTGAGGAGTTTTAGTTAATACGTAATACATGCTCTGATTGGGTAGCTTCTAAGCCATCCGCCAATAGCGTCCCTTGTATGAAATCAACTGGGCAAACAAACTGAGGAAGCATGTACCATAAATTAAAAGACCCATTGTCCGCAGAAAGCAGCGAACCAGCGAAAAATCCGTGAAATATATTTGGATGTGCTTACATTTAAAATCCGCGATAGAGTGAAGCCGCGAAAGTCGAAGCGCGATATAGCGAAGGATTACTGTATATACTTACATGTATTTTTTATACTTTTCACATATATTTTCCTACTTACTGTATATACTCACATATAAGTCGCGTCTTGAAACCTGAAAAATCAATAATAAAATCAGACCCCGATTTGTACGCCTGCTCAAAAATACGACACCATTTTTTTTTTATTTTCATCTTCCTCCGATCTCACACCAGTTTCTCAGACGCATTGAATTTTGTTGCAGTAGCACAGTTACTAATTTTTTTTTTTGCTACTTCAATGACTTTTGATCTAAAACCAGCTTCATATTTTCTTCTGATCGTAGATAAGAGATGCTCTTACGATAAAGGTGTATGAGGGTGTGAGATACAAAAAACACAAATCAGTGCAAACGTTGCTTCGGAATAGTTCGGGTATTACCGTGTGGTCATGCAGGCACAATATGTAGAAAAAAACAGAATGGGAAATCTGAAACTTGAAACCAACAGTATGAGAAGGACCTGCGGAGTCATAGTGGACTCGTCACTATCTACTTTCAGACAGCATACAGAAGCAATCAAGGAGGCTAGCAGGATATTATGTTAAATATCAAGATGTGTGCAGTACAAGTCGAGGGGGTTATACTAAAGTTACCGTATATACTCACGTATAAGTCAGGTCTTGAAACCCAACAAATCGATCATAAAATCAGACCCCGACTTGTACACCAGTTCAAAAATGCGACACTTAAATATTTTTTTGCCTCCTCCAATCTCGCACCAGTATCTCAGATGCATCAAATTTTGTTGCAGCAGCGCAGTTACCAATTTCTTTTGCTACTTCAACGACGTTTAATTTAAAACTAGCTTTATATTTTCTTCTGATCGAACGCTCCATCGTAGATAAGGGATGCTCTTACGATAAAGGTATATGAGGGTGTGAGATACAAAAAACACAAAACAGTGCAAATGTCACTTTGGAATAGTTTGGGTATTACCGTGTGGTCACTTAGGCACAATATGTAGAAAAAAAAGGCTGTATACTCCGCGGTTACTCTCTCAGGTGGGTTAGCATATCGTAATCTCTTGGACCAACAGCGTGAGTTTTCCGCATTCGACTTATACGACCAACATTATAAAGTAGCAGAAAATATACGGTAAAATCAAGTCCCAACTTATCCGTGGGAGAACTTAAATGCGAGCATACACGGTAGGTATAATTTTATTGGATTTTTTTGATGCACCTTTTGTGCGCTTAATTTTGCACTCTTGAGTACTGGTTATGTTTTTCAAAAAGGGAACCCATTGGATTTAGTCACCAATATGGTAAAGCTCTCAAAAACTGCAGCATTACAGTTTACATCCTGAAATATTATCCCTGAGGATTGGGTGGAGGATTAGCAATAGGGGGGGCATGGCTGAAAAAGACACGAGACAAAGAAGGCGCAATGCCAATAGGTGTCATCCATTAGCATACGCAGGAGTGTCTGAGTATGTTATCTACGTATGTTAAGTTCTGTATAAAGATGAAATTAAAGGCTGACTGGAACCAGAAGGCTTCGGACTCCACATAATTTTCTGGCTTGAGGTTATATTTTGCGACCATTGCAATTGTGCCAATCTCAAAGGGGGGCCAGCCCACCCAGCACTAGTTGATTTCATACACTACTGTGGTGGTGCTGATCTCCAATGGGGACTTCACTCTCCTTGATTGCTTTCAGCTACGTATCAGCTAGAAGGGGGGCTTCTCTTTTGGATATCTCTTTTTAGGTGCTTGCCACCAGCTCTGCCTAGGGGCACAATGTACCCTTAATTCATCCCTGGTAAGAGTGTGGGATTTGAGGCATTTTGTTAAGGTCTATATAATAAGGAGTATAAAATATGGTCACCCGAGGATCCTACCATAACAAAACAATGCTTCATTAAAGTGACACGATACTCAATATCTAAACCTAATGTCCCATCCCTACAAAATCTAGGAATGAATCTAAGGATCCCTGATATAAACCATAGTAATAAATATAATATTTGACTTCAAAACTTCAATGACCTTCTTCCTGAGTTGCACACAACCACTGGCTATGAGGTTCTGACTTCTTTCAAACTGTGACTACAGGGTCCCAACACCCCGTGACATAACATCTAATTCTGCTGGGGTAAATATTCAAAGTAGGAGGCAACATCTCTTTTGTATTTGCTCAATGGATGCAATGAAGGGTCCGACTTACCATCAGGATCTGAGTTCAGCATTCAGGGTTAACTCTGAAGAGTGAAATTCGGATGCTCTGAAGGATTCTTGTAAACTCCAGTATTTCGTGACGGCACACAAACTCACAGGGTTGAAAATGAGAAAAGGCGCAGCGGTCGTTTGAACCTCTGTGTGTGAGCCCTTCTGTGTAGGTACCAAGAGCAGAACTTCTTAAAACGCCTCTTAAGATTGTACAGAGTAATTTATTTTCCTGGCATCTGAACATCACCCAAATTTCAGTACTTTTTTTTTTATCTATATAACTTGGAAACAACATCATTCAGACCAGGAGGTCAACATCTTTAAGTGTCTTGGGATCAGAACATAAATGTGAAACAAGTTCTATGTTACAAGATTTTTTTTTCTTTTTGATAGCTTTGTTGCTGTTAGTGACAATGACATTTAAACATAAAAATTATATATATATATTTACCATTCTCTATTAACATTTTATACGATTCTTGTCTTTTTTTTTTTTTTAATTTAAACAGTAGTACCCGTCTGCAAAGAATGTCTCTCAAAAAATCAGTGATTCCACCCAGCCATGGACACCCAGCGTACACTATTTGAGAGAAATGAACTGTATATCTTTGGAGGGAACTAAGCTCTCAAAGATTTTGCCCTCCTGGTAATATTCCAGTATGCTCTAATTATAGCTTAATTCCATTAAAACACATTTAGGAAAAAAAAAAAGAGAGAGAGCATCATTTACAATCTGTCATCAGGAGAACAAATAACGAGCCATTGAATGTAAACTTGAACTAAAATTCTAAATTATCTCCAGTTTGGCACTAGTGATAATATAGTTTGGCACATTTTTACTCCTCTTCTTTATATATTTATATTTATATATATATAAGCACATATAATTGAGTTACTAGTGGAACAGACAGGTTTTATGCAAATATGGATGACAAACAGATTTGAATTTATTATCCTTTAACACTGTATCATCATAAAGAAAAACCCGGTATAAGTGAAAAAGGGAAAAAAAAAAAAAATTAAAAATAAAAAAAACTATTAAAATATCTACATCTAAAAGTTTAGGCAGTGAAAAAGCACTTCATTGACAAGGAGAGTGGAATGATGTTCTGTTAACTGTCTGGAACTGTTTAAAACATTTGTTTAGTTGCCACAAACAACTTCACATTATCAGAACGAACAATACTGCTAAATACTTCCTTCTTGCTGTTAAAACATAAGTTTCTTTTTAGGAAAGAAAAGGTTGGTAGTTCATACATCTTTCCATGTTTTTTTTTTTTTTTTTTTTTTTAAACGGGAAACAATATTTAGAGCCACTGATGAAGGGACACTCTGGCATCCGTGTAATATACACAATGCACTTGTATCTCCGTAATGTACATCAAATACTTTACAACAAAGCATAAAAAAAAAGTAAAAGAGTAAAGGCCAGGAGCGTCTTCTCAATCAGAAGACTCTCCAAAATGCAAGTTGAAGCTTTGAGTCACAATGAAGAAAAGATAATTAACCAAAACGTGAAAAGCTGTCCCCATAGCTTGTGTAAACAGTTCGATTCTTGTGCTTGATGTACTCATCTCATCGCCCTTCTTTTGCGCCATCCCCACTCCCTCTTCCTCTCTCTTCTCTCTCACTCTCTCTTTCCATCTCCAACTTTACTGCTGCCCACAACGATATTTTGTCAATTTGACATAACAAGCCACACTTTTCGATTCTACTAAACGGGTCTCCTAACTTCTCATACGACCGACTGTTTCGATATGTTTTCACCCAAGGTGTCCCTCTCCTGTCTTTCCTATTCTTTTAAAGGAACCGTTCTATGGAACAAACTTTAACAAACTAAACTTGCTTAAAAATGTCTTGTGGTATGCATGCACATGCACGGCCCCTCTGTGGTAATTTTTTTTTGTTTTTGTTTTGTGTTGTATTTTTAATTTCTTTTTTTTTTTTTGCTTTAGAATTTTGACCTAAACCCAGGAGTCTGGTGAGGCCGGGTAGTGGCTCGTTTCATAATTTAGTTCACTGTAGGGTCGAGCGGCTGAATAGAAGTCCACATAGTTGCCGGTTGACTTCAGTCCCAGATGCATATTGTAGTCTGTGGCAGGTGGCGGGCGGTGGTGCACCTGGTCTTCAAAGAAAGAGTCTTCATAATTTCTGGTAGAATTTTGGAATGGTGGATACGTTTCATAGTCTTTCCTGACGTTATCTTGAGGAACAGGTTGAGACGACACCTGCAAAGTATAGATAATAACACTTTATTGCTGCAAAAACATCATTTGAGAAGATGTAGCTCATACAATTGATGCATCACTCAAGTGTAATTCAACAATGAATCCATTACTCATTTACTATTATGTAACAAGACCTTAACAAACACTTCTTGTGGTCTTCATAAAACTTACAAAACATTAGTTACACTGCAATGTGACCTGCTAATAAAATGTCAAAATGTTGGAGAGATCTGAGGTGGCTTAACTCTTAGTATAGGTCTTAGTATAAGACCTGGGAATCCTTCATATTAACATGTAATGTCAATATCCCTCAGTGCACAGATTGAATAATCAATCTACTGATGTTTTATAAGTGTTACGAGGACCAAAAAAAGTCTTTGTTAGGGTCTTGTTAAATTACATTTTTGCAGTACCTAAACTAAAGTGTTACCAAAAAACATTTGACGAGCCCAACAGAGCTCACTGCTATATTCCTTTTGTAATGTGGAGATCAAAACTGTACACAGTACTCCAGATGAGGCCTCACTTAATCATAACCATTGTGCTGTATAACCTTACATTCTACAGTCATAAGAAAAAGTTTGGGAGCCCCTCTTAATTCTTTAGATTTTTGTTTATCATTGGCTGAGCTTTCAAAGTAGCAACTTCATTTTAATATACGACATGCCTTATGGAAACAGTAGTATTACAGCAGTGACATTAAGTTTATTGGATTAACAGAAAATATGCAGTATGCATCATAACAAAATTAGACAGGTGCATAGATTTGGGGACCCTAACAGAGATATGACATCAATACTTAGCTGAGCCTCCTTTTGCAAATATAACAGCCTGTAGATGCCTCCTATAGCCTTTGTCTGGATTCTGCATGGAGGTATTTTTGACCATTCATCATACAAAATCTCTCCAGTTCAGTTAAATGTGTAGGCTGCCGAGCATGGACAGCCTGCTTCAAATCACCCCATAGATTTTCGATGATATTCAAGTCAGGGGACTGTGATGGCCATTCCAGAACATTGTACTTCTCCCTCTGCATGAATGCCTTTGTAGATTTCAAACTGTGTTTTGGGTCATTGTCTTGTTGGAATATCCAACTCCTGTGTAACTTCCACTTTGTGACTGATGCTTGAACATTATCCTCAAGAATTTGTTGATATTGGGTTAAATTCATCCGACCCTCGACTTTAACAAGGGCCCAGTCCCTGAACTAGCCACACAGCCCCACAGCATGATGGGACCTCCACCAAATTTGACAGTAGACAACAAATGTTTTTCTTGGAATGAGGTGTTCTTCTTCCGCCATGCAAAGCGCTTTTTGTTATGACCAAATAACTCAGTTTTTGTCTCATCAGTCCAAAGCACTTTGTTTCAAAATGAATCTGGCTTGTCTAAATGAGCATTTGCATACAACAAGCGACTCTGTTTGTGGTGTGAGTGCAGAAAGGGCTTCTTTCTCATCACCCTGCCATACTGATGTTCTTTGTGTAAATTGCGCTGAATTGTAGAACGATGTTCAGATACACCATCTCCAGTGAGATGTTCTTGCAGGTCTTTGGAGGTGATCTGTGGGTTGTCTGTAACCATTCTCACAATCCTGTCATATGCCGCTTTTGTATTTTTCTTGGCCTGCCACACCTGCTGGGTTTAACAGCAACTGTGCCTGTGGCCTTCCATTTCCACAATTTAAACCTCCGAGATAGCTTTTTGTAGCCTTCCCCTAAACCGTGAGATGGAACAATCTTTGTTTTCAGATCTTTTGAGAGTTGCTTTGAGGATCCCATGCTGTCTGTCACTCTTCAGAGGAGAGTCAAAGGGAAGCACAACTTGCAATTGACCACCTTAAATATCTTTTCTCATGATTTGACACTCCAGTCTATGAAGTTCAAGGCTCAACAAGCGAATCCAACCAATTTGGTGTTGCAAGTAATCAGTATTGAGTAGTGACAGGCATTCAAATCAGCAAAATTACAAGGGGACCCACATTTTTGCACAGCCAGTTTTTCACATTTGATTTAATTTCATACAACTAAATACTGTGTCACGAAAAATCTTTTTTTTTTTGATGAAGTGTAAATTATTATGCAAGCTGAGAGGGGTTCCCAAACTTTTTCATATGACTATATTAGCCTTCTTTATGGTCTTTGTACACTGACTGGATGTACTGTAGATGGAGACGAGTCTACTTCAACTCACTGGTTCTTCTTATGGCTCAACAAAGCTTGTCAGTCCTGTCCACTTAATTCTTCCAAAAAACATCAAGTCAAGTTTTGAATGTCCCTTGAGTCCTACTCTTCACCACATTACTTGGTAGCTCAAGAGCCATGTGTCTATGGCTCTCTGTGTGAAGACAAACTTCCAAACATTACTGCTAAATTTACTCTTTACAAGTTGTATCCCTGTGTTCTCATTTTAAACTCATAGTCTTGATCCACTGGACTAATTCCTTTCATAGTTCTGAACATTTCAATCATGTCTCCTCTTAATCTCTGTTTGCTTAAACTGAAAAGGCTCATCTCTTTTAATCTTTCTTCAGAACTCATCTCCTGTAGCCCTGGAATCAACCTAACTGCTCTTCTCTGGACGTTTTCTATTGCTGCTCTGTCCTTTTTGAATCCTGAAGACCAAAACAGCACACAGGACTCCAGATAAGGCCTCACCAATGTGTTATAAAGTTTGAGCAGAACCTCCTTGGACTTGTACTCCACACATCAAAGCGCTATATAACCTAACATTTCGTTAGCCTTCTTAATGGCTTCTGAACACTGCCTGGTGGCAGATAGTGATGACTCCACTATGACCCCTTGGTCTTTCTAATAAGGAGAACTTTTAAGTTTTAGACCTCCCATTGGGACCCAGGAGAACAACATTTATTATCATTCCACAATACTCTCACAAAAAATGTACGAGGGACATTCAAAAAGTTTCCGCATTTTAATTTTAACTCTAGTTATTAAAAATTTCAAAAACAAATTACATCAATTTTCTACATAGTCACCTTCCTTTGCAATGCAATTTTCCCAATGTTGTACCAAACTTTTAATGTATAGAAGAATAATTTTAGGGTAACATTCCTCTTAAAGAAATAGCATAAAGGGTTAATAAATACCAGAAACCTGTTCAGGCACACCAGGAAACCAGATAAAGGTTGTGGCAGGTGGCCAGGGACCTTACCCCACTGGGACACCAGGGTCAGGGAAGGGGGCAGTGTTTTCCCTGGACACAAAAGGGCAGCCCCCCTGATTTCCATCCAGGACCACGACTACGGAGCTGGGAGGCGCAGCCCCGTGGGGGTCCGTGGTCCAACCATGGGGCTGCCTGGATGGTTCCTGAGCCCTGGATGACAGCACTTCCGCCACACGAGGAAGTGCTGTCACTGCAGGAACTGTGTATGCCCGGAGTGCTTCCGGGTGCGAGGGCAGCACTTCCGCCACACCAGGAAGTGCTGCCAGAAGACCATCATCAGCACCTGGAGCACATCCAGGGCAAGATAAAAGGGGCCGCCTCACTCCAATGGAAGAGCCGGAGTCGGGAGGAGATAGACGGAGCTTGCGAAGGAGGAGTGGAGGTGGCTGAAGCGAGATGAGAGTTAAAAAGACTGAGGAATCGTGAGTGTAGATAACCAAATTGTAAATAATAAGCAGAAATAACCCCATGTGTTTTGAACTGTGCTGTCGTGTCTGTCTGTGGCTGGGCTATCTTTCACAAGGTCAAGTGAATAACAAAATGTACACTGAAATATAAGAATTGATTTAGGAAAAATACTGACATGGTCAAGTAAAGAATGTACCAGAAGAAAGGTTGATGTAACAAAAGTTAGTGAAGGATGACTAAGAAATCAGCAGATGTCCTATAAACCAGAATGGACAGTTGCTATATGCACAGAAATTTCAAGGGTGGTGGCGCAACTCAAAGTGTACAAGAAGAACTAGAATATAATATAACAGACTTTTATTTTATATAAATCATTTGGGTGTAAACCAATGAACCAACCACAGTAAAATGTATGCATTGATCGACACGGTATGTAAATTCAATAGTTTATAAAATGAACCTCTATGCTTTGTTTTCTCTGATCATTCTGCTGTAACAGACTGTATTTGAAGAATCCTCCCTCCAAGACATTTGGCTGAGGAGTAATTAAAAGATACAATAAACAGCTCTTCTCCTGCTGATAACTGATTTGTCCTGTTAGAGGATGTTTCTTCCTTTAATAAGATGTTAAATTTCGACCACAAATGCCATCAGCAAAAAATGTTCTTGCATTCACCATTTCCAACGAAAATATGAAAGTACGAAACTTTATTGAACGTCCCTCGTAATACAAACACCTTTAGACATTTTCATTAAATTATTCTTTAGAGCTGTTACATTGAACTACACTGAGAAAAAGAACAGTTTGCCTTCACTGCTATTAAGAGCTCATTATTACATCCAGCTCAGTAGAGGTAAGAGGAGAGCCCTCAATTGAACCTGCGCATAAAGTAGTCCGGGGTGAAAGAGCACCACAGGAGCGAGTGAATCTTAGTAGGTGAAGCCCTAACCACCTAGTGGCCACAAAATGTCTAACGATCCTCAAGTTTGGTAAGCATGTGTGTAGTCTAGTCGTGGGTGAAACCACATTACATGAGCAAGGGTGTATCTTAGTGGCTGAAGCCCCAACTGCCTAGTGGACACACTATGGTTGAGAGTCCTCAAGTCCAGTAGGTAGAAATGCGACCACACAGGTTTAATTGATAGGATGTGCATAATGTAGTCTTAGGTGAAACATCATTTTAAGTAAGGCTGCACCATAGTGGCCGAAGCCCTAACTGCCTAATGGGCACTCTATGGCTGATGATCCTCAAGTTTGGTAAGCAGAAATGCTAACATTCAGGTTTAATCGATAGTCTGTGCAGAGCGTGGTCTGGGGTGCTACAGCACTATGAGTAAGGATGTAGCTTAGTGGCTGAAGTCCCAGCTGCCTAATGGGCACTCTATGGCTGAGAGTCCTCAAGTGCAGTAGGTAGAAATGCGACCACAAAGGTTTAATCGATAGTCTGTACAGAGCGTGGTCTGGGGTGACACAGCACTATGTGAGACAGGATGTACCTTAGTGGGCACACTATGGCTGACAGTCCTCAAGTCTAGAAGGTGGAAATGCCCACACTCTGGTTTCATCGACAGTCTGTGCCCGGTGTAGTCTGAGGTGAAACGGCACTACAGGTGAGGATATACCTTAGTGGCTGAAGCCCCAGTTGCCTTCTGTGCACGTTATGGCCGATGTGGCAGTCCTGTCCAGGTGAAAGTGCTATATATGACTTCAGCTTTCCTTCCACATTGCAAAGAGACTAAGGTTTAGGGTCAATGTGAAAAGCAAAGCATTTCTCACTATATTACAAAGAGTAACAAAGGAATAAAAAGACAACAAAAACTAAAAGAGAATAATTATACATACCTGGTTGTTTTTGATCTCTTCACTGGGAGTGACATAGGAGTTCCGGAATAATGTTGAGGTCCCACTGGAGATTTGCACTAAAAATAACAAAATAAAACTATTTTTAGTCAGTAAATCATAGGATGATCTTCTTAGTGTCGACAACACAGACACAGACAATGCTCATATTGTTGGCCTGTGTTTTAATCCATTCAGAATACTTCATTTGTATCCATTTAATGATGTAAAGATTAAAAACAGCTCTAGCTGAAAATACTAAATCATATTCAAAGCTGTATATAATACCGTAAGTGAGCGCGCCATTTGCTGAGTGGATAAGCAGAGATTTTAATAAAGCCAATAATTAAAAAAATCAAGCACCTGAAAATTGAAAGAAGCATGAATGACAGGATGGATTAATTTTAATTTCATTTCAAATCACTCTTGTCGAGAGACTCCATCCTTTAATAAGGACAGTGGGAGTTCTGTTGTAGGAGAGCCGCTAGTGTGGCTTATCGGTTCCAGCAGCTGGCTTGGAAACGATGGCGTTCAGACACCCAGGGTGAGCCAACTGACCCACCAGGATGCCAATTGGTGACATGTGGCAACAACTGGTGTAAATTGTAAGATGCTCTGAATAAAAGCATCAGGAGCACTTTAGAATTACTTTCATTAATAAAACTTTAGAACTTTACACAAGGTACTGCAAAAAGATCTACAACTAACGAATGAGCGATTTGTACAGATCTATTTATTAATGATTTATTAAGAGAAGTTACTATAAAGTTGTAACCAGAGTTGAAAGATAACTTAAGACTTATTATACTTATGTTTAGTATACATTTACTGTATATTTGCTAGGGTGGCACAGTGGCGCAGAGGGTAGTGCTGCTGCCTCGCAGTTAGGAGACCTGG
Source organism: Polypterus senegalus (assembly GCF_016835505.1). Lineage (NCBI taxonomy): Eukaryota > Metazoa > Chordata > Cladistia > Polypteriformes > Polypteridae > Polypterus > Polypterus senegalus. The sequence goes on from NC_053158.1 coordinate 24,084,156, forward strand.
GTTCGCTTCCCGGGTCCTCCATGCGTGGAGTTTGCATGTTCTCCCCGTGTCTGCCACAATCCAAAGACATGCAGGTTAGGTGCATTGGCGATTCTAAATTGTCCCTAGTGTGTGCTTGATGTGTGGGTGTGTGCGCCCTGTGGTGGGCTGGCGCCCTGCCCGGGGTTTGTTACCTGCCTTGCACCCTGTGTTGGCTCCAGCAGACCCCCGTGACCCTGTAGTTAGGATATAATGGGTTGGATAATGGATGGATGGATGTATATTTGCTAACTTACACCAAGCAAGAAAATCTTTCCGGCAAGGACCTTAAAGAGGTGTAGTGATTAGAGTAAGTGCACAGTTTACAGGTTGTGTTGGGGCGCAGAGAGCCCGATCCACATACTGTAGACCCTGCAGACAGCTCACTGAATGCGCTAACTTAGGCCCAAATTAGGCCCTTACACAGTAGTGGGCTTAAAAGCCAGTCAGAGCGCCAAAGAGCCAGAAACCAACAGGTGGATGTCATAGTGCCAACTCTGTTTTCAGAGAAATGCCACCAAGCTCCCCCAGAGATGGGCATACAGTAGTCAAAGAGCCCAACTGCACAGTTCCATGGCTTCTCTTCAGCTGTATGTACAGTGCCCCCCATAATGTTTGGGACAAAGACACATTTTTCCATGATTTACCCCTCTGCTCCACAGTTTAAAATTACAAATCAAACAATTCAGACATAATTAGAGTGCACATCGCCGACTTTCATTTAAGATGATTTGCACACATGTCGGTCACGCCATTTAGAAATTACAACACATTTTGCACATTTCAGGGGACCATAATGTTTGGGACACAGCAATGGCCGGTCTATTAAAGCCATCACATTTAGTGCTTTGTTACATATCCCTTGTATTTAAGGACTGCTTGACGTCTGTGATTCATAGACATCACCCAATGGTGTGAATCTTCTCTGGTGATGGTCTACAAAACCTCTAATGCAGCCATCTTCAGCTCTTGCTTGTTTCGGGGGCTTGTCCCCTTAAGTGTTCTCTTTAGCATATGGAAGGCTTGCTGAGTTGGATTTGAGTTAGGTCACTGGCTTGACCATTCAAGATTTTTTCATTTTTTAGCTTTGAAAAACTCATGTGTTGCCTTAGCAGTATGTTTTGGGATTATTGTTACAGGATGAAGCGTATCTCACATGCGCATCCTGGACGCATTTACGGAAACCTGAGCAGAGTTCTATGCAACTCAGAATTCATTGTGCCACTGCAGTCAGCAGTTCTGCCATTAATGAAGGTAACCCAAGCCATATAACACCCCCAGCACCATGTTTAATAGATGAGGTGGCAAGCTCTGGATCTTGGGCAGTTCCTTTTTGCCTCCACACTCTTCTCTTGCCATCACTCTGATCAGGTTCGTCTTCATCTTGTTTGTCTACAAGACCTTTTTCTAGAATTCTGCTGGCTCTTTAAAAGACTTTTTCACAATTTTGCCATTCTGTTTTTGTGGCTAACGAGTGGTTATTTTTGTTCATGAAGTGTTCTGTGGATAGTCGTCTCTAACACGTCCATATGTGCCTCCTGAAGGCTGTTTCTGATCTGTCAGAACTACATAGTGACCACCGTAAGGTTTGGTGCTAATGGTTGAGGGGCTGTTTTTCAGGGTTTGGGCTCAGCCCCTTGATTCCAGTGAAGGGTGCTGTCAATGCTACAGTATACAAATGATATTTTGTGCATTTCCAAGTTTGTGTCAACAGGTTGTGAAGGCCCTTGTCTTGTCTAGAATGACTGTGCCTCTGTGCACAAAACCAGGTCCATAACGCCAAGGAGGAATTCAAGTGGCATAGAGCCCTGAGCTCAGCTCTTGACGATGAATGAGTGACCAAAACAAGCAGAATTTTCAGGTTTTTGCAAGAAAGCCAACTTTGCGCAAAGCAATCCTTAACTAAGGACACATCCACAGGAGGAAGGGACGGTCACATCGTCTGCTGCTGCTGCTAAGGACTTTGACGCCTCAATCACAGAACGGACATACGGAAACTCTGTTTATCTGTAAGAGTGTCGGGAGTTGTTTTTGGCTCGGTTTACTTTACCCTCATTACATCTGCCTCACAAGCTGCTCTTACGCTGGCGTGTTTCACCCTTGTGGACATATTGTATGTGCCTGCTTCATTTTGCTGCCCGGTGTCTTTCTAAGTATTTTCTTGCATGCGAGAGGTAATTAACCACACCATTTAAATATAATGCCACCATCAACATAAAATGCCCCATTGCTTTCTCATATGGCAGCCTCTGAAATGAAACTGTCTAAGAAAGTGTAACGCTAATATTATAAGTACTTTGGGATTTGATGAAGATACTTCTGCATGTGAGGATTGTTCAAGGGAGAGATAATGGCTTTCTTTCACTCCATTACAATCACCAAATTATCTGTATCTCTTAGTACTCATATATACATAAATACATACAAATGAGAGAACAGATAAAAACATTAAAGAAATCTTTTCTTGCTGGATTGAGAGTGGCCTACAAACTCAATCAGCATAAATATAAATATGAATTGCAAAATGGCAAGAAATAGATATATCAAGAGTATAAACGTGCTGTAGCTCTGGACAGGACTTGGCTACGTTCTGCTTATCTCTTTTACTCCATCACAAAGCTCATGGCTGTTTGGATCTGTTATCTAAAAATAAGCATCAGTGTAGGAGCTGGGAAGGGTTAAGTCTGGAGGAGAGAGGGCTGCTAGCAGGCTGTGGAATAGTCGGCAGGAATAAACTGTGTTGTGTATCCGGGAAGCTTCTCCATCTTCTGGCATTTGACTGAGCGTCATCTGATTATGGAAGGGACGGTCACATCGTCGACACTAATATGATTTGGACTGGTGAATGACGTTTAGGGGGTTTATGGTGTTTCGTGCTCATCTTGTGTATGTAAATTATTACACACGTATGTCAGTCTTGTATTTTGTGTCTTGATTTGGTTTCAATATAATGAGAGCATTTCACTGCATATTATTCATTATCGATGAAAGGAGAAACCAGGGTAGCGGTTAGTAAGGCCCCATTATACAATACAATATAAGACAACACAATTTAATTTTGTCACACAAGGCGTGCCACAATGGACTTTAACAGGCCCTGCCTTTTGACAGCCTCCACAGCCTTGACTCTGTAAGAAGACAAGGAAAAAATGGAAGAAACCTTGAAAACGGCAATTCAAAAAGAGACCCCTTTCCAGGTAGGCTGGGTGTCAAAAAAACGAGTAAGTACAATACAACACACAGAAGAGAACACAAGAAATCCTCAATACAATATAATAGTGCAGGGGTGGGCAATGTCAGTCCTGGAGGGCCGTACTGGCTAAAGGTTTTCATTCCAACCCAACCAATCCTTGCCAGTCTCGCACCTAAATTCATTTTATGGCCTGTTAGTCTGTAATGTAAGGTTCTTATATCGTAGATTTTTTCCTCTCCAAGGATATCATTCAAATGATTTGAAGCCTAAAGCAGATCATTTTCAGTCTATCACATTTTCTACTACATGTTTTATTAAATCACACAGTGCATGATGAACCCACACACTGGATGGAGAACTGTTGGCTGTTTTGTTTGTCATTTATATTTTATTGCTAATAAGGAGCCATAAAAACAATGAATGCAGCTGTTTGCTAATAAGCAATCGAGGGTGGGGAACCTTAACAAGCGAGACCACTAAAAATGAAGCATCAAAATGTCACTTAAGCAGTAAGTGCTTCATCAGCAATAATCGAGTTCTCATTAGGAAACTGAGTTGGAACAAAAACCTGCAGCCACTGCGGCTCTCCAGGACCGACATTGACCACCCCTGTAATAGTGCAATAGAAACATTACAAGTACAAAGCAGCATTCAACAGTAGATGATATCCCATAATTAGGTTTGGGTTTGTTCTGAAGACCTCGCCATCAAACTATCTCCCCCCGCTGGCCTTTCCACAGCTGATTATCTTAAGAAATACTCAGTAGTAAGTAGCTGCTGACCTGATCTGACCAATTTCACAGCATAGTGGAGAATAATACAAGCTGTCTGCTTCAACTCTATGACTTTGTAGTGTGCTGTAGAGTCCGTTATGCTTTGTGGCTTTTGCCCTAAATGAACCAGGCTTATACTTCACGTGACGCGACGTGTGCTCCTGTGGACACCTCTGCTACGCAAGGGTTATACTGTTTATACATGTGCACATATTTTACATAAATCAAGAAGATTCCACCAGGCGGCAGTGCGAGATATCATCACAGTGAGAAAACGTTCCACTCTCCTGTCTTGTGAATTGCCAGAAACATCCATGAAATTCCGAGGACACCTTGCTACAATATCTCTGAAAAGGATGGATGTTTAATGATTACATCCATTAATCCAGAGACGCACTCATTCCTACAAGCAGAAACAATCCCTGGATGGGGCATCAGCTTATCATAAGGTGAGTATAAGCACTCGCAGCATCATTTTAGCATTTCACCAAATCCCCAAACCTGCACATCTTGGAAGGAAACCAGAACACACTGTGGAAACCCACCAGGAAAACATGCGAACTCCAGGCAGGGAACACCAGGGACAAGGCAGCAACTCTACCACCCCGGCACCGGGTGTAATTATTAACAGTATTCATTATTTAAATGAAGTTAACGATTTATCTGTGAAATGTAACAGACATACTCTATTGCATTTCATCATGAAAGTGATATCAAGCATAAATCTGAGGATTCTAAATGTGCAGAGAGCTGGAATATCATACATTTAATGTGTTCTGTGTGGCGATTGCTGCCTGCTGCTGCTCTTAGTTCAGGAGGAAGCACCAGAAGCACGTAGCGATTAACAACTGAGTGGGTTTTAAGATGATGTTTACGATGTTCTACTTTAATGATAACGTAAACTACGAGAATAAAGTGGAAAGTTCGAGATTAAAGCCAAAATTCCCACTTTAATCACAAAACAGACCTTTCACAATACAAATTTTCAGAGAAGATGGAATCGAGAGATGGCATAGAAAACTCAGAATCCATGCAGGGGTCATAACCGAATCCCGGTCAGAGATCAACGCCATAAGCCAAAAAGAGTTCACGTTGCCAGAGCCGAGAAACGTGAAACGTAAATTGTAATCAGAAAACCAATAAAAAAAAAAAAAATTTGAACCAGTAAATTCAAAAACTAATAATGATAGAAAGGTTTTTCACTCAAAAATTAAAATCTTAGATGATTATCTATGTGTGGTGCATCAACCCAGCAACATCTATGATGTGTGACCTCCAAGAATCGCTTCTGAGCAAGAGGATCTTGCATCCTAGAAATCAGTCTTGTTTATGGCAGAAAAACAAGATGGCACCACAGGGAAGTGGGAGCTGTTTTTAAAAATATTAAAAAACAATAGTACAAAAAAAAACAAAACAGTACAACCTCTAGATTCCTTAACCTCAGAAAATTATACTCAAATAATTTTTAGCAGTCAAGCAACAGTTGGAAAAATTAAATTTACAAGCCAGATTATGACATAGCAAAGCATATCGATTTCACGCCTCTCATGTTATGCTAAAGAGATTAGCAAAAATATTTTCAGAGTAACCAGGAGAAAAGACGTAATGAAAAGGCAAAAAAAAAAGCCAAGACCAGGATTTCAACGAAATCGCCACCAAACCCAAAACGAGAGCCAGAAATATGTACACAAAAAACTTTTGAAGAAAGAGATTTGAAAAGCAAAAAGGAAGTTTGACAGAAAGAATTTTGTATTCATGAACTGGAAGTGTTCCTTTTCATGACCTTTAAAACTTGCCGTGTCATAAGTCAAAGATCATGACCTCCAAGGACACGTCCCTAAAAATGTTGCCCTGAAGATGGGAAGCCAAAATAGTGGCTGCTGCAAATAAACAAAATGGTGGCAAAAAAACTGACCAAATAAATTAACAAGAACAAAACTAATGTCAAATTCAGAATCGAGCGACTATCAAAACCCTTTAAATGATTTCAAGAACTCATAGAAAACTTGTATAACTATATAATAATTTGAATAAATAACTACCTCCTAACATCTACACAGCTTCTATACCTGCAGTGTCTTTTTTGTGGCAAAGATCCACTGCCAGGGTACGTATATACAGTAAGTCGTAACGGTCAGCCTTCTTTTGCAGTCTGTTGATGTATTTGGCCCAGAATGACCATGGTGAATGATAAAGGGAAATGTAGCGTAGGTCTCCTTCGTGTCCAGCGGTCTTTAAAGGGCAGATGTTCAATCTCAGTCTTCGGGATGGGGCACGCCTCATCTAGCTGTAGCCTGGCATGGCAGGCTATCATATGCTTTTGTCAGGAACACCGTCACCAACACCCAGCTTTTGATAATGGCACTCTTTTCTTGAAGAGAAGATGTGTGGTTTGATATTCCTAATTTCTGAAAAATATGCCATAAACTTCAGGGTGCCCATTGCCCTTTTCCCTCATAACAGACTGTGGCTGTATTGCGTTTCTTTGTTCCAGTGTTTTCCAGTCTTTGTGCTCCTTGTGTTTCATCACCCACTGTGGTCTGCTGCCCTCTATCACCAAATGAGTCCCAGCTTCCCCTTTTTTGGTTGTGTGTCCCACTCAGCTGCGGCACATGACCCCCTTTTTCCTGGTGCAGGTACATCACATTTCTCTCTGGGTTTCCAGTAGCAGCAGGAGGCCTCTTGGTGACGGGCACTTTCCTTTTCTTTATGCATAGACATGCAGTTGGCCTTTCTGCCCATTTCTTTGGGGACAACACAGAGGTTTGTGCACAGCTGCCTTTTTGAGAGCGCCATAGACATTACTTACGTATTGTGATTATTTTTCCCCAAACTATTTACAGAATAGTCAAACTATGAAGGACTCTAGTCTTTCAGAAACTATGTGTAATTAATTTGTGTGAAACAGAACAAATAAGAGAAATGGCGTGCATCTTTCTTATTAGGACATAAATCAATATTCATTCCCAAAAGATCAACTGCCAACACACAAAATTGGATGTTTTAGACCATTACTACATAGACGAACCCTAAAAAACATGTAAAGCTAATAATGACCAAAACTGTTTTATCTAATATCGATCACAAGTGCTCAAAGGTGCCTTTAAGCAGATAAGATTTTTGAAGAGAAAAAAATGGCCGGCGTGATGTCAGACACCGACCCACTAAACGGAGCTCTGTGCAAGCCCATCACAATAACATGACCATCTTAGAGCTCTGCCATTGCAAAAGAGGCAGCAGGGACAAAGAAATCTATACATCAAAAAGGTATGGCTGTCTGTCATGTGATTACTTGTGAGCTTCTGGGCCTCGATTCTTAACCTTGGTCTTAACTGAAAGCTTATGATATGCCAGATATGTTGGGAAATTCAAACTGGTGGCCATGACCTGATGTTGTGTGTTTTCAGCAAAGAGATTGAGAAGCCCAGTGAAAAGCACCATTAGGGCAGAAAGGAAAAGAACAGCAGTGACATTTGCTGAGTGTCAAGCACATTGTAGAATGTGATTAGGCAATAAAGAACAAGAAAAAATACAAAGACAAGGCACTGAAGCACAGCAACAAGCAAGAACTAATCGTGAATATAGTCTAATATCTTCTGGAAGTGGTTATGGGCACCTGGTGGGTGGCCAGAAAGATTTATTGTTATAAAAGCACAGTCCCCACTAGCCCATCTATTGATAAACCCCCAGCACACGGTACACATATGTTCAGAATTCATAATTAAGTGTTTATTGATCATCGACTTTAAATAAGCTATGACAAAGTGACTTGTGGTTGTGCGTTTATGGCAAAGTGATCACAAAACCAATTGATGACCACCATAACGGCAGAAAGAATGAGAAGAGCAGGTACATCTGCTAAATTTAAGGCAAAGCTCAGAAGGCGATTAAGTGAAAAAAATGAGAAAGAATAAAAAAGACAAGATGCTGAGTTAGAGTGACAAGCAGGAGGCAATCCAGAATAAATGGCAATTGGGCAGCATGATGGCTCACAGGCACGCAAGACAAAGTCCAGGATACGGAATGCAAGAACGAGAAAGAGACAGAAATGCATGGCGACAATTGAGAAGATTGTGAAATTGCCAAAACCTCCTACCATATGAAAGCTTTGCTTTTACACCCTAACCTCAGTGTGTCTTTGAAGACCACTACTTAGCAGTGTTACCTCAGTGACTAATGTCAAGCTGTATGTTTTCATGTTGAAAGCAAAAGAATGTGTTGCCAAAATAGAAAAGTTACGCTTGCTCTAGATGAGCCACCAGAGGTAATAAAATACAACAAGAACGGAACAAAGTAACTATTTAGGAAACTTAAGCATTATCAGCTGCTTCTTATCTTTAGGTCGTTTATTATCTGCATTTTGTTTTAGGACCTATGTGTTTCACTGGTTATGTGAAGGTTAGTGATGATCTTCTGTTTATATACTGTATTATTTAGTATCTATTCATTATGCTTCTTGCGATTTGTGGGTGATCCTCCAAGTCCACCCTGATGTCACGGCTGAAGGACCACCTGTAGCCTTTAGATTTTAAATCGGGGAGTGGATCTTTCAGTGGTTCATTGATTTTTAGAGAATTCTGTTCTTTAATGCGTATTCTTACTAACTCAGAATGAGTCAGTAGAGATTTTAAAATGAAAGGGAATGGGAGATGAGAGGTGGTCGATAAAGCAGGCAAGGCTCGTAACTAGAAAAGACAGACAACCAAATGGCAAGTTTTAAATGCAAACCAAAAATCAAAGCTTTGGAAACAGAAACATATTTGTTCATAACCAGGAAGAGATGAGAAAAAAGCAACGCACACCAACACATCCTAATATCCGACGTCCTGGAATACCTATAGAAATGCCAGCCTAATGTACAGACACATCACATACTCCCGAGTGATCCTGGGAAAGACAAGACTGCTAAAAAATGGCAATAAGGCATTCTTAGTTCAACTTTTTAAATACTGCATAAGGAAAGAAATAGATGTGAAAATCAGATTCCCTAAAGTCCAAAACCTCCCATTCCATGCACAACATGTACTCAGATCTCATAGGGAAGGCAAACATCCATCCATCCATTTTCTAACCCGCTGAATCCGAATACAGGGTCACGGGAGTCTGCTGGAGCCAATCCCAGCCAGCACAGGGCACAAGGCAGGAACCAATCCTGGGCAGGGTGCCAACCCACCGCAGGGCACACACAAATACACCCACGCACCAAGCACACACTAGGGCCAATTTAGAATCACCAATCCACCTAACCTGCATGTCTTTGGACTGTGGGAGGAAACCCACGCACACACGGGGAGAACATGCAAACTCCACGCAGAGAGGACCCGGGAAGCGAACCCGGGTCTCCTAACTGCGAGGCAGCAGCGCTACCACTGCGCCACCGCGGGAAGGCAAACAAATTAAGAAAATTGATCATTAGAACAGTATTGTTTTCTGGATTCTAGATTTTGTTTCTGTTTTGCGATTTTGTACAGGGACTTGTTCCCTTGGATTGCTCTTTTTAGCTTTATTTGAGGTTTTTTTTTTTGGTATTTCATCTTCTTCTTTTATAAGGATTCTTTGTGGTCTTTGTGGACTCAGTTGAGAGGTATTTTGATAGATTTTGGAACATCTAAAGTAATTAGTTATCCATTTCAGGAGCCTGGACATATTGGAAGTCTGCCAGTAAAGGTAGGGGGTCAGGCTGCCTATGGCGAGACCTATTGGCCTGTTTTTGTGGGTCGTTTAGAGGCCTCACAGCATTTCGCTACACTGCGTGCTGCTCCATCAGAACAAGCAGACGTAGTTCAGGACTTGTATGACAATAGTCCAAGAAAACTGGGAGGCACCACCCATCCTTATTAGGTCCTAGATATAAATAAACTGTATTATCAAGTCGATCCAGCAACATTCTTTCAGCTTAAGGGTGAATTGCATAATCAAGGACGCCAAGGGAAATTACGGAGAAGTGCATTTAAAACGGGAGGCATGGTGGTGCAGTGGGTAGCACTGCTGCCTCGCAGTTAGGAGACCCGGGTTTGCTTCTCGGGTCCTCCCTGCGTGGAGTTTGCATGTTCTCCCTGTATGGGTTTCCTCCGGGTGCTCCTGTTTCCTCCCACAGTCCAAAGACATGCAGGTTAGGTGCATTGGCGATCCAAAATTTTCCTAGTGTGTGCTTGGTGTGTGTGTGCCCTGCAATGGGCTGGCACCCTGTCCAGGGTTTCTTTCCTGCCTTGTGCCCTGTGTTGGCTGGGAGTGGCTCCAGCAGACCCCCCATGACTCTGTAGTTAGGATATACCAGGTTGGATAATGGATGGATGCATTTAAAACTGAACTCAGGAGGCACCTCTTTATGCAAAGAGTTGTGGGACTCTGGAACAATCTACCAAGATATGGAGTTGAAACCTTGACAACCTTTAAGAAGAATCTGGATGAGATATAAGGAACAGCTGAGCTATTAGCTAAACAAATGGGCTTGATGGACTGAAGGGTCTCCTCTCGTTTGTCAAATGTCTTATGTTCTGATGTTCCTATATTGCTAGGTGTTTCTGTTATTTTGTAACATAACATTCCTAAACCTGTTTAATCCAAGTCACAGTAGCAGAACACTAGAAGTGCTGAACTGTGTGTGCAAGGCTGGGAAGCAAATCTGCATGTGGTGTCAGTCCATCACAGTTCCCAGCCATGCACGCACTCACCCTAAGGTCAAGGTGGAATTGTCAAATACCCCAAGGTGAACTGGAATATCCAGAGAAAGTCCCATGTAGACATGGGGAGAAGGCGTGAACTCTGTGCAGACAGCAAGTGAGGCAGGATACACTCCCAGTGCAACGTATTGGTTCAGAGTTACAAGTTAGGTTAGGTTTAAATTAACTTTAGGGTTGGGATTATCTGATTTAAGATCAGGGTTAGTTTTAAATTCAGGGACCCGATTTTCGGTTAATGTTGGTATGTGTTGGTTAAGGTTAGTATGTATTGTTGGGTTATGTATGTGTTTTTTATGCTTTGTTGTTGTTTTTGTTAATTTTAAGTTATTATATTTTATGGCTTAACGTCATTTCTATTGGTTTCATGTGCAATTCTATAATTGGGTCCTGCCTTGTTTTTTGTGGGTGGAACCCCACCCTGACATCACTGCTCCTGAGAGTAGTAAGCGAGCTGAGAAGGAGCAGGAGATCAGTTGTTTCAGTGGAGTTTCATAAGGACTGCTTTTAGTGCAGAGTTTCTGGTTTTCTGATTATTCTCACTCTGGATTGGATTTTGATTTATTGTTTTTGCATCAGGACAGCTTTGCCTTGTGCTTCCTTTCGCTTTTCTTTGTAATTTGCACTTTTTGCAAATCAATCTGTTTTGGCATCAATGGGGGTTATGGTTATCCTCCTTATATTTTAATACATTTTGTGTTATTTTGCCAGCTCCCCTGTTTAGGGGAGGCTCGATCAAGCAGACAAGTGAAGTTCCTCTCCTGCTTTGACAGTTTCTCTTGGAGAACTCACAGCCATTTTGCCGCTTGTGTAAACTCCGTATCATAACACTCAGCACTTGCTATCTGTACAGCGGCAGGGCTATCCACTTTGTCATTGTATTGCCCAAAGCACATAGCGTCACGGGCAAATAGGAAGACATTGCAGGCCACCAGCTGCTAATGATCAGACAAATAAATCAGGTATGAAAACTGGGAAACAGCAAAGTGTAGTCCTGCTAAGAAAAGGCGCCTGATGGGATGTACTGAAAGAACCGTAGCACTTTACTTATCTAAGAATGAACAGAAACACTACTGAATGAACTTTAGGAACAGTATGCAACTCAAAGAAATGGTGCAGAAAGCTAAGCAGCAAAATGGCAGTGCTTACATCTGTTTAAGGTTTTACTTGTGAAAGATGTCCTCTGCAATTTCTAAGCCCCTATATCATGGTAAAACAGAAAGTGAGGCTTCTCAAGTACTACTAGGATGAGCTGTGACAAAATATACGTCTTGCACTTTTGAATTCAATTGCATTTTGATGCGGCACTAAATTACTTTGGGTATATTTGCAGGCTGTAAGCGAGTTTACCAATGCTGAAATACAATCTCCCGCACTCCTCTACTCCGTACGGAAACAAGGCAGAAACATGACAACACAGCAGGCTGGTGCTTCCTTTCATCACACAAAAATCAAATGCATATTGGTGTTAACATATGAAGTCGCATCTGCAAATAAATAAGCCCACTTATTGTGGGTTACAGACTCAGACTATGCATACTAGGAATCGGAGAAACGCTACCTGCCATGGTGTCTTTCCTGGAAGTGTGCTCGCCTTTGTTGCCATGGTAACTCGCATTTGTTCCAGTTGACTCGTAGTCGGTCTTCCTCTCCTTGAGGCTGATCATCTCTCGGGGTGAAGCCGGGGCACTTGCTGCACAACAAGGTAATTGAGCAAACAGTCAGATTGAGCATTTCACATTTTTGATGCCATTATTCATTGCAAACTAAAGTTTTCCAGTGAACACAAAACTATTAACCTTTCGCACTTTTTTATTCTTTAGAAGGAACAAAAAGACAAAAACAAGAACGAATGCAGGAGACAATAAAACAAACTCTTTTTCTCACTAAAAAAATTAAAGATGAAGAATTAATCACATCAGTTTAGAATAGGACTTTAAGCATCCGTCCACTGATAAGCCCAATGTGCTATGCAGTGCTGCTGAATTACATGCAACAACACAAGCCAATAAGTACAGAAACGTATATCTGTGTAAATTTCTGTGTACATACCCAATATTCCTCAACATGTACATGAATTATATATCTATGCGTGCTGTATATCCATTAATTATCAATCACATTATTCTACTTTTTATACACTAGTAGTAGCACTATTGTCACGTGTTTAAAGTCTTACTTGCATATATATATTGTAAAAAGGCGCTATATATAAGCATCCAACCCGACACAGATTCACACTGGAGGCACATATAAAATAAAAAGTCTTTTATTTTTCTTCACCTGTGGAGCAAGTCTTCCCCATAATCCCCACCGGCACAACACAAGTGTGCAAGCACCAGCAAACACACCACACACTTTCTTCTCCTTTCTCCTCCACCACCACTCCACCAAGCTTTGTCCTCCTCCTCCCGACTCTGGCCAATGAGTGGTGGCTGCTGGCTCCTTTTATTAGCCACTCGGAAGTGCTCCAGGTGCTTCATTGCCGACATCAGGCTGCACTTCCGGGTGTGGCGAGACCAGTGTGCTCCTGCTGTAGCACCCCTGGCAGCGCTTGCGGAACCCAACAGGGCTGCACCAAACTCCAACCCCCATGAAGCCCTGCGGGAGTCCAAGGCACCGCTGCAACCTAGGGAGGCTGCCACCTAGCATCAAGGGGGACACATTGGGTTTCCCATCCTTGCTCCTCCAGAACATATGCTGCAAGGGGCAGCCACTATATACAGATGACCCTTGATATACGACCGGCCTGACATGCGAACAACTTGATTTACGACCAAAATTTTTGTTTTGATTTACGACCAACATCTTGCATTATGACCCGAATGCGGTCACGTGTATCCGCTTGTGCGATTGTAAACAAACAGCCGAGAGCGTTCGTAAGCGTCGGTCGGAGCCCAGATACATGTGTTTGTGGACGTAATTTCGGTCAGTGCAGTGATTTATCTATATATATAATTCACTAAGACCATCGCAAGCAAGACGCATAATTGCTAAGGAAGGAAGAGAAGGTAACGAAGGTAAAGAAAGCGATTGTTAAGGGATGTTAGCTAGCGGGCTGGCGCGGCACATGATGATGTCATCAGGCTGAGTCAGCACCGGCTTGCTTTGGAGTATATTATTACAGCAGTTCACAACACGACCAGCTTTGAACTGAGTGCTCGACTACTGTCATTATTAACTTGAGAAACGGCGATCACAATCGAAACGAAGATGGAAATTGTGTGGAAATATCACAGTGGTGTTCGTGTGACTGATCTCGTTAATATGTACAGCATGTCGAAATCCACCATCTCGACAATTTTACAAAGAAAAGATTTGCATAAGGAGGCTCCTTCTAAACAATAATCACCTTCCGTTTCATTCTCCTCCTCCTCCCTTCCTGCAGCCCAAAGATGTCAAATTAAATGGTGAGTACAGTATGAAATTGTTGTTTCTGGTACGCTAGGCACTTTTTATAACTTTTTGGTTAGTACATTAGAAAAATTATTGGTGTTTTGGTAAATTATGCACATTATACAACCCTTTTTTATTATAAAAAGGTTAAGTAAGTGTTGCTGTGGGAGGTTCGGAGCACATTATGGGTATTTCCATTATTTCTTATGGGAAAAATAGTCTTGACTTACAACCAACTTGAGTTACTACCAGCCCTCGCGAACGAATTGAGTTCGTAAGTCAAGGGTCCACTGTATATATATACATATATTCACTGAGAAGGAGAGATTCAGATACATGTAGATACTGGGTAAAGGTGCTGAAAGTACCCATAGGGCAAAGAGATAGCAAATATTTTTAAATTAATCTATTACCTGTCTTTGACAGATACCATGACTAGTATACAGTAACTATATAACACAACCTAACAGTTTCCAAACCCACTTAATCAAACCTCGAGTGTTTCAGGTTGATGCTGAAGCTCATCCTTGTGACAAAAAACTAACCGTGAACGCGATCCTGGTTCAACATGGGGCACATACTCCCACAACCAGCCAATCCAGATCTGAAAACGTGACTTCAACGTGTCTTTTTCATATTAATCTTCTGTGCCCGACCTCAATGCTTACTAAAACTCCATCAGGCTTTGGAGTTCCAACTTTTGCCTTTACGTGTTTCCTACAAGATTACTGTGTTTTCCTCCAGTTTCTTCCTGTTAGTTTATTCGTCGCCATTTTAACTGATAGACCCCCCTTAGTATTTGACTGGTACCAGACTTGATTTTTCTAATAGTCACAAGCCAAAACTTAAAAATCAGCATCTTGTCACCTGCTCATTTTATTAGCACACTAGCTGTGCTACCCGTCTAAGACAAGTTGAAATCAAAGTTACCTCAGCGTTAACATTTGCAGTGCACCATGCAATGCATACAGTAGGTCTCTTCTATACGCCATTTGCTATGCGATTTGTAATGTTTGTGTGTGCCATCTGTTAGAATGATAGGGACATAACAACTGGACACACACACAGTCACCTATCCTTTCATTCTGTTTAGCCATGGCAGATGTCGATGTTTCTATCTCTTGCCCTACACCTACTTTCAGCACCTTTTCTTCTTTATTTGAGTATCTGAATGTTTCTTCCCTGGCGTTCCCCTTTCTTGAATGTGTTTCTATAAAGCCTGCTCCTCAGACTCTGTCATTATTTTTGAGGCACCTTTGTCACCCCCTGTCCGGTTTTATACTCTCCCTCTTTGAAGGTGACTCTCTCAGTGTGTCTCCTATGCCATTTTTCCTCCTTGTGTCTCTCACTCTCACACTTCTTTGTTCAGTTGCATCACCAATGCCAAACTGGCCAATCAGATTTCTCTGAGGGGCTGGACACACAGACCTTAGTGTTTTATTATATAGTAGATGGATTTTACACACAAAGAACTGTTTTGTAGACATACAAATTCATTTTACAAACTATCTTAACATTTGGATTAGCGATCCTTCAGAAGTAGCTCAGTTCTGGACAGTTAATTTATTTCTTAAAGAGACAACTCCTTTTGTAAGTTAAAATCCTCCTGATCAGCAAGTACTTCAATCAGTTATGACAACAGCAGGTTTATGCATTTGACAATTAAAAATTATAATTTTAAAATTCATTATCCTATTAGCTGGCCCCATGCCTGGGGTTTGTTTCCTGCCTTGCACCCTCTGTTGTCTGGGATTGGCTCCAGCAGGCCCCTGTAGTTAGGATATAGCGGGTTAGATAATGGATGGATGGATTATCCTATTAGATGCTGAGTATACTGGGAGAAGGATGCTAGGATTCCCTAGAGCTGCCAGGGAAGAGGCCTAAGAGAAGGTTTATGGATGTGGTGAGTGAGGACATGCAGGTGATGGGTGTAACAGAGCAAGATGACGAGGATAGAAAGATATGGAAGAAGATGATCCGCTGTGGCAACCCCTAACGGGAGCAGCCGAAAGAAGAAGAAGATCCTATTAGCAGGCATTCATGCAAAAAAGCCGAGCTGCTTGCACTTCCTCCTCATCTTCTGTTCCCTCAGTTATCCTGTGATCTGACCGGGCTTTGGCACATTAAACATATTCCTCTTCAGGAAGTAAAAAAATGTTGAAATCCAATCCTGGCTAACTTTACATGGAATATTCCAAACTGTAGAAATTTATATAGCAAAAAAAAAAAAAAGGAAAGGTGTTTTTGTACTTCTCTCTATATCTCTTAGCAATAAATGACACGCATCCTCGATCAAAGTCATTCCAATGATATCAGCAAGTTGAAAAAAAAAAAACCAGAGAAACGTCTGAATACTGAAATGGCACCACTGAGAGGCAAATATAACTTCAATCCTCTGAGCGCAGAAAAAAAAAAAAGTATTTATTCTCAAATTTTAATATGAATGCCCAACATGTGGTTCTTGTAGTTACAAATCCCTTCAGAGAGATTTCTTTCATACAGTGTAGCTGAAATATTATGTGAAGTGCGCCATGCCATTGTGTTCAAAACCTCACTTAAAGCCCTGGAAGTGTCAACTCCACGTTCAGTTCTGCTCCGAGTCCCTGAACTGCTGCCTTTGGGCTCCAACCGTACCCTACAAGCAGCGTGCAACTCGGACAAAGTCCATAATAATTCATCGCATGCTGATTACTTCTTCATGAATGCTACCGGGGTTATCAGGCACCATTCTGTATTTTCTGGTTGAGATTTACTTCATAGCATTGGAAATGCATGAGGGCGGCACGGTGGCGCAGTGGGTAGCGCTGCTGCCTCGCAGTAAGGAGACCTGGGTTCACTTCCTGGGTCCTCCCTGCGTGGAGTTTGCATGTTCTCTGCGTGGGTTTCCTCCCACAGTCCAAAGACATGCAGGTTAGGTGTATTGGCGGCCCTAAATTGTCCCTAGTGTGTGCTTGGTGTATGCGTGTGGGCTGATGCCCTGCCCGGGGTTCGTTCCTGCCCTGTGCTGGCTGGGATTAGGATCCTGTGTTAGGATATAGCAGGCTGGTTAATGGATGGATCGATGGAAATGCATGATATAATCATACAACACATGGAGGTAATCTAGCCCATTAAAATAAAAAGATTTACTGAGCCATCTGAGTTTAAGTAAAATAAACCATTTTGCTTTGTTCTTAACCTTTCTGAGGTTGAGTTTCCTCAAGGTTTCCAAAATTCCACAGCTGCTAATACGGTAAGGTTCAAGTATTGAGCATGATGAGTTCAGTTATGACATGCAGGTGACGGGTTTAACTGAGCAAGATGACGAGTACAGGAATATCTGGGAAAAGATGATCCGCTGTGGCAACCCCTAATGGGAGCAGCCGAAAGAAGAAGACGAAGAATTATCTCAGTTTTTAACACTTTAGGACTAGGGTGTTGTACCGTGTTAGCCATTATGAATGTAGAGAAAAGCCAAGCAAAATGACCGCTTTTATTAGCTAACTAAAAAGATTACAATATGCAAGCAACTCAGGCCCCTTTTTCAGGCAAGAGGTCATTACATTGCCTCGAAAGCTTGCATATTGTAATCTTTTTAGTTAACACTTTAGGGAAATTCAAAGTAAACACAGTTTATAAAAGTGAAAATAAAAATAAGGGATGAATTCCATGTCACATCCAGAAAAAAGGGGGTTCTTATCTATGATGTTGCAGTTTCAGGCTTCTATTTTTTTAAAGTTTCTACATTACTATGTGACACCATGACTGCTAAGTTACTAGATATGTAAGTTGCTACTCTACATGCGAGGGGGGACCCAAAAATTCCCAGAACTGGTAAAACAAGCAACTTGTTTTATAAAAAAATATCCAGAAATTCCCTTTTAAAATGCCATCTTTGAGATGCAAGCCACTTGTCCCTGCACCTGTCCCATTCCTGCTGACATTTCCGCTTTGCTTACTGTGCCTAAAGCCTCCTGGGATTTTTGCTGGAGTTCCATCACGCTGGCAAATTCATCCTTTCAGTCTCAGTTTTAAATCCGGGAATGAAAATACGTCACAGGGAGCACAATCTGGTCAACACGGACAGTTTGCAAAGCAAGACCCACCTTGTTTTTTTTTGGTCAGAAAGTCTTTGAATGACCACACGGTGTGTGCAGATGTTCTTGTGAGGAGAGAGGTTTGTGGCGATGCACATTTTCAATAAATAATCGGGACTCCCCAAGCGTGCAGGCTTCAAGCGGGTGCAGGTGCAGGTGAGAGCGTGCATGTGCCACTCTGATCGGGGTGCTTGGCTGATTGCACATGCACAAGCAAACAAGAGCCGCTCGGTCAAGTGCTTCATTCACACCTCACAGCAGGTGATCACAGCGCCTGCAATCAATGAGTGCATAAAATGGAGGCCTCCATGGCAAAAAGAAATGAAAACAATGGGGAGACAAAGAAGAAAGAAAAGGAATGGAGGCTGAAGAAAAGAGAAAGTGAGAGGCAGGATCGAAAGCAGTGCTGTTTGGGATGGAGGCAGGTGGTCAGGTGTGAGTTCCAGTGAGGGGAGCACGTGGCCTGCGCTTCACGCAGCTGAGGACAGACACTGAGGGTGTGACGGCAGGAGCTCGTAGGGTCCCCCGTGTAAGGCCAGGGGTTGGCAGCGAAGGGCACGAGCCAGATTCTAATGGTTGACTTCACCTGTCTCGGGAGTCTCCTCGTGCTGCAAGGCCTTGATGGAGTAAGCAGAGGAGATGTCATTTTAGAAAGAGGCACAGGGATTCATGCTTTTTTTATAAAAGAAGACCTTTCAAGCTGCCAAGGACTGTGGAGCCAACCTTGGCCTTCCCAGTTTTGCATGAGCCACTGTTCCAGATATTTTATTTTTCCCTGATGCTTTCCCGTAGACACCTTAGAGGCTGTAGATGCCTGTGTGTTGAAGGATCACGTTTCCAGCTTTATTGGAGGTAAGACATATCACCCTGAGGAGTGAGAAGGGGCGCAGTCACTAACATTGTTGTCTCATCGCCCACTGAGGGCAATTGGCTCTGCCCCTGCTGGACAGAGGACTATACAAGATTGGACCCCCACAGAGAAAGGCGTCACATATCGAACCTGAAGTGCCAGCAGCACGGAGTTTGTGACAAAGGCCTGCTCTGTTGAGCTAATACCTTTAAAAGAATGTCACAAAATTACATTTTTGTTTCTGTTAAGGTTGCCTGTAGTTCAGTTCCACTGAGTCTTCCTAATGTATGTTAGGATTAAATTAACCCTTCTAGCACCCCAACATTTCCTTAAAATCCACAAGTGTCCTTCTACCCGTCCACCCAATACTTGAAGAAATAAAACCAGAGTTCTCATTGGATGGCTTGATTGTCAAAGAAAACCTCAAATAACTTGGCCACATAACGTCATGACAGGATTATCTGGAGGAGAGTGTCATGTTTGGGATAAACTGAAGGCAAAAGGAGAAGAGCAGGAGCAGAAACTAAGACGGATGGAGACAATACATATGACTTTGAAAGAGCTCAGAGAAGCAGTTTCGGATTAGAAAGGCTTGGTCTGCTAAGGATCATCAGGTCGCGATGGAACGATTAAACAACAAAATTCAAAGTCTGAATCTGTGCATGATTGTAATGAAAATCCATAGACTCTGTGGCCACAGGGGATCCAGACTAGATATGGTGTGACATGCAGAGAGGGGATGTGGAATAAATGACTCGCCTTACGTCATATGGTGAGAGTGATCCGGACCTGAAACTGGATGGGCTGAGGACTCCAACCTTCGACTGCCTACTTACCAAATCAATTGCTCTCACAGTTTTTTTTTTATCACTAGTGAGGATTCTAGCCTTAGTAAGCAAATGAGCGTGAGCGCATGCTTAACACTAGAATTACCAAAGCCCTTTCACAAACACTTTCACAAAAGGTTCAGAGATGATGCAACAGCTTCTGTAGCGCAGCGGTAAGAATTGCTGACTTATAATCAAGAGTCCCCAGGTTCTATTCTGACTGCCTCGTATATTTACGGTTTTGAGTAGTGAGCTGTTGCATCATCCTTGAACCTTTTGTGAAAGTGTTTATTTGATCTTTGCAATTCAGGCTTTACACATTATATAATTTATGCCTACATTTTGTCATTTATTACTAAAATATGAAAACCATTTCTGCTTTAACAATGTGTTTACACAGATTATTGTAGAAACCGAACACACATGAAATGCATCTGTTCCAAATAACGATTCATTATTTCCATTCTAAAACTCCAGAACCTCACTCCCAGATAATGAAGGCTGGAACTGGGAGAACTTTGTGGCTGTTCTGCGGCGATGGGGGGGTGGAATAGTAGGCTGCTTGCTGCTCGTCTTGATCGGCACATTTACAAGACAAAAGACGCTGACGGAGAGGTGTGAAGGGATTTAAGGTGGGCTGGATTTATGAGTTTTTTCGTAGGCTTTGGTAATTCTAGTGTTAAGCCAATGAATGATTTAACTTGGAGTTAAATATAACAAGGAGTCACACGGTGTTAAATAATGCATGTATTTCCTCAAGTGGAAGAAGCAGGGCTTAATCATAAAGGATTTGTATATAACGTAAGAGTTTCATTATTTATATATCATTCTCAGAGTTTCATTAACCTCTACACTACTTGTATTTCATTATACAAAGGGGCACCTGGAGAGTCTGTGGATGTGAACTACAAGGCAGCACCTTACTTGGTGACTTTCCTAGAACTTTTCCTAAAGTTTAGCTGGTGTTTCTCTCTATCAAGATGTGTGTTTGAGAAGAAACAAACCATAAAAAATTAGACTAAAGTGTTAACAAAGATACACAAGTGAAGCTCAGCTGGTCAAGAAGAAGAAAGTCAAGACACTCACATATTGGACTAATATAAAGAAGCCAATTAATCCAACATGCATGCCTTTGGGATATGGGAGGTGACCAGAGATCGTAACAGACACAAACTACTCTCAGGCCAAGCACCACTGTGCTTCCAAATAAAATCATAAAAACTTATACTTAGACATAATGCAGCTGTTTTTATCATATTGTGTTTGGGCTTAGCCTAATTCAGGGCTTCAGGAAGCCAAAGCCTATTCCAGTAGCATCTGCCACAGAACAGGAATTGATCCTAGACAAGGTGGAATTCCCATGCAGGACAGACTCATACAGTAGACCAATATCCATCCATGCATTCTAAGCAGAGGCCCAGATTATATCCCTGCAACTTTGGGCCCAAGAAGGGAATCAAACCGAAATGGCGTGCCAAATGGCCCTGGGCATACACCCACGCTTATCACACTGTGCCAGTTTAGATTTGTCAGTTCACATTACATTGAAGGTCTTTGGAATGTGGCAGAAAGCTAAAGTACCCTTAGAAAACGCACAAGGACACAACAAGCACATGCAGTCTCTACCTGGACAGTGTGAGAAGTGAGCCTGGGTGTTCACAGCAGTTATTCAGGAACGCTGTTAATGTCCATTTATATTCTTCTTTGATGCACAGTTATTTAGGTTGAGCAACTAAGCATTTCACTACATGCATAATTTGTATATGACAAATAAAATTTGATTTGATTTAATTTAGGCAAAGAGATTATCACGGTCATGCCATATTGTGTCTAGCATTTATTTTATTTCAGAATGTGTTTATAATATGTTATATTACGGTAAAATAGCTTGGAAACAGTTGGGGCAATTACAAATGTTAATTTTAAATATTTTCTAATGTACTTTGTAACATTTTTTCCAAATACTAAATAAGAAAATAATAATATACAGTGGTGTGAAAAACTATTTGCCCCCTTCCTGATTTCTTATTCGTTTGCATGTTTGTCACACAAAATGTTTCTGATCATCAAACACATTTAACCATTAGTCAAATATAACACAAGTAAACACAAAATGCAGTTTTTAAATGATGGTTTTTATTATTTAGGGAGAAAAAAAAATCCAAAACTACATGGCCCTGTGTGAAAAAGTAATTGCCCCCTGAACCTAATAACTGGTTGGGCCACCCTTAGCAGCAATAACTGCAATCAAGTGTTTGCGATAACTTGCAATGAGTCTTTTACAGCGCTCTGGAGGAATTTTGGCCCACTCATCTTTGCAGAATTGTTGTAATTCAGCTTTATTTGAGGGTTTTCTAGCATGAACCGCCTTTTTAAGGTCATGCCATAGCATCTCAATTGGATTCAGGTCAGGACTTTGACTAGGCCACTCCAAAGTCTTCATTTTGTTTTTCTTCAGCCATTCAGTGGTGGATTTGCTGGTGTGTTTTGGGTCATTGTCCTGTTGCAGCACCCAAGATCGCTTCAGCTTGAGTTGACGAACAGATGGCTAGACATTCTCCTTCAGGATTTTTTGGTAGACAGTAGAATTCATGGTTCCATCTATCACAGCAAGCCTTCCAGGTCCTGAAGCAGCAAAACAACCCCAGACCATCACACTACCACCACCATATTTTACTGTTGGTATGATGTTCTTTTTCTGAAACGCTGTGTTCCTTTTACGCCAGATGTAACGGGACATTTGCCTTCCAAAAAGTTCAACTTTTGTCTCATCAGTCCACAAGGTATTTTCCCAAAAGTCTTGGTAATCATTGAGATGTTTCTTAACAAAATTGAGACGAGCCCTAATGTTCTTTTTGCTTAACAGTGGTTTGCGTCTTGGAAATCTGCCATGCAGTTCGTTTTTGCCCAGTCTCTTTCTTATGGTGGAGTCGTGAACACTGACCTTAATTGAGGCAAGTGAGGCCTGCAGTTCTTTAGACGTTGTCCTGGGGCCTTTTGTGACCTCTCGGATGAGTCGTCTCTGCGCTCTTGGGGTAATTTTGGTCAGCCGGCCACTCCTGGGAAGGTTCACCACTGTTCCATGTTTTTGCCATTTGTGGATAATGGCTCTCACTGTGGTTCACTGGAGTCCCAAAGCTTTAGAAATGGCTTTATAACCTTTACCAGACTGATAGATCTCAATGACTTCTGTTCTCATTTGTTCCTGAATTTCTTTGGATCTTGGCATGATGTCTAGCTTCTTAGTGTGCTTTTGGTCTACTTCTCTGTGTCAGGCAGCTCCTATTTAAGTGATTTCTTGATTGAAACAGGTGTGGCAGTAATCAGGCCTGGGGGTGGCTACGGAAATTGAACTCAGGTGTGATACACCACAGTTAGGTGATTTTTTAACAAGGATCGACTCCAGCTGCCCCCCCTCTCAGCTCAGGACAGGAGTTTTGCTTTAACATCATATTTGTTTCCCACATTTCTCATTTACTAATATTCATGTGAGATATATGCTTGAAAGGAAACCTTTTATTATTATTATTATTATTATTATTATATAGCCATTGTTTTGTATTTTTATGACTCTGCTGTTATTGTGATAATAATTCTACTTTTTGGGTGCAGTACTGATTTTATACTTTAATTCTATGGATTAAAAAGTTTAAAAACCCCTACTCTAGAAGTGTTCTGTATGGCGTGAGTGCAACTTTAAAGCTCTAAGAGTTGCATATCAACCAGTTGTACTAGTAGTCCTGAGTGGGAAGCAATATGCAGTGCCACATGACTATAACACATGGGGCTGGCACTTTGGGATCTAGAAAGAATTGCTTTTCTTTGTTTCCATGACTCTTGTATGAAGAAGGGCCACGTCATCTGGGGCAGTTATTTTGAATATTTAGTAAAATACGGTACAGCATATGCTAATGTCAAACAGGAAAACTACTATGTTGTTGATAGCCAGGGAGCTGGCAACGCTCTATTGTGCCAACTTCCTTAACTGCTTATGTAGATGAGGGCACACACTGACTTGAAAACAAAATCACATTTAAGTTGCAGATGCGGCAGACAGTTAAGAACGCTCCCAGAGGTAAAGCGGCAGTAAAGCATTAATACATTGTTTTTTATATGTTTATTTCTTTTTCAAACTCAACGTGGGAGGAAAAAAATGACATTCTACAGTATGAGCTTCTCATCAAATATTTACAAAGGCACTCAAGGCACTGCCGTATGCTCCTTATTTATTTCTAGCATATGGTTATGTTGAATGCAAATATGGGAGTAGATTACCTTTTGAGGGGTCAGATGGTTTTTGAAAAGTTCATCTGTAGACAGTGGCCACAGATCCACACAGTGTGGCCCTTAGCAAGGCATCTTGAACCCTAGTATGGAAGTCTGGGACACACAGTGCCCTCCATCATGTTTGGGACAAAGACACATTTTTCCTTCATTTACTCCTCTGCTCCACAGTTTAAAATTACATATCAAACACTTCTGACATCACTAAAGCGCATATTACTGATTTGAAATGAAGGGTATTTGCATACATTTTGGTGACAAAGCATGTAGAAATTACAACATTTTTATAGAGGACTTATATTAGACACTTTTAAACCCCATGTCCTTTATTTTCTGAAAGTCATATGCACCACTCTGATCATATCCTTCTGTTGCTTCCTCATATTCCAGCAGATTAGTGAAACATGACCACCCCATCTGAACCCATGCTGACTGCTCCCTAAAACTTCTATTCTTGGCATGTGCTGCTCAATCTTCCATTAATTTACCTGTGATGCACATTACTGGACTATTGTTACTTGGATGTGTCTGATCATCCTTTTCATATAATATTATATTTGTTGCTTTTTCGTACTTAGGAATTCCCCCAGTGTGAAATGACTTCCTAAAAATACTGCATGTGGCAATGGTTTACATACTGTATGTACTCACTAACGTCTTTATGCACTTGAAGATGAATATTATCTGATCCTGGCGATTTGTTAGATTTCATCTTATTTAATCCAAGCAGCGCTTGACATAGTAAACTTGTCATTAGATACTGGGGTCTTCCCAGACTGTCTTAAGACTGCTGTAGTTAAAACCCTACTGAAGAAAAATAATCTTGACCCCTCTGCTTTTGAAAATTTTAGACCCATTTCAAACCTGTCTTTCTTAAGTAAAATTCTAGAGAAGGCAGTCATTATGCAGTTAAATGACCACCTCAATAAACCTGCTATTCTTGATAAATTTCAGTCAGGTTTCAGAACAAATCACAGCACAGAAACTGCACTCGTTAAAGTAGTAAATGATTTGAGGGTAAATGCAGACAAAGGCAATTTATCTGTCCTCATCCTCTTAGATCTGAGTGCCACATTTGACACCATTGATTACAATATTCTTAGAAATCGCTTTAGTCAATGGGTGGGCCTCTCTGGCAGGGTCTTAAACTGGTTTGAATCCTACCTGGCAGGTAGAAAATTCTTTGTTAGTTGTGGTAATTATACTTCAAAGACGCATGATATTCTATATGGTGTTCCACAAGGCTCTATCCTGCTTCCGCTGCTCTTTTCGATTTACATGCTTCCGTTAGGTCAGTTTATCTCAGGGTATAACGTGAGTTACCATAGCTATGCTGATGACATGCAGCTGTATTTATCAATAGCACCTGATGACCCCGAAGCTGTTGTTTCACTAACACAATGTCTTACTTGTGTTTCTAATTGGATGAATAGTAATTTTTTCAAACTAAATAAAGAGAAAACAGAAATTTTAGTGACTGGCAATAATGGATATAGTAAGGTTATCAGAAATAAACTTGATGCATTAGGATTAAAAGTCAAGACGGAGGTAAAGAACTTAGGGGTAGTTGTTGACTGTAACCTGAATTTTAAATCACATATTAATTAGACTACTAGGACAGTATTTTCTCTTAAGAAACATAGCAAAAGCTAGACCTCTTATATCATTGAAAAATGCTGAGAAATTAGTTCACGCTTTTGTTTTCAATCAACTAGATTACTGTAACACACTCCTCTCAGGACTACCCAAAAAAGACATAAATCATTTGAAACTAGTGCAGAATGCAGCTGCTAGAATCCTAACTAGGAAAAGAAAATCCGAGCACATCTCTCCAGTTTTAATGTCACTACACTGGTTACCTGTGTCATTCAGAATTGACTTTAAAATACTGCTTATGGTTTACAAAGCCATAAATAATCTGCTCCATCTTATATATCAGAATGTCTGACACCTTATATTCCAAATCGTAACCTTAGATCCTCAAATGAGTGTCTCCTTAGAATTCTAAGAGCAAAACTTAAAAGAAGTGGTGAGGCGGCCTTCTGCTGTTGTGCACCTAAAATCTGGAATAGCCTGCCAATAGGAATTTGCCAGGCTGATACAGTGGAGCACTTTAAAAAACTGCTGAAAACACATTACTTTAACATGGCTTTCTCATAACTTCACTTTAATTGAATCCTGATAGTTTGTATATTCAATTTATTATCATAACTATTCAAGGAGTCTCTAAAATCCGTACTAACCCCTACTCTCTCTTCTGTTTCTTTTCCCAATTTTCTGTGGTGGCGACCGACGTCATGACCACCTAATCAAAGCACCATGATGTCCTACATTGATGGATTAAAAGCCAGAGGTCTACATGACCGTCATCATCAAGTCTATCCAAGAGAACCCTAAATACAAAGATGACTGTTTCATTTATGTTAGGTTGCGTGCCCAGAGGTTGCTGGGTGGTCTCATGGCCTGGAACCCCTGCAGAGTTTATTTTTTCTCTACAGCCGTCTGGAGTTTGTTTTTGTTTTTTCTGTCATCCCTTGCCATCGGACCTTACTCTTATACTATGTTAATTAGTGTTGTCTTATTTTAATTCTTACTTTGTCTTTTATTTCTCTTTTCTTCATCATGTAAAGCACTCTGAGCTACATTTGTATGAAAATGTGCTATATAAATAAATGTTGTTGTTGCTTCTCCCCCTATAATTATCAAATCACTCAAGATCTAACCTTAGTAGTCTTAGAACAACTGGATGAGAACAGGCCACTCAGCCCAACTAAGCTCGCCAGTCCTGTCCACTTAATTCTTCTAAACTATCAGCAAGTTGAGTTTTGAAAGTCCCTTACGTCCTACTGTCTACCACACTACTTGGTCACTTATTCCAAGTGTCTGTGGTTCTCTGTGTAAAGAAAAACTTTTAATGTTTGTGCAAAATTTACCAATAAGTTTCCAACTGTATCCCAGTGTTCTTGTTGACCTCACTTTAAGGTAACAGTCTCAAGAAGGGAGACAGACAGACATGGTAACACTTGCTAGTTTTCGCATGTTAAGGGAATGCACTTGAATCATTCACTCTGAAGTAAACCTAGCACAGTTATTGGCATTATAAAATACTAGAGCTTACTGATTTCGAGCAAACTTGCTCCAGTGTGCACTACTTTGGTCTACCTCCATAACTACATGTAGCTTTGGTATAAAAATAGAGAAAGAATTGTGACAGGGTCAAACTTTTGACTATGAGTCTTCAACAATCATTCAATCCAAAAAAAAAATGATTGTGAAATGATAGAAACCTGGTGATGTTCTTGCCCTGGTATCAACATGCTGATTCTAATTTGAAGGGCGTAGTGAATAGTACCACCGTCACACAGTGCACAGATGCTAGTTTGATACCTGGGTGGGATAACTTCTACTTGCACTTTATTCCTATCTTTGTGTAGGTGTCATCTTTGTCTTTCGACATTTTCAGTTAACTGGCAACTCTAAATTGACCCTCTTTGAGTACGTGTGCCCAGTGGTACTGTTTTGTCTTGGTAGACTATTATATTCCTCTACTTTCCCTTTTTGTATTATTAATATGTAGCCTTTGTCAGAATGCCTCAAATCTCACAGACTTACCACTGTTTATAAAGTATTGTACCATATAACTTCTCTCCACCTTCCCTTCTACATGTATAACCTCAGGCAATCAGGTGTAGTAAAAGACAAGCAGGAGTGAAGTTACACTTTAAATAATGTATAATTGATAATATTCATAAATAACAACAATAAGCAAAGTACAAGTGAATGTTGGCAACCATACAACCTGAAAAATGCTGATGTGAACCTGATCGACTTGTTAGTTACTTAAAATGTCTCTAGTTAATGCATCATTTGTGGTCAGCTTTCTTCAGAACAGGCCTCATGCCTCTCTCAGTATGTCTGCTGAGTTGTGCTCTTCATTATGTTGCTCTTTTCAGTCCATGGTGTGTGAGATGCTCCTTCATGATGATAGTGTAAGAGAGAGAGGGAGGGGTAAAGCAAGCAAACCCTATAGCCAATACGACGTAATGGTACTTAATGGCTTCTGATTTAAAACCAAACAGACAACTTTAGACCAATAGAATTCTGGTGCGACACAATGGTTTCAAACCTGCCCCAATACCATCTGGTAAGGTGAAGTTTGTCAACTAGGTAGTTGGCCTCCATGCAGGGGCTGATTGAGAGAGCCCTGCAGAGAATCACTTGCTAAACAAAAATTACAAAGACTCAGTCCTAAAGACTTGGGAATTGTTTAACCATTGAACCATTGCTGTTCTTATCATTGATATAACACTAATATGACATTGCTTTGTCTAAGTTACATACAAAATATTTATCAACTTGTATACACAATTTCACAACACCACACATACTCTGTGGTTCATGCTCAGCACTCACATCTAAAGAATATGCTCCATGTTCCTGAAACCTTTTTAATGGATAAGAGGGATTAAAAACGGATGGAGGAAGAATGGATTTTACCTTGCTACAACCTGAATATTAGGAGATATATTGTGAATGCAACTGTTCACTCTGAGCTCCCATTTCCAAATGCAATTTTGTGTTTCTTTCCGTAGTGAGAGACAGAGCATAAAGCAATGCACTTTAACTGCAAAATCAGCAAAATGTCTTTTTAATAGTTTATGAATTATAGAGTTGAATAAATTCAATGAAAACCGTTCTTGCTTTGCTTGATACCAGTGCCATCTGGGATCTGAGGATCTACAGCTGCGGGAGAAATGCTTTGCTTATTTAAAATGTTTAAGGTCAATTAGCATTTGAGGTACGTGAACAGGAAGGCTTACATGAGAATCACGTTAGAGTGGGAGTCTATCTATCTATCTATCTATCTATCTATCTATTATATAGTGCCTTTCAAATCTATCTATCTATATATCTATTTCTCTATCTATCCTTTTGACACCTCCATAATGGAAGGACTGGGGGAGCAAATATGCACAGGGCACTAGAGTGCTAGCTGGTGGCCCCCCTGGGTTACAGTCGTGCCTCAAATTTCCAAAGGGCTACCTGGGAATTGGAGTTCAGCACAGCCCTGTTGGGTTTTGTGGGAGCCACCAGAGAGTACTGCAGGAGCAACAGACCCCTACTACATTAGGTTTCCACCACAGCTGGGAGTACTTCTGGATCATGCTGATGGGCCACCTGAAGTGCTCCCGGGTGCAGCATAAAAGGCACCACCTCACTTTATTCAGTGGGCCAGAGTTGGGAGGAGGAAGACAAAGCTTTCTGAGGGAGGAGTGGAGGTGGAAGGAGACAGAGAGAAGACAAAGAAATACAGAGTCCTCCTTCTGCTGGGCTTATAGTGCTTTTTACTGTTCTGGGTAGGTGGGAAACTTGGGAAACGATTCTCACACCAAAATAAAAGCCGTGTGTGTTGCCTTGGGTTTGCCTGTGATGGGTTTGGACAGCTAGTGTGAGCTTGGGACACATTTCCCACACCAAAATAAAAGCTATTTTAAGCCACTTGGGGGCGCCCCGCCACCCTAACCCAGACACAGACAGGCAGGAGACAAGTTTGCCACACACCACATGTTTATTTACAGTTTTCTCACCAGTCGACAATGGCCATAAGCACAGTGCAGCACTACTAACACCTTTCAGTCCCTTCTGCCGCCAGTCCTTCTCCCTCCACTCCTCTTCAGGCTTTGTCCTCTCCTCCCGACTCTGGCCTCTCATGGAGTGAGGCGGCTCCTTTTTATAAGGCACCTGGATCGACTGCAGATGCCTAACGAGCTTCTTCCGACCACACTTCCAGGTGTGGTGGAAGCGTGACCAAATAAGGCCCTGGAAAGGTCCATACGCCTCCGGGTGCCACGGATTCCAACAGGGTTGAAGCTCCATGCTCATAACCTGTGGGCCCTGCTGAAAACCAAGGGGGCTGCCTTCTATCGGCCCGGGCAAGAAACTGTCCCAGCAATCCTCTTTCTTCAGGTCCTTCCACAGTTTGGGCGTTCTGGCCAGGCAAGGGTCCCGGCCATCCGCCACACTATGTGTGTTGCTGGACTTGTGCCTTGGGTCTGTCTGTGACGGGTTTGGACAGCTGGCGTGAACTTGGGAAACGTTTCCCACATCAAAATAAAAGCTATGTGCGTTGCCAGACTCAGGTTTTTGGCAGCTGGTGTGCCCCCAGGGTCCACACTAGTAAATGATTAAAAATCAAAATTAACATTATATTCCTAATCACTAACCTTGAAATGGTCTAGAATGGTACCCCAGAGGCTTATATTTGAGATTTGTCATTTTTAACCTTCTGGGAGCAGCTCTTAGAGGGCTAGGATGACCAGTAAAGAATCAAATATCAAAAATGGTATCATATTCATGATCAGAAACCACAAAATAACATAAAACGACACTCCATATGCTCATATTACCGATTCCCATTTTCTCAAAGTTTTGTGAAAAGGAGTAGCGTTGACCCCGGAAATCTCAATAGTGGGTGAACCCCTGGGGTGGACTGATGTGGTACGCACAACTGTAAGTCCTTCCTGATCATTTTTGCTGAAGATGCTTTTTCTTTTACTCTTTTTCACAAGAGTGTAGGTTCCTACACAAAATATGTTTCAGAAATGGTCTTTGATTATGTTGTTTCAGGTCTACAGGGTCAAAATAGGGGGAACTCCAAAAAACTCGAGGTTCTGCATAGCTAGACGTCAAGAGAAGTCGAATGGCACATCATATGTGGGGATATTCTCCTGCCAGTTAGTCAGCAGATGCCAAACAAAATAACCTGAAGTGATTTCAGAGCATTCACAGCACAACACAGTAAATATCCAGCAGGATTCATAACCTTCTTTATGGTTTGATTGATAACAGTTGACCAGGGATAACGCATTGGACAAGCCAGAGCCCCCTTTACACTTTGTCTCTACTCTCTATTCTTTACTAGAGGCCATTCATCTGCTTTTTTCCTCATTCACTCACAATATTGATCTGAGCTCCTCGGTGTCTCCCATATTCGTCATTTGTATAATAAGCCTCCAATTGCTGAAGCTCTCCAAATGCTATGCAGTTCATTTGCGGTATTAGGTGTGTAAGCCCACATCTTAAAAGTGCAGGGCTCCTTTAAAAAAACAGTTCTTTTTTTACCAGGCCTCATTCATTTGCATTGAGTTAATGAGAATGTGTTATGCAAATCAGCCCAGGACTGTCTGCTAATGAGACGGCGGTGAGAGCGCACAGTCAACTGCCTGCTTTTATGCTGTGATAATATCACACCTAATCGGAAGTGTCGGCTTCTGCTATTGACGGATACAAGGAGCTACTTTAAAAGGAGGACCAGCGTGAATGCGGCTTCTCTTATACTTTACATTTGGTGATTCATTTCTACATTTGGTGAAAGCTGTTGGGAAGGAGAGTTACACCTCTTATGATTCTTCTGAAGCCAATGTGTCAATGATCTGAGAGATTTGAAATGTCTAATGGTGACCTCACAGGTGGACTGGCTCTAGGATTCAGAAACCAAGAGAGCTGTTTAAGGAGCAGTGGAGATACGGTCTACACAAATGACAGGCATAAAGTATAAAAAGCAAATCCGGGCATCCATATCCATCAATGGAGGTGGCAGGAAACTAAGTGGTTTGTTTCCAGTTTGATTCCCATCGTCCCAACAACAACAACATTTATTCCTATAGCACATTTTCATACAAATGATGGAGCTCAAAGTGCTTTACAGGACGAAGAAAGAGAAAAAAAGACAAAATAGATAAGAAATAAAATTAGGCGATACTAATTAACATAGAATAAAAGTAAGGTCCGATGGCCAGGGAGAACAGAAACTTGAAAGAAGAACCTTGTTATACTAAAAGCCATGGTTTATTCTCTGGCTGGCGTGTAGTTTCCCTTTTGTTGTTTTTTTCCCTTTTTGGAATTATTATTTTTCATTTATTTAATGTCATTTTTAGTAAGGAATAAATTTAGTATTTTTCAACTCAAAGTTAGTTCTTCACAGTGTAGGTGCCATGGAGGAAGCACAAGCATCCTGACCGGGATGGAGGAGGAAGTCTTGCCTGGCCAGGAGGCCATAATGGAATGGACTGGGCAAATATGCATGCTGGGAGAAAGTTCATTCCTCCATATGAAAAATACTGAACATATCCTTTTATATCGTCATGTCATTTTCTAGCCTGCTTAATCCAGACCAAGGTTAGGGGGCTGAACTGGAACCTACCCCAACTGGCATAAGGCGCAAGGCAAGGACTTATCATGGACAGGGCGCCAGTCCATCACAGGGTGAGCACAAACACACTCACACACACATCAAACACACACTAGGGCCAGTTTAGTGTTGCCAACTCACCTAACCTGCATATCATTGGCTTTGGGGGGAAACCAGAGCTTCTGGAGAAAACCTACGCAGAAATGGTGAGAAAGTCCAAACTCCACGCAGAGAGGACCCGTTAAACTCTGTGGTCTCTTTACTAGGAGACAGCAGCACTAACCCGGCGCCACTGTGCTGCTCTATCCTTTTATATTGTTATGTTTAAATATTATCGAGTGTATGCTGCGTCTAAGTCGCTATCTTCTTTTGTTTCTTGTGTTATGTGGGTGTAATCCCAAGAGGCTGGGCCCACCCTATTATAGTCACTACTTATAGATATGAAAGGCACTATATAGTAGATAGATAGATAGATAGATAGATAGATAGATAGATAGATAGATAGATAGATAGATAGATAGATAGATAGATAGATAGATAGATAGATAGATAGATAGATAGATAGATAGATAGATAGATAGATAGATAGATAGATAGATAGATAGATAGATAGATAGACGAGAAAGACACTATATGATAGATAGATAGATAGATAGATAGATAGATAGATAGATAGATAGATAGATATGAAAGGAACTATAAGATAGATAGATAGATAGATAGATAGATAGATAGATAGATAGATAGATCTATCTATATTTAGCACATTTTCTTTTGCTATTACATTCCCGGCAGATTGAGAAGTCTTCATTTGCATTTAGCTCAAATATTTGTTTGTGCTCCTTTTAAAAAATGTAACTTCCATCTTTTTAAAAGTTTTCAGCACTGCTCCATTTATGTAAATAGTATCTTTCCATTAGACTCGTCAAACATCTTCTCATTCAAATTCAACCACTGCAGTGCAAACGAAGGCTGCGCTAGCAGAACTTTTCTGCATTTGCTAATATGCCTAATGTATTGAAAGCAAATAATTGCACACATGATGCACAGCAAGGCAATTCACAGGATGATGCTTGATTTGAGAAAGTGATCTCAGCTTTGGAATACAAACTGCTAGTCATATGGAATCTATTAAATGGAGGAGCCTGCGAAACAGAAAGTTCACAGCTAGAATGGACTCACGCACTCTGCCATATTCATTCTGGTTCTGTCCATTACAACAGTAGAAGGTAGACAGTAAAACTTTATAGTGATATTAATGATAATGGATGGCAGCATGGTGAACTAATATAATATAATATAATATAATATAATATAATATAATATAATATAATATAATATAATATAATATAATATAGGACTTATAGCACAGTGGTACAATCGGAAGCCTAACTGAAGTAGCGATGCTAGAATGGCTTCAGGTCAAACCTCTGACTGTCTTTGAATGGCCAAGTCCAGACTTAAACCCACAGAACATTTGTGGAGAGAGCTGAAGATGACAGTTTCTTGATGCTTCTCATTCAATCTAACGGAGCTTGAGAGGATCGGGAAGAATGGGATAAACTGCTCAAGTCTAGGAGTGCAAAGCTTGTAGATACTTACACAAGAATTGCTATTGAAGGGGCTTCTACAAAATATTGAGTTAAGGGTCTGAATACTTACATGAATGAACGATTTCAGTTTTTTTGATTTTGAATAGATCTGCAAACTTTCCGGAAAAAATGTTTTCACTTTGTCAT
Organism: Polypterus senegalus; assembly: GCF_016835505.1. Taxonomy (NCBI): domain Eukaryota; kingdom Metazoa; phylum Chordata; class Cladistia; order Polypteriformes; family Polypteridae; genus Polypterus; species Polypterus senegalus. Next base: position 24,118,183 of record NC_053158.1, read on the forward strand.
TAGGGGTTGTTAGGCATAGATTAATGGGCGAAATCAAATGTCTCCATTTAAAACTAAATCTACAACAGAATAAAGTGTTCAGGAAGTGAAGGGGTCCGAGTACGTTTTAAATCCCCTGGAAGTAATAAGTGATGTTGGGACATTAAATGTTGGCTAACCAGAGGCATTGCTGGGGTTTTCAGCGCCCGGGGACAACTGAAGATTTCGCGCCCCCTCCTGTTTGCCAAAATGCAATGGGGAAGGGAAAGAAAATTTAAAAAAATGTATTTAAAATAATAGTATTGTAAGAAAAAAAAATCATATTTTTTATTTATATATACAGTATATCTTCTTTCTTGCCAACTCATGGTTCTTAAATAAACTTAATAAAGATTATAATTTTGCGATTTTGCAGGATCTTTTCTTACAAAAATCAAGAATATTTATATAATAATTAAAAATTTATATATTACTTATCCCTTAAAACATGTTGTCTGAAACATTGAAAAAAATTAGATACCACTATGAAAGAATGCATGAGATCCTGATTTTAATTAAAAAGTCAAATGTTTGTACGTGTTTGTATAATTTAATAAATAAAAAGTCTCCGAAAATGATACCGCCGCCTCGTGTTCTTTAAAATCTAAATCCATCATTAGTTTTTGTAAGAAAAAATTCATTTTCCGCATTTAAAAATGATTTTAAAGAAAGTATATAGCAAATTATAAAGCAAAATAATTATATATTTACAAAAACTGCATTACTTACAATTTATTCGTACGAAAATATGATGGGGAAGCGTCTAGACTTTTGCAGCCATCTACTAGAATACCTCACCACAATCCAATCAATTTTCTATCGAACACATAAACACAAATCACTTGGCACACAGAAATGCCGTTTGCAACACTAATGCCTCATGTCAGTCGCGCGACCTGTTTAATAACGTCAAAAATGTTTCTGGGTGGGAGTCAAGCATGTTAGAGTAGCGGAGGGGATTAATTATTGTCTGTTGGGTATATAGAACTAATACGTGCTTCAAAATCAGAAAGAGACAAAAAACATAGGAAAGAGATATCCTCATACTGATGGAGTGATGGACTGAGTATGCAAATGTTTTTTATTTATTTTTTAGTACATTTAAGAATGGAAAACATTTCATTCTAAAATTTCGTAACATCAATTTGGTGCCCCCTGGATGCTGCGCCCGGGGACAGATGTCCCCCCTTGCCCCCCCTAGCTACGCCACTGTGGCTAAAGTGCATCTAATGCCATTGAATCATACAAAACCCTTTGTTAAGGCCTTGCTACATAACAGAAAGTGACTAACAGATGCATGTAGTGTAATTTTATTGGTACTTTACTGCTTAAAAATTCGTTTTAGCTGTGCTGACTGTCTAAGATGGGTAGCTAGCTAAGTAATCAATGCAGACTTCAGTGTTAACATTTGCTGTGCACCAATGCGTCTGTCTCAGTTATATGCCATTTGGTATGGGATTCGTAAAAGCAGTGTTCATGTTTGAGATGTGCCATCTATTGGAACGACAGACATATAGCAACTGGAACGATACACGCTTATCTGTTTATTAAGATGGATTAAAATCAAACAGAGAAGTATGTAATGTATTGCTATTGGTGCTGTACAATTCTTATTAAGATCAAACAAAGTGCATGTTAAAGCATTGTTACAGATGCACTATGGGTAGCCCCTATGCTGAATGGTTCCCCCTACTGCTACTGACCAGGTCCGGCTAAGAAGTAAGTAAGTCGTGTGTTTTGACCGTCACTTTAAACAGAGTGTCAGCCTTGTGCACAGAATATCGGAGCTGCAGCTGATGATATGCTGCGCAGGTTTTAACTCTTTCTACCGTTCATTGCGTGTTGTGCATTTGAAGCGTGCCCAAACTGCAGAGGTAATATCCCAGGTGGGCTCTGAAGCATCAGTGCCATGATTGTTCAAAGTACTTTAATGAATGCCATCTGCAGAAGCCATTAAGTTTTAGGAACACCGGAGACACAAGCAGTTGGCTAGCCATACCACATTAACTGAACTTAGCCACCCTTAAAAGCCAATATTCTTCATTAAAACTCGAGCTGAGTGGTCCTTCACTAGGGTTCAGCGTTGTTTTTTATTCCCACCATTGGGCATGTAACAGGTATCTTGTTCATGTACAGACAAAATTTGAGGGTGAGGACAGGTGACTTACATCTTTACTCCACAGCACTGGGCCACTCCTATCTCAATATCAGTGGTGGTCTTCCAGACTTGTGTGGTATGATGAGGGGAAAACCGGTCACCCACCATCTAAAATCTGAAATTTCTCAGCTCCTGACCCTAAAGGTGATGTGTCTTGTCTGGAAGTGACACTACGCAGTAATGATGTTTAATTCTACTTTAGGCTTATTGAGCTTAGAGCCTGAGGGGTGAACTGAAGCAACTGTGGATACAAAGACCTGCTGCTGTAAGGCAGTAACCGGAGGCCATGCCACATTTCATAAAGCTGGTGCCAAGCAAGCCTAATCATCCAAGATCTGAATTTGTGAAAGAAAAACAAAAGCCTTTGTCTTATTTTATATTACTAGATTTTGAGATTACTGGGTATGTCAGTTTTTCTGCCATCATGTCTCGTGTTTATTGGTTCTGGTTACACATGTCTGTTTTGGCGTAGGACTTACTGCTCAACTCCCTGAACACGATTCTGGCTACTCAATCTGAGCCATGTTATTTAATTATCTTCTTGGTTACGACCCCTGAGTGAATTCTGACTTCTCTGTGCCATCTCCGGATCCCATTTTTTTTTAGAACTGTTGTTGCTTTCTCTATGCTGTATATGAGTCTATTTGGTGCAATTCCTGGAGAATAAAAGTGTCATTTTTTTTTAAACTGCAGACTTCATTTTAAGTATTACTTTTGCTGAAAAGAACCATCATCTTCTTCTTCTTTCAGCTGCTCCCGTTAGGGGTTGCCACAACGGATCATCTTCTTCCATATCTTTCTGTTATCGTCATCTTGTTCTGTTACACCCATCACCTACATGTCCCCTCTCACCACGTCCATAAACCTTCGCTTAGGCCTTCCTCTTTTTCTCTTCCCTGGCAGCTCTATCCTTAACACCCTCCTCCCAATATACCCAGCATCTCTCCTCTTCACATGTCCAAACCAATGCAATCTCACCTCTCTGACTTTGTCTCCAAACCATCCAACTTGAGCTGACCCTCTAATGTCCTCATTTCTAATCTTGTCCATCCTCGTCAAACCCAATGCAAATCTTAGTATCTTTAACTCTGCCACCTCCAGCTCTGTCTCCTGCTTTCTGGTTAGTGCCACCGTCTCCAACCCATATAACATAGCTGGTCTCACTACCGTCCTGCAGACCTTCCCTATCACTCTTGCTGATATCTGTCTGCCACAAATCACTCCTGACACTCTTCTCCATCCATTCCACCCTGCCTGCACTCTCTTCTTCACTTCTCTTCCACAATCTCCATTACTCTGTACTGTTGATCCCAAGTATTTAAACTCATCCACCTTCACCAACTCTACTCCCTGCATCCTCACCATTCCACTGACCTCCCTCTTATTCTCACACATGTATTCTGACTTGTTCCTACTGACCTTCATTCCTCTCCTCTCTAGAGCATATCTCCACCTCTCCAGCTTTTCCTCAACCTGCTCCCTACTATCGCTACAGATCACAATGTCATCAGCAAACACCACAGCTCCTCTCAAGGCACCCTTTCATATGCTTTCTCCAGGTCCACAAAGATGCAATGCAAATCCTTCTGGCCTTCTGTAAACTTCTCCCTCAACATCCTCAGAGCAAACATTGTATATGTGTTGGCATGAAACCATACTGCTGCTCACTAATCATGTCCTCACTTCTTATCTGAGCTTCCACTACACTTTCCCATAACTTCATGCTGTGGCTCATCAATTTTATCCCCCTGTAGTTACTTCAGTCCTGCACATCCCCCTTATTTTAAATATCGGCACCAGTACACTTCTTCTCCACTCCTCAGGCATCCTCTCACTTTCCAAGATGAGTGAACTATAAAAAGCTGAAATGAACCATGATGAACTATAAAAGAATGTACAGGTTCCTTAAGACAATTTAACTAATGAATATACGCAGGCAATTTACATTGAAAGCATCCTCGCTGGTGGACTAATAATTTAAGATCCAAATACATTTGTACATTCTTTCTGTTTTGTACCAGTAATTTAGAACTTTTTGTTTTCCTATTCAATGAATTTATGGTGGTCAGACTCCCACAGGACTCCCACAGTGCTTCATGGGAGTTGGAGTTTGGAGCAGCCCTGTTGGAATCCGTGTGCGCCACCAGGGGGTGCTACAATTACCGCTGAGCCCTGGCGAGCAGCTCTTCCGCCAAACCTGGAAGTGCTGCCGGAAACGCATCATCAGACACATGGAGCACTTCCAGGTGTCCTATATAAGCGGCCAGCAGACACTACTGCGGGAGCCAGAGTCGAGAGGAGGAGGATGAAGCCTGCCAGAGGGAGAGTGGAGGAGAAAGAGAGAGATAAAGAGAAGAAAAGAAAGGGAGAAAAGTAAAGCGTGTTTTTGCTATAAAGAAATCATGCGTGCGTTTGGACTTCTGTGTGTCCTGGCGTCTGTCTGTGATCCGGGCTGGAATGTTCACAACATATACAGATTGTAATTCATTTTACTGGTATTATTATACTTTAATAAATACCATGCTGAATTTAAATTTCTCTACTTTGTCCTTATATATAGAGAGACTGAAGTAATAAAGTAATAATTAGGGGACCAGTGCAGTGGTAGGATTTCCATTTTCTCCTCCTTGCAGGATTATCAAGGCTGAGAGGTCGTACCTCAATATGAGGAACAAGTATAGTTGAAGTAAGACACCATTGGTTGGTAAATGGCATGTAATCAAACGGTGTATGAGCCTTGATGTGTACATTTGTTAGTGCCAGAGATAGTAAGTCCCGATGTGGAGAACTGAGGAGTGACTGGCATTGTAGGCATCACTCATATGTACTTATGTGGATGGGATCCTGTGTGGTTTACTACAGAGAGACTGGCAGTTGGGCATCACTTGTATGTAATTGTGTGAACAGGACCTCTGTGTGTGTGTGTGTGTGTGTTAATCTTAAGGTGTGAGAGTAGACGAGTCTAGTAACAAATGTGTCGAGTATCACTCATGCCTCAATAATACAGCAGGTAACTGTATCTGTTTATTTGCTTCCTTTGCACATCCCCTCATATTTTAAGTTATTTTTGCTTTGTGCCCTCCTCCACCATAACCAATCATATTTGTGGGAGGAGCAAAAGCTTTAGATTTGTCAAAAATGTCAATCTCTGGCTTTCGACGGATTTCGATGCTTTAGGGTCCCCTGATACAAAAAACACAGATATTTCGATGATGGGTGTGTGTCTGTCTGTGTGTCACAGTTTCTTGAGGACGGTCTCGAGCTAAAACAGCTGGATGGAAAAATACCAAACTTGAAGCTTAAGCTTGTTATGAAATAATGAGGTGCTGGTTAGTTTTTTGAGCCAAATCGTACAGGAGAAAGAGCCACTCTAGAGGAACCCTCAAATACCGTAATTCTGCAATTAATTAGGAATTCTTCTCGTCATAATGACCAATTTTATGATCAAAGCCTTCTGACACTCATGTCTGATTTTTTATATTTACCCACTTTACATTACTTTGGGCAGGATGGACTCTATGATAGTGCTCCCAGTTTGCGACAGTTTAATCTGCAGATCCCTTAATTGCTGGCACCACAAGATGCAATGCTTTTGGAAACTACTATGAAGAACATCAGATATACATTAATGTTTCATTGTGATCATTGTGTTAAGATTCCAGAAATTACTATTAAAAGCGGCTTCTAGACACTGCTAGACACCATGGGGGATAGGGAGCAACAAATTCTGGAACACTGGCACAAAGGACCCTGCTGAAAATAACGCAAAGAGTTACTGGGATGGAAGTACAGAGTCCTGGGAGAGGGCTTGGCATGTACTAAGGAAATGTAACAGCATTATAACTAGAGATTAAAAATTTCCCTCCTGGAACCTATGAAACGACTGGAGCCTCGTGCCAAAAAGACTGTGCATACAGAGTGAAAGGGTGAGTGCATGACCCTGGGGTTCTATGAGTGGCTCTTAAAGACGATAATCCTGATGATGGGCTTGGAACACAAAATAAAACAAACAGAATAGATGTGTGGGGTTACAAAAAATGACAGAATAAGAAATGAGAGGTACAACAAAAGTAGAAGAGATAACTAAGAGAGTACATGAAAGTATGTTGAAGTGGTATGGACATGTGATGAGGACAGACAATCAATACTTGGGCAAAAGAATGATGGGAATGGAAGTGCAGGGGAAGAGAAAGCGAGGGAAGGCCAAAGTGAAGGTGGATACATTAAGCAAAAGAAGATCTGAAGGAAAAGGGTCTGGCTGAGGATAGGGGGTGCAGGACCAATCTGTATAGAGAAGGTTGATCTGATACAGATATTGCCCCCACAAAGAAGTGTGAAAAGATGAAGAGGAAGAAGAAGAAGACAATTTTTGTTAAAATGGCTTTACATTATTGGCTTTCGTATTGCTTGATGACAAAAAAAACAACCACCCACTTTTAAAATCTTGTCATGGATGAGTGTCAGAGGGTGATTAGAGGCAGGTGCTATCACTCTGGGACACGAGGGGGCACTGTTGCTGATGGTATTGTCTCCTTTCCCATCCACAGCTCAGAGAAACCACCCAGCGAGTACAACCCACACCACCCCTTCTGCACCAGCAACTATAAAGCTGGGACGCTCTCAGCCAGGAAGTGTCCACTTCCACTGCAGGAAGAGCAGACCACCCGACACTGTGACAGCTCTACAGAGCCTTAAATGACATCAAGCCTTACCAGGTGATTTGTTGGACTTACGAGTTAATATAAAGGGCAACCTGGCTGGCGACCTAACATTTCTTTGTTGGACTTGTGGGTACCCTCAGATGATGACAGTCTGCTTTTGCATTCTATGATTTTCATGCACAATATTCTGAAATATGCACAATTTATTTAATGTCATTGGAAAATGTTTAATGTTGTCATAATCAAAGTACAATATTCACTAACAAAAAATACTTTTATTAAACTAAAGCTAATAGTTTAAATCTAATAGTTTGAAACAGTAGACCTTCCCCCAACCTCAATGTCCCCAGTTCCCCTCCCAGCACTAACCTCGACAGGCCTACCGTAGAATTAATCATCAATCTACCGTCACTTCCAGTCACTCTGAGTGTCAGGGGCCCATAAATATCAGATTGGGGATGGAGGGTGACAGGTCTTGCCACACAAGTCATGCACAGTCATCACAGAGATGCACATCCTTGATATTAAGATATGAGTGGTCCAGTGCTTTTGAACATAGTTACCCCTTTCCACCCCCAAATTATCTCTATACATGAAAGTAGGCTAAAATGTCAGAACAGCAGTGTTATTGGCCCTGGGGTACACCAATCAGCAGCCTTGCTCCATGAATGCTCCTCCAGCTCCTTCCCATTACCACCAGCTTGGTAGCTCCTCATAGCTAGCTGGTACCACTCACCACACATCCCCTGACCACCATTCCGGCTCTCATTAGTTCTGCCAACTATGTAGCTCTTTCCAGCACAGTGACAGCTGTCGTCTTCCTCATCACGACTGTGCCCTTTATTCCTTGACTACTTCTGCTGCCATTTTGCAGCTTGATTGCTCTAACAGTTGGACAATCTTTTAGACAGCTCCTTTTGTCTCTTTTTTGCTCTGTTGAGCATTTGTTCGGCGTGTTACTCTAATCTGTAAATAAATCTTTGATTGATAAAGGTCCTCTTTTACCCTTTTGTTCACAAGCTGGGGGCTGACAGCTATCCTCCTTCTTTGGTGTCTTTTTTGATAGAATTGTGGACATTTCAAGTTGCTTTGCCAGGTCCCCATTTTTGGGGCCTGCTCTGGCTAATGTCAGCAGCTAGTATTTGGTGCCTGGCTGAGTTACAGTGAGCCTCTTCGGGCAGGCTGGTGACAATCCTGTCCTGATTCTCTCGGCTTACTTTTTGAGGTCCCACAACCATTTTCCCCTTTGTTAAGACTACAACTCATTATACACATTACACACTGGTACTATCACCATTTCTGTTTCGCTCAAAACACATAATGATGTTTACACGAGAAGGCTGACTTTTAGGGCTACTTTACCATCCTGTTGGATTTTAAATTACAGTTTATACAGAAAGCAACTTTTCTAAAACAAATCTTTTAAAATCCTACTACACTTTTTCAGAATTTGGTATATTATGTACAGTTTATACCAATACTCATAAGTCTATAGATTAAGTTTTAATAGAAACTAATATACCTGAAAATCCTTAAGCAAACATGGCATGAATGACAATTTGAAAGCCAAGCAGAACAAGCCCATGTAATATATGTCGTAAATATATAGTGAATTAATAAAAACACAACATTCATAGCAAAGAAACAACTAAAAGAGAATTTTTCACAAAGTGAAGGCCTCATTTCACTCAGAGAAAATCATTTATCCATCCATTCTCTTTACTCCTATGATTCAGAGTCATAGCTTTCTAGCCCCGCACCCAAAGGCCCGCGCTTTCTATTCCATAAGTGGTTCGATTTAGCAGCAAGACGCCAGGCAGCATTATATCTTTAGGCTGGGAGTAACGCAATATGAAAATGGAATATTGATTTCATAGGCCTGGGCTCAACTGAGCTGCGTCTGATGCAGGAGTTTGATTTCTTTCACAGTGTATTGGTATGCTGGATTTTTAAAAGTGTGAGTGGAATCTGAGGAACCTGGCAAAGAACAGCCAGACAGACTCCATTTCCACTTGTTTTTCTTGAGGTTATGGGACAAAGTGGTGCTCATCTGTTTTTCTTTAGTATAAAACATGAAACTTTCATTTCAGTTTCAGACTTGGGGTCAGATTTATAAACCTTTATAAGAAAACTTGATTGGGAAAAGGGGTGCATATATACGGCAACCGTCAACCATCTGTAGGCAGAATTTCAGAGAAATTTGGAAAGTATGACACTCTTGATCAAGTAGGGAAATGCAGGCAAACCTGTTAAACGATGACTCACACACATAATAACACATATCACCGAGCCGTTATTATAACGTGCAGACATATTACACCTTAGAAATGTTGAATATGACACCCAGGCTGTATTTTAGTTCCCTTTTAAGAGGGCCAATGCTGCGTATTTGCACTGAAGAACGTTTTTGGTTATTCATTAGTTTGTTGTCAGTTCTCACATCAGGAGTATCTCAGCCAAGCTTCACTTCTTCATGGCCGCTGTGCTGGAAGCCATTAATTGACAGGCGAAGGCACGACATCCAGTTTTCGTATGGTGTGGGAGGATGTACATAAAACGTAAACGGAAAATATGTGGCAGCATCCGGCTCTCCTAGCGCTTTACGTCACTCTTATTCTAGTGAAAACGAAGCTCCTTTTGTTAGCTGCAAGCAGTTATATTCCAAAAACACCCAAAAGCCATCTGTGATGCCACAAGATGAGACTGACAAATGTCATGTCTCAGTGGCCTGAGTCAAATTGTGATTTATTTATTTCAAGACAAAACAGCTTGAGAAGATGTGATGGTGTTGTTTGTGGTGGCTGGCTTGTTGGTAAGGTAACTGCTTGCACCCCCAGATATTGGATGTTCTGTAATATTCATTGTAACAGCAATCACGTCATTACATGTGCCAGGTGAGAGTGAAAGCAGGAGTCTGTGTATCGTGATTACACACTGTACTACAGTATGTATCTGTATGAGATTGATTAACTTAGTCTATGTGTGGTTACTTTAGGGTGACACTCTAGAGGAACCCTCAAACACCGTAATTCTGCAATTAATTAGGATTTCTTCTCGTGGTAATGACCAATTTTATGATCAAAGCCTTTTGATGCTCATGTCTGAATTTTTATATTTACCCACTTTACATTACTCTGGGTAGGATGGACTCTATGATAGTGCTCCCAGTTTGCGACAGTTTAATCTGCAGATCCCTTAACTGCTGGCACCACAAGATGCAATGCTTTTGGAAACTACTATGAAGAACATCAGATATACATTAATGGATAGATCATTGTGTTAAGATTCCAGAAATTACTATTAAAAGCGGCTTCAAGACACTGCTAGACACCATGGGGGAGAGGGAGCAACAAATTCTGGAACACTGGCACAAAGGATCCTGCTGAAAGTAATACAGAGTTACTGGGGTGGAAGTATAGAGTCCTGGGAGAGGGCTTGGCATGTACTAAGGAAATGTAACAGCATTATAACTAAAGATTAAAAATTTAAGAGTTGGCACTCCCTCCTGGAACATATGAAACGACTGGAGCCTCGGGCCAAAAAGGCTGTGCATACAGAGTGAAAGGGTGAGTGCAAGAGTCTGGGGTTCTATGAGTGGCTATGAAAGACGATAATCCTGATGATGGGCTTGGAACACAAAATAAAACAAACAGAATAGTTGTGTGGGGTTACAAAAAATGACAGAATAAGAAATGAGAGGTACAACAAAAGTGGAAGAGATAACTAAGAGAGTACACAAAAGTATGTTGAAGTGGTATGGACATGTGATGAGGACAGACAATCAATACTTGGGAAAAGAATGATGGGAATGGAAGTGCAGGGGAAGAGAAAGCGAGGGAAGGCCAAAGTGAAGGTGGATACATTAAGCAAAAGAAGATCTGAAGGAAAAGGGTCTGGGATCAGACCCTGTTTGTGGTGGCTGGCTTGCTGGTAAGGTAACTGCTTGCACCCCCAGTTTTATTGGATGTTCTGTAATATTCATTGAAACAGCAATCATGTCATTACATGTGCCAGCTGAGAGTGAAGGCAGGGGGCTGTGTATCCTGATTGCACACTGTACTATGTATCTGTATGAGATTGATTAACTTAGTCTATGTGTGGTTGCTTTAGGGTGACAACTGAGTGGAGTTTGAGTTGTGTTAATGTGCACACATTGACAAGGTGATTGTGATTTATAAAGGGTCAAAGTACACACGTCAGGTTTTTTTAAATCAGATTTTTATTTGATGTACTAAGGGGCTTTGCCCCCTGCTCGCTTTGCTCACCAACCCCCCGGCCTGCACTATGTGCCAGCCACTTCGTGTCTCTGCCACCCGTGTATGTGGATTTCACTTTCACCAGACAACAAATCTTTTAATTCTTCCAGATACGCCTCTTCATTGGGAAGAAACACTACTTTTCCTTGATGGCAACACGAGTTAGACAATCTACAAGTCTCTGACTTAAAGTTTAAAGCCGAACAATATCTACATACTTCTGTCATATCACCAACAGGTATGTCTATATATTCAGTCTCTTTTTGCTGTTCCGTTATTTCACTGGATAATAATTTCCGTTTGTTAGTGCTAATGCGATCTTTACTATCAGTTTTTTTGAGACTTTCGAATTTTAGTACTTTTGTCTCACGGAACCTGAAATTATCTCTCCAAGGAGTTGAAATTATCTCCGAGAAAGTCTCATCCCAGGATTTCCTTTTATAATAGAGAGACATATTATAGCTGTCAAAAAACAAGGTTTGAATTTTTCAAATTAAAAATAAATCATCCCATCCGGCACCATCAGCAGGTCGCATGCCAAAGCGACTTTGCTTTAAAATAAATGACTCATGAGTTGACCTGGGCCACCGAGTCACAACGTTTGTCGGGCTCACCTTGGCATCACAGATGACTGCTTACGGTTAACAAAAGCAAAATCATTTTCACTTGGTGCAATACGAATGCTGTCAGTTGCTCTGATTACGTTACAAATCTGGACACTTGTGCACATTGCCTTTTTATGTTGGCCTGTACACCTATACCATACAGAAACTGAATGTAGCGCCGTTTGTGGCTTCCAGCACAGTGTGTGTAACAGAGCTGAAGCTTGGTGGAGATATTCCTGACTTGTTGGATGAGTTTCTTCTAGTAAGAGCTTGTTTCCAAAGTGGCAAATATTGTTAAAACTTGGATAAGAAACCGTAGAGCCCAGTTTCAGGCAGTCTGCCTTTCTAATGCTGGGCCAACTCAGCAAATAGCTCTGAATGAATGGCTCTAGTGAGTCTACATTGTCTCATAAGCCAGTCATCGTCATAGGCAAAAAAACACATACTGGTCTGTAAAAGCTTGTTCCCTTCATAAATTTGCATAGTCAAGCAGCGTCAATCAAGCCATGTTGTGTCACACCATTAGGCTCTGAATAGGCTGTAAGGCATGAGATTTAGAGGCGAGTGAATCATGGCTGTTTTTTAACTTAGTGCAATTATTGACGACAAGGGACTGCATTGCTTTCTAATCTTGAGAACATCTTGACAACATGAAGCCAATATAAACTGATGAGAACCCAAGTGAGTGCTTAAGTGCAAATAAGAAGCATTGGCCCACTTAAAAGGGAACTTGGAGTCTGTCTACACATCATACTCCTCACTTCTGAGGTTTAATATGTTTGCTACTTCGATGCACATTGTAATAACGGCTTATCGATATGAATTATAGGTGTGAGCTGTCAATTAGCAGGTTTGGCTCTATTTCCCCATTTGATTACGGGTGTTGTCATTTCCCACCTTCTCCGAAATATTGTGTAAGGATAGGTTAGAGTTGCCCAAATTTTCTTATAAAAATCCTCACCTTTGAGTGGAGAGTTGTGCATACACATTTTTGTGCATATGCAAGTTTAATAAATCTGATCAATGAGCTGAAAATGTTTCAACCTTAATATCAAATCCCCAACTCTGCCAAACAGGGCCATCTTAATGCATGGGCACACTGGGCAGTTGCCTGGGGGCCACACGAGCCCCTTGGTAATCTATGTATGATGTGACTTGCTGAGTGGATGCATAGGTAGGGGTCCCAGTGCACCGCTTTGCCAAGGGGCCTGTAGTGCTGTTAAGACAGCCCTGCCACCAAAGTGAAATATGTTTGAAGTGAATGGATGAGTTTCTCTGTAGAACTAAATGGACCAGTTGACCACCGTCTGGATCTCTCTATGTGATAAAGGAGTATCCATCACGATCGAATGACACTAACGCAACACAGTATATGAACGAGCAGAAATCAAGTAAAGAGTATTCTGTAACAAGCACTGAGGGAAAATTCAGGAATTAATTTGAAAAATCACATATTTTAGATAACATACTGTACATATAAAGAATTTTACATTTTAAAATATAATGAATAACATGAATTCAGAAAGCAAATAACCTTCAAGATCCAGACTGAGCCAGACAGGGAACTGAGGAAGACTCCCAAATACAAAGGAAAGGAGCTTCAGCCGCTGCTCTGTTATCACTATATGGTGCACTTACCTGAGCGATTGTTGGGAGAGGTTCTCACCGGGGAGATGGATGGGGTGCGGGAAGATGAGTATGGTCTCTGTCTGTCCCTTTCTATTGTAGAAGATGAGCCAACAAAATGATATTGTGAGTATCCATCCTGTAAAACAAATCCATCACAGAAAGTTTGTATTGTATTTTTTTAAAAAGTTGCAAATATAAATGAACTGTTAAAATGTCATTCAACACAGCAGAGCACCACCAAGAACAATTCATTCAGTCCAGTATAATTTGACGATTCACCAAATGTTTCCACATGTCAAAATATTGTCATGTCAAGAACAGGTTATTAGGCCAAAAAGCTTGTAATGGACCATAGACACATGTAATAAAGTACCAAGAAGGGTGCTGGAGATAGGACTTTGGGGGCCTCCACATCTTGATGTAATTTTGGACAATCTAGTTGAATAGACCTGAATGGCTCGTTCTCGTTCCAAATTTTTCAAATACAGTAATCCCTCCTCAATCGCGGGGGTTGCGTTCCAGAACCCCCCGCGATAGATGAAAATCCGCAAAGTAGAAACCATATGTTTGTATGGTTATTTTTATATATTTTAAGCCCTTATAAACTCTCCCACACTGTTAACATTATTAGAGCCCCCTAGACATGAAATAACACCCTTTAGTCAAAAGTTTAAACTGTGCTCCTTGACAAGACAGAGATGACAATTCTTTTTCACAATAAAAAGAATGCAAACATATCTTCTCTTCAAAGGAGCGCCATCAGGCGCAGAGAATGTCAGAGAGAGAGAGAGAAAAGCAAACAATCAAGCATCGCGCGGGAAGCATATCGTATATCATTGTGGAGTTTTAGTTAATACGTAATACATGCTCTGATTGGGTAGCTTCTAAGCCATCCGCCAATAGCGTCCCTTGTATGAAATCAACTGGGCAAACAAACTGAGGAAGCATGTACCATAAATTAAAAGACCCATTGTCCGAGAAATCCGAACCAGCAAAAATCCGTGATATATATTTAGATATGCTTACATTTAAAATCCGCGATGGAGTGAAGCCGCGAAAGTCAAAGCGCGATATAGCGAGGGATCACTGTATTCAATCTTATCCACATCATTCCTCCAAAATAACATCAAGTCAAGGTTTGGAGGTCCTTAAAGCTCTACCCTCTGCCATACTCTAATTGATAATTTATTCAATGTATCTATGGTTCTCTGTGCGAAGAAAAACTTTGAAACATTTATATGAAATTTACCTGTAACAAGTTCCCACCTTTGTCCCCTTGCCAAATTTTAAAAACTTCAATCAAGTCACTGCTCAATTTCCATTTGCTTAAAATGAAAGGGTGCAAATCGTTCAGTCTTTCTCATAGCTTATATTTCGTAGCTCTGGAATCAGCCTAGTCGCTCTTCTCTGGACTTTTTCTAGCACAACTATATCTACTTTGAAGCATAGAGATCAAAACTCCTCGCAGTACTCCAGGTGAACATTTACCAGCACATTATAAAGATTAACCATAACCTCATTTGACTTATTCACTAACAATGTACAGTGCCCCTGGAGCAATTGAAGGTTGAGGGCCTTGCTAAAGGGTCCAGCAGAGTAGCATCTCTTTTGGCAATGACGGGGATTCCAACCAGCAACCTTTAGGACACCAGCACAGATCCTTAGCCTCAGAGCCACCACTATATATATATATATATATATATATATATATATATATATATATATATATATATATATATATATATATATAAGTATATTATGATATTATAAGTAACAAACTGGTTAAGTTTGCAGATGATACCAAGATAGGTGGATCAGCAGGTAATTTGGAATCCGTTATATCGTTACAGAAGGAATTGGATAGCATACAGGCTTGGGCAGATTTGTGGCAGATGAAATTTAATGTCAGTAAATGTAAAGTATTACACATAGGAAGTAAAAATGTTAGGTTTGAATACACAATGGGCGGTCAGAAAATCGAGAGTACACCTTATGAGAAGGATTTAGGAGTCATAGAGGACTCTAAGCTGTCGACTTCCCAACAGTGTTCAGAAGCCATTAAGAAGGCTAACAGAATGTCACGTTATATAGCACGGTATGTGGAGTACAAGTCACAGGAGGTTCTGCTCAACCTTTATAACACACTGGTGAGGCCTCATCTGGAGTACTGTGTGCAGTTTTGGTCTCCAGGCTACAAAAAGGACATAACAGAACTAGAAAAGGTCCAGAGAAGAGCAACTAGGCTGATTCCAGGGCTACAGGAGGTGAGTTTTGAGGAAAGATTAAAAGAGCTGAGCCTTTACAGTTTAAGCAAAAGAGGATTAAGAGGTGACATGACTGAAGTGTTTAAAATTCTGAAGGGAATGAGTACAGTGGATCGAGACTTGTATTTTAAAATGAGTTCATCAAAAACACGGGGACACAGTTGGAAACTTGTGAAGGGTACATTTCACACAAACATTAGGAGATTTTTTCTGAATGAGCTGCCAAGTAGTGTTGTAGACAGTAAAACTTTAAGGACTTTCAAAACTCGACTTGATGTTTTTTTAGAAGAATTAAGTGGATAGGACTGGCGAGCTTTGTTGGGCTGACTGGCCTGTTCTCGTCCAGATTGTTCTAATGTTCTAATGCACTTTTCTCCTCTCTGGCTGGCGCAGATTCACATGCCTTTCGGTGAATAGGATGGACGAGCTTGTTGGGCTCAATGGCCTGTTCTCGTCACAACTGTTTTAATGCTCTAATGTGAGTGCACTCAATAGCAAATCAAGGTTTTAGGTAGCTGTCATGAATCATAATTACAAAATCATTATTGCGTCATCTGTGGTGGGCTGGCACCCTGTCCGGGGATTGTTTCCTGCCTTGTGCCCTGTGTTGGCTGGGATTGGCTCCAGCAGACCCCCGTGACCCTGCAGTTAGGATATAGCAGGTTGGATAATGGATGGTTGGATGGATTATTGTGTCATTATCTTTATCAGTTAAACGCATTCAGGCATTGTGTTGAGATATTTTTCATTTAAAAGGCCATTTTATTCACTTTTTCCATTCTTTTATTTATCACTGCCTCAATGACATCATGCCATGATTTCACATTCTCGGATGCTTCCTCGTTGAAGCATGTCACTGGGTATGTATCAGGTGATAACGTGTCAAACCCCAGGGGTTGTAGAATAGGCTCTGTCTGTATTTTACCTAAATGTTAAATGAAAGATTCCCCCTCAAAAAGACTTCAAAAAGGGTTTTTGGTTTAGGAATGATAGGTTCACGACTGGGCATTCAAGACTACAATGTTTGGTTTTCCCTTTAATGAACATTCACATGAGCCACTGAGCCTTTCATTGCAATGCCAGGATCACGGTTTCGTGTTTTCAGAAGTCCGCCACTTGAGAAACATGGAGAGACCCTCTCATTGGCCATGCGTTGAGACTTAGAGGTTCTTGTTCAAATAAGTGAAGAGCAGAGTCGTTTGACAAGGACCAATTCAATTTGGCCTCATATGTGTTTGATTATGCGGTGGGTTGGCACCCTGTCTGTGATTGGTTGCTGCCTTGTGCCCTGTGTTGGCTGGGATTGGCTCCAGCAGACCCCCGTGACCCTCTGTTCGGATTCAGCGGGTTGGAAAATGGATGGATGTGTTTGATTGTAGGAGTTGGCCCCGTGATTCCCTGATGGAACTTCTGCCTGGCACCCCTACTGCTATTGGCAACTGATCACCAGCACATGTGATGGGCTACGTCAACTAATAAATGACTTGGGGTTGTCTTGAAGGTAAGTTCACTATTGAGTCTAAAACTAGATTAAGGAGTTTCAGTAAATGGACGCGTATATGCTCGCTGAATATTTAAACTAAAGTTCAGTATTAGTATTCATGATTCATTTGTGCAAAAATTGGATAATGGAACATTTGATGGGCAAAGCTCCAAAACCTGCCAGGGTAATTGGAATATGAAGTCGCTCGTTTATTTTAGTTATGTGCAGTACTGCTAATATGAATCAACAAAAACAGACGGAGCAACTTTTGATATAAAATGAAACAATATATTGTGCACAGTAATGCTTTCTACCCAGCTGGCACAAGTTCTCGTTTTAACCAAAATAATGGAGAAAGCTGCTATTGGAAGTGAGCCATTCCTTTTATCTCTGCCTGCAAGTGCTTCAACTCAAGAGTCACTTGAAATCCTTTATAATCGTCTGGGGAGAAAAAAAAAGCTTTTTCGAATGAAACAATTATTTGCAATATTGTATATGTAAGTCGATAATGTGATACTATACACTTTGCTTAAAAATAAATAAATTAACATACTTTTGGATAGGTTGCTTGCTTTATCTTCAAAGCCATATGCTGAAGGAATTGCCACCGCATGTCTGCTTCCTCCTCCAATTCTCTCCTTTTGGGGGGATAAAGCCTTTTTTTTTCTTTGTACTGTATATAATTTACTCAAAACAAGTAGCCAATTAATTTGTAGAAAAAAACCCGTGTAGATAAGAAATACAAACACTCGAAACACAACAGAATCAAACGGTAACAAGCGCGGTGTTCTTTTTCAGTGCCAAAGGGGTTATTTGAAATGAAGTGCCTAAACAAATAAGACCCAACGAGTGGCTGCCTTTCATTAGTGCGTTTTCAGCTCTAGTGCAATGCTAATGAAATTTAATTAAACTGATTTCGATAGTGGAAGGTACATCGGGGCTCCTGCGGTGCACTGACTGTGACATTTGGAGGAATGGCTGCACCCGCGCATTTCACAGACTCATTTACTGTACCTGCCATCGCTGAAAAGGCCTGACGTAGAGATC
Source organism: Polypterus senegalus (assembly GCF_016835505.1). Classification (NCBI taxonomy): domain Eukaryota; kingdom Metazoa; phylum Chordata; class Cladistia; order Polypteriformes; family Polypteridae; genus Polypterus; species Polypterus senegalus. The sequence goes on from NC_053158.1 coordinate 24,136,304, forward strand.
ACAAGCAGCTTAATGAAATTTAAGCAGATTTTAATTAAAGAGAAATTTACACTTAAGTATATTATGCTTCATTTAATCCTATTGCCTTATTACATATGATTACTCTGCTCTTAAAAAATGTAATATTTTAATTCAGAGCTATTCTGCACGAGGAAATTTCAAACAGAGTCTGTCAAGTGTTTTGCGTGCAATTAACAATTAGTCAAAAGCAATCCACAGCTCAAACTCTTTTTCTAAATGTTATTTTATTTACTTTTGATCAAATATGAAGCTGGCTTACATGTTGCTTATCCTGTGTAGTTTCAGTTCCCTGTCATATTCTAAAGCCGTGCAGGTTATTGTGTCTGAACTGATGAAGTGTGGGTGCGAGTGGGTGACCCGCGGTGGACTGGTACCCCACCTATTACCGGGTCCTGCCTTGCATTTGACTCTGTCTGCTCTGCAGAATCCTAAAAGAAAGGCTTTAAAATTGATCAATGGAGTTAAATGGAAGCAGAGTGATTATGCTTTGTTAGTCAGAATAACAGGATCATCCATACCTTTATGCATACAGAACATTATGAAACGGACAACCCACATGATCTAATATGTCTGCTTAATCTTGACAATAACAAATAACTTAAATAATTCCTAATTTTTTCAAGGAACATTTCTGGGGCCTCATGCATAACGCTGTGCGTAGAATTCACACTAAAACATGGTGTATGGACAAAAATGGAAATGTTCCTAAGCGCAAAAAAATCCAGATGCATACATCTGTGTGTTCACCAACTTCCGTGTTCCTCCGCTCCATAAATCCCGGTCAGTGTGAAAAGTAACACACGTGCACACACCTGCTGTCCCGCTACGTCTCCTCCCAGAATTACGCCTCTTTGAATATGCAAATCAATATAAATAGCCCTTAAGCTCACTGTTCTGTGAAAAGGCAATGGCAAAAGCATGGGGGAAAAAATAGAAGAATTTCAGTGAATATCAAGTGGAGGCAAAGAAAAACGTATTATTTGTTGGTTTAAACAGTGGTATGAACAACAAAAGGAAGTTGATCGAGTGACATAGAGTGTCGGAAAACTCGAAAGCTCAAGTTCACAAAGTCGCACAGTGTCCGAAATCAAAAAGAAGTTGTCACATATCAAAGTCGCCATGAAAAGGCGAGTCATAGCCCACCGTCTGAGTGTCATGTGAAAGCTTATTAGGGTACAAAGAAAAAAAAGGCACACAGTGGGGAAAAAAGCACGAAATGTCAACTTTAATCTTGAAATGTCCACTTTAATCATGTAGTTTATTCTATCATTAAAGTAGAACATCATAAACTTCATTTTAAAATCTTCTAATTTACTAGTTTCTCAAATCCCATCCTAACTAAAGTAGCACATTAAATGTTTTGTTTTGTATGTGTTCTTCTATGTGCTCTATGTGTGTGACTCACTACCTGCTTCTTAAACTGGCTTTCTCTTCCTCCGACTGGACACAGAATCCATTACATTCATGATATTACAGCTCTCTGAATAATTTAAATACTGAGATGTATACTTGATATCATTTTTATGATGAAAGGAATTAAAAAACGTATTGTACAAGGGGGCATGGTGGCGCAGTGATAGTGACGAGCCTGTGCCCTGGCCAGAGATTTTTCCAGCCTACTAGAAGATGTTTGCTGCACCCTTTGCGACCTTCGATGAAATAATTTATTGCAGCAGTACTGTCTCTTTCAAACATACTAACCTCCTATTCCTGTCCTTCCTTTTCTTTCTCCAAGTAATCAATCAACCCAAAATTCTGCTCTGTAATAGATGTTAAACCATCTGTAAGCTGAGAACGCTGAATCTTCATACTTTTAAGAAACATTGAAATATATTTGTAGTACATGTTTAATTATTCCATCCATCTATCCTTCTAGTGTCGCATCAGCCCCAGCAAGAATACAGCGAGAGGCAGGAAAAATCTGTGAACGGGGTGCCAGCTCCTTGCTAGCGCTGTGACACTGTGTCCTCACATGTTTAATTATTAAAAATATAGATTATTTAAATGAAGTTAAAGTTTTATCTTTATAATATAATAAACAAATTTTGCTGCATTTCATCTTAAAAATGATATCATCATATGTAAATACATGCTAAAGTGGCTCAGGTTGTGCACTATTATAACTGCATCGCAAGTTTACAGTGAGGTGATTGTACTTATAAGTACAGACAGCTCTACAAGGAGCACTTGATGGAGTGATGGAGTACGTTTAGAGTTCTTGGGATGAAACTCTTTCTGAACCGCGAGGTCCGTACAGGAAAGGTTTGAAGCGTCTGCCGTGTGAGAAACATTTCAAATAGGAAGCATGGCTGAGGCAGAGTGTGCTTGATACTGTACACCGATAATTCTCTTTCTGATCAGCTGCTCCAAGTGAGTGAGTGAGAGTAATATGGAAAAAGATGATCCGGTGTGGCAACCCCTGACGGGAGCAGCTGAAAGAAGTAAAATAAGGTGCAGTGAGGGTAACAAGGCTAAAGCAGCTATGGTATTTGGAATAGTTTGACCATTCCGTGGCCCATTATATTGTTACAGGTTAATTACAATCAGATGCATTAAACTAATAAAAATTATGCAGTTAATTTCAGTGTGTTTATAAAGCTGTGTCAGGGATGTGGATCTAAAAAAGAAAGGGAAACCACACAGGAACAGTAGCACTACTTTGACGCTGGGTGCCACCAGTCTACAAAACGGAGCGGAGAACTTGCGTATGCCAGGGTTTGAGCTAGCGTGAAAATGCACCTGGCTTTACGCCAAGTTTAGGTTTTATACATCACGATTTAAGTGTGGAAACGGGAGTACGCAACATTTCTGTGCTTACGCACCGTTTATACATGAGGCCCCTGGTCACCAGCAATGGGTACATTACTGAGAAATGACTTGGGGTCGCCTTGGAGGTAATTCACGTCTGTCTTCAAGGCGAACTCACAAATTCTGCTCCCTGGGCGTCCTGATGTTTTTTGGGTGACCATATTGTATATAATATTGCATTTTCTTTAATATTGAGTTTTGAACGTAACCTCCCCTATACAGTAAGTGAACTCTGTGTGGGTGACTCCAGTTTTTAGTTGCTTGTAGCAGGAGTGCAGGAAATAAAATGAATTCCAGATTTGCTGTGTTATAAATAGTAACTCTATGACTGGTTACAACTCTCAAAAGGCCGCTGAGAACCTGTGTGTTCAGAATGACAGCTCCTCATTATTTATTTTAGTCACGCTTTAAGATCTTTGAAGCATATGGTTTAAAACAAGCGATCCGAATAATTTGTTTAATTTTTAAACTGATTAATTTATGTTATGTTTCTCGGCTTTCTTTGAATAAGTTGATGTGAGCACTGCTCTGTATACATTCTAGTCATTTCATAAATGTCCTTCGTTTTAAATGAGGTGTAAATTTGGATTTCAGTCAAAGACAGCTCAGCTTTCAAACCCTGCATTTGTTGTTCTGCTTTTTTCATCTACTGTCTGCGTTACATACCTGCGTCTAAGGTGCTAATTTAGATTTTGCTGTCTTTCTCTCAGGCGCATTCATTGTCCATTTTTTGCAGCATCTTGAAGTGGCCTCAAAAGTGGCCCTTTTACATTTCTCTTCTTGTTTTTTATTATTTTATTAAAAATGTACCCTACTGTATGTGGCCTGAGCAATGCCATACAAAAGACACAGCTACCTCAATTCTGAGTGTCCCCATTTTACAGTTACTCCTATTCTACGTATTGATTGTCCTTTTGGTTAACTTCACACAAAATCCCCACCATTCCCTCCTTTATATGCCTCACCGATTTCTTTATTCCCATGCCATACTGCGGCTTACCCCTAAAACATAACTCTCACGTTCTGTGCCCCTAACTCTCACAGCTTTTGGCACCCCCTATTTTTCCTGGCCAATTTTTTATTTTCAACAAGGCAAACTCACTTCAGCCTAATGTCTCCTGCTACATGAAGACTACCTGTGAGACAGATGAGGGCATTACTGTATTTTTACTTTCTCGTATACATAGTATACAGAAAGTGTAGGAATCGGGAAAGAATTCGACCTTAGAGATTTCGATGAAGCTTGATGTTTTAGAACTTCCTGAGTCCGAAAATACCATTTTTGAAATTATGTCTGTCTGTGTGTCTGTGTATAAACACGATAACTCGAAAACGCTTTGACCTGATCAATGAGATTTTGTACACCTGCTTCATAACAAAAATAAGGAATCCTATCAACTTTTTCCAGAAGTGATACATCAACTAAATACTTTTGTGAGTTTTCAAGTAAACTATGGTTATAATTACTAATAGATGATTCAAATTTTGTAGTGTCACATACGGCTGGGAAACCACTTTGCTGGAAGGATCTGGGGAGCAAACCTGGTCAGAGTGTTACCACCTCTGGGACACTAGATGGCAGCCCTCATGGGTTGCAGTGGTGCCTTGGACTCCCGTAGGGCTTCATAGGAGGAGATGGAGTTGTCTACAGCCCTGTTTGAAACACATTTACCTTTTGTTTCAATTACTTTTTACTTATGGTTGTTATTTTTTGCATTATCCTGTGGTACCATTTTGGGCACTGCAACGTTGGGACTTTAGTGTTGACAGTTGTTATGTTGTTGTTGTTAGGGGTGATATCAGGGGGCATGGATAGCGTGACATCACAGGTCAAGGGGTAGAAAAGTCAGCCCCTCGGAGCTCCTGATTTGTCCAAGTTTGTGGATTCCACTAAAAACATTGCTGAATTTGTTGTTTCTCATAGGTTCTCTGGTTACAAATTCTTTTTTGGCTCACACTCTTTTTTTGTCATGCTTTTTGGCTTTGATTTCAGCTCCTCTTGCTGTGTATTAAGGCTGCCATGTTTTACTTGTGATCAGTTGTTAAATTTTATTTGATCAGTTGTGATTATTTATACATTTAAACATAGTGGTTTTGGTTTCTCAGTAATGTCCAGTAGTCACTTGTAAATGCCACTGCCTTTACAACTTTTTAACAGCTTAAACTTGTAGCTTTTATAGAAATCCCTGATACACAACTTCATTTTCCCATGTGGAGGTAATGAGTACGAATTGTCAGGCCTTGTTATCCGAATGATGTCTTTCAAAACATTATTTTCAACTCTATTTAGAGGTCTTCAGTCTGATGTCAATGCTTTACATTTTGATTCATTCATAGGCATAAGTCACATTATATTTGTATAGATTGAGAGCCTAAAATTGAATATTGAAAAAATGTAAAATTTATTTAAATTCGCTAGCACTAAGTTTAAAAATATTGGCAATTTTGTCCTTTGAATCATCTGGGAGAGTTTTAAGTCAAAAGCAGTTATCATAAACTTTGTCTTTCTCAGTTTACTCTATATGACGAAGGGTATAAAACGTGAGCTTGAGCTGAATGCTATTAAGGAAAAAACTGCATTATACTTTTGAAATTCATTGCACACATTAATGCTTTACTGCATTTCTATCTATCTATCTATCTATCTATCTATCTATCTATCTATCTATCTATCTATCTATCTATCTATCTATCTATCTATCTATCTATCTATCTATCCATCATCCATCATATAGTGCCTTTCATATCTATCTACCTATCTATATATACTGTGTATATATATATATATATATATATATATATATATATATATATATACACACACATAGACTAGCTGTCTCCCATGTAGTAGTGAAACAGGACAGTAAGGAGTGCTCTGCCCGGCTCCCTACTCCTGATGTCACGCTTCCCTCTTTCCTCAACCCGCAGCCTCTGTCTCGATTAGCGTGAATATATCGCTCCTGCAAGTGAACTATGATTCTTAGCATAATGGGAGAAGTTGCAAAATCAATCAGAATCTACAAGCAAATTATAGAAAAAAACCCGATCTAAATCCATTAAGTAGCTCTCTCATGAAAAGCAGACAGACATACAGACAGACAGACGTTGAATTGTATATATAAATTATATAATAGAGGGACTGGGGGAGCAGACATATACAGGACACTACCTCCCCCAAGAGCGCTAGATGGCAGCCCCCTGGTTTCAAACAGGTTATCATGGAAATTGGATTTCTGTAGCTCAGCCCTGTTGGCTGCCTTGGGGGACACGAGGGGGAGCTGCACTGCCCTACTTCTGGGGGTCTTTCACCACACCTGGCAGTGATTCCAGACCTCACTAATGAGCCATCCCCCAGGTGCCGCATAAAAGGAGCCGCCTGCCTTCATTTCGGGAGTCAGAGTTGGGAGGAACGAAGACAAAGCTTTGCAGAGGAGGAATGGAGGTGGAAGGACAGAGAGAAAGAGATCACCCAAAGGAAAGACCAGCTAAACCATCTCTTAACCACACCCTCCTACTGACCTCACTTCTGCCTGTGCCCCACTGGACCCTCCTCTTCCTCCCCACCACCTATAAAGCCAACCACTTACATTTCCCAGGCTGTCCCATTTTTACTCAGCGTAGATTCACATTTGTTTTGGTTACTAATACAACAATATATGGGGTGGAACTCCAAACCTTTTCCTGTCTTTGTCTTTCCTTTTCCTTATTTTGGATTTGGAAATAGCTTGGGAGCCCAAATTGTGTTCACAACAGAATGAGAATATACTTTGTATTACTACATATTCTATTCCATCACTACATAGGCTGTTTGCATGTGCGCATACAAAGATATTTTCAGGCTAGTAATGATACCAGGAAAAGCAAGATTCACATTAATAATCATTAGTATAACACAATTTCAAAAAGGTTAACAATTGGTGTAATCTAGAAAAATATGAAAATGCTATTTACTGTTCCCTTCTTTAAAGATACAAGGAAAATAAGGCACTGCTGTCTTTATCCATTTCTTTCCTTCCACTGTTATTTTTAGTGAAGATGTCACTGTGTGTCCATTTTACAAGGTTCAATAGCTTAATAAAGCCACTGCCAACAGCCAGTCAGCCATTCTCTCACATGCTGCAAAGGAAGCAGTTAATAAAGCACAGACTTAAAATAGTCTAAAGAAAGAAAAGAAAAAAAACATCCTTTCAAACGCCTTCAAAAAAAAAAAAATGAAACTTGCACATCTCATCTCATGGTCTTCCTGTTTTTTAATGGCTGAGTGCAGAAGCCAGTCTAACCCTGCCATTAGACAGGAAGATGAACCTACCATCTTTCTGCCCACGGTGTTTGTAACTCGACAGATCAATCTGAGCAAGTGCCATAAAAGAAAGAAGATTACATGCTGTTCTCTTTCTCTTTGGATTTAATTGGAAGACAACTCGATGTTCACATTGAAACTGTGTTCACCTAAGAGTTCTCTTATAAATGTTGTGTATGCATATCCGTACATAAACACACACACACACCATGTGCAGTATGCATAATAAGGCAATTATAATTTCAGGTCATACATTAGTGGGAAATGGTAAGTGTTGACAAAATACACCACTTGTATACTGTGATACATTAGACGCTTTTGCCAGTTCTTCTTAACTCCAATAAGGGGCCTTTAAGAAAATAAAATCACACACGAGACTGGGGAATCATAAGTTAAACATAACGTACAAAATAAACAGAATACTACAGTCTCTCTGGGCCTGCCTAAGTGAATGTTGGTCCACCTGGATGGTGTGATGCCAGCCATTCTGTGCCACTGCATTCACCAAATATTAACTTTTAAGTGATGAAGGGGTGAATGGGACGTTTAGCTAATTAGAGACAGGGGATGCAGGATGACCACCTTGCGTCATGTCACTATGCTCACTTCTGCCACCGTGTACGATATGCTGGTTCAACTGCCATATCCACCACAGCAGCATCTTTTTACTCTGATTGTCCATCACCCAGTTTAACTCTGTCTTCACAGCTAGTTCTGTGTCACTTCATCACTTTGGTTCAATCTAAACACGATAGCTCTGACCATTAGCGCCTTAATCCAACGCGGGGCTTTATGTTTATAAGACCATACACTTCTTATGAGCTCTAAAGTGGACTGTCATGATGTTCTTTTCTTTGTTTAGGGGCATCCACATATCTTAAAACGCTAAAATGAACTCTATTATCTATTGACAAACTAATCCTGAAGACATGAAATAGCCATCCATGACAAATATTTTTGTCATTTTTGTGTATGACTTTTTTGCACAGTACCATGTGTATGTATATATACATGATAATTATAAATATTTTCCTTGGAATACTTATTAATTATGATACTTCTATATTCTATTTGCTCTCTCCAAGGGAACCTTCTTCTTTATGGTGGGATAGAGGAAGGGGTTGGATGATGGAAATGGATGTTAGATTTGGATAAATAATAATAATAATAATAATTATAATAATAATAAAAAAATAGGAATATGGTAAATTAATGTTTGTTGGGATGTAGAGAACTGAGAGAGAAAGCATGAATGCACTTCATTATCTCTGCTTGTGTTGTGGTTTGTTTTGCTTTTAAGGAGCTTGAAAATGGGAAAGGTGCAATAAAATTTATTGTTATCATTATTATTAATAATAATACTTTTTTCTCAGAAAAAACACTACATATATATATATATATATATATATATATAGTATATATAAAATCCAACGTCTGTCTGTCCGCACTTCATGAGAGAAATACTTCACGGATTTATATTTCGCGTTTTTTTCTCTAATTTGCTTGAATGTTACAGTTGATTTTTCGACTTCTCTAATTGTGCTAAGAATCACAGTTCGCCTGCAGGAGCGATTTATTCATGCTAATCCGAGACAGAGGCGGTGGGCCGAGGGGAGGGGGGGAGCGTGACGTCAAGAGTAGGATCAGGCAGGGCCTTCTTCACTGTCCTGTTTCACTAATATGCGGGCAAAGCTGTGGGGGACAGTGAGTAAATATATATATATATACAGTGTGATGGGCGGCCTCAGACATTGCCTAGCCGGGATGCCACCTGGATGGAAGGACCAAGGGAGACAGCATCTGTGAAGGAGTTCCTCCTGGGTGGCTGTGGACTTGGGGTTTGGTACAAACCCTGTTAGGTTCCATGGGGGCCGCCAGGGAGAGCTGCTGAGCCATATTATGGATTTCCACCACAACTAAGAATGATTCCTGGTAATTCTGATGAACCACCTGGAGCACTCCCAGGTGCTGAATAAAAGAAGCCACCTCACTCCAGTCTGGGAGCCAGAGTTGGGAGGAAGAGGAGGACAAAGCTTGCTGGGAGAGGAGTGGAAGCGGCAGAGAATGAGAGAAAGATAGAATTAAGAAGAAGATGATGACAAAGGGGGGAAGAAGAATAAGAAGAAAAAGAAGAAGAAGAAGGGACTGACTTGGACTTTTATCTCTGTGCCTGTCTGTGTTTAGGGTGGCTGCATACCCCAGTATTATATATATCTATATCTATATACCCGAGTATTCCACTATATATATCTAGTAGGTGCAGCCAAACAGCATTCATGGCTCCAGAATTATTCCACATGCCTTTAAGGCCAGGGCTTTAAAGCTTGTTCAAGTCTGGGACAGTGGTCTTGGCAAGGACTAAGTTGGCGCAAGGAATAGACGCCAGAGTGGAGCAAAAAGATCAAAAGGTGAATCAGAGGTATAAAGACACTGGAAAGAAAGTGGACCAGCCGCCATACCAGAGATACGCGACTTAAACACTATTTAGTTAGGTCCAGTCTAGCTATAGATGTGTTGTGTTTTTCTCTTTATTTTTCTATTGACTGTCACTGACTTCCAATTCCCTTCAGAATTTCATCATGTCATCCTCAATTTGCCCAATTTCATCACATTTTTCTATGCTTTAACAACACATCTTGAAATTTTGGTTTTGTGTCTCACTGCTAGCAGACTATAGAATTGCTGCTAACGTTATATCTATCAGAATATGTTTTCCTAGCCATTTCCAATCCTCCCCTCAAAGCACACCAGTAATTTGTTTCCCCTAATCAGTGACTCATTAATTCAGGTGTGCTGTTAGTGAGAATTAACAAACACAATATGTGGAATGGCTGGGATGCCCCAAGGAGAGAATCGGAAACTAAACTGACGAACTTCTAGCCGTCTCACAAGATTTACAGCAGTTACTGTTCTTTTTCATGGTATCGATGGTTATGACAGATGAGAGTGGCCTCAGATGAAAACTTCCATTTAGTGCCCTGATAACTAGCTTTAAAAATACTGTAATCTTCTTGTCTGGTGTAAGATTTTTGGTGTAAATTGCAATTAGATAGGGATCAGATTTTTCTAGATAAAGCTCATAAGCAATTTGCACTCTTTTTCAGATCAGAGATTAAAACATCCCATTAGATGAGCGTTTATTCAGTCTGAATTTTGCGGAGGTGGATTTGTATACAAACGCCAATTACTTTTAGCCTCCAGTTTTCTTTTACGCTCTCTCTTTGGCAGGCATGAGTGAATGTCAATTTATCTTTCTTTTTGTTTTGAAGGTTCTAACAAGCTGGGGAACAACTTTATTGCTAGGGAAAAAATCCTAACTGTGAAGTAAAGTAATCCTGAACTTGGCAGACATTCAGCAGATTGTCCCTGATCACCTCATACACACTGACAGGAGAAAAGGGATGTCAGGTATGTGATGATTGCTAACCTAAAAGTTGCCTTGATTTCAGTTAGCTTAATAGGGTCGGCCAATCGTTCACTCTGCAGACATTATGGTTTTCCCATCAGAGACGCAAATCCACTATGATAATAAAAACAAATGTGATATTTTATAAAATAACCATTTGGAAGGCAAGCAATTCATTAACAAATCTTTTGTTCCAACCAAACTGAAAACGTGCAACATGCAAACTAATTTAATTAACAGATCAGTTGTTAATCGGGATTGAACAAACTAAGGGAAACTTTGCATTCAGCAATTAGCCCTTTGTAGACGTCTCTTATACCAAAGGGAAGGCATTTAAAATGGTGACCCGGAGCAGATAGATAGATAGATAGATAGATAGATAGATAGATAGATAGATAGATAGATAGATAGATAGATAGATAGATAGATAGTACTTTAAATTAGCTTTTTACAGAAGCTGAAAAACTATAACAAAAAAAAAACAAACAACAAACCCCACAAATATACACCAAGAATTATAAAAATAAGAAAACATCTGACTTGGGTAAAGATAAAAAGATCACAGTGAGGCTTTATAAAGGTGCACCCTTGTAGGTAAAGGTAGCGTTTCTTTACACATTTTTGCCCAATAATTTGTTGGCTGTCATATCATGACAGCATCTCTGAGAGGGGATGTGCAACATGGTTCATAATGGCTGACAGTTTTGTCTTCGTCCTTTCTTCCATTTCCATTTCCAGCAAGTCCAGAGGGTATCCCATAACTCAGCCTGCCTTTGTAATCGACTTGTTGATTCGGTGGTCTCTTTTTAAGTGATTTTATTGACTCAGCACACTACAGCAGAGACAATTGCATTGAGCATCATAGACTTACAGAATATATCATCTCAGTATCATCACAAAACATAAGTCTGCTGCAGCTATACCATGTTGGGGGATTAGGCTTATCTGCTATCAGGATATACAATTTAATCTTGCATCTTGTACTGTTTTTCATTCCCCAGACCAAGCATTATTCAATATCTTATTTAGCTGTCACCACATAAGTTAAGGCATTGAAATGTTTATTTTAAAGCTGCAGGCCCAATTCCCAGGTCTAACTTCTGGGGGGACCACAAGAAATCCATTTTACCTGCCAGTGCCCCTGTTAAAAACACAGAAACAACTGTATTGTGGAATGTAAAAGCTGTTCTATCTATAGGCTGTGCCAATAACTTTTCCAGTGATTTTTTAATGTTGTAGCCTTCAGTTACATAATCTTAGTGAGCTGAAGGCATTTGGGAGCCCACTCTCATAAAGGACAAACATAGTCTGACATACACAGTGACTCAGTCCACCTAGTTTGCAACTCACCCCATCAAAGTGGAAAAGTGCATTTAATTATCATTACTATTCACGGTGGCTCCATAATCTGTACTAACCCTTACTTTCTCTTCTGTTCTTTTTCTGGTTTTCTGTAGTGTTGATCTGCGCCACCACCACCTAATAAAAGAACTGTGATGTCCCTACATTGATGGATTAAAGGCCAGAAGTCCACAGGACCATCATCATCAAGTTCTTCCATGTGAACCCTGAATACCAAGAGGACTGATTGTGGTCATTGATGTGAGGTAGAATGCCTAGAGAGGACTTGGTGGTCTGGTGGCCTCAGAATCCCTGCAGATTTTTTTTTCTCCAGCAGTCTGGAGTTTTCTTTGTTTATTCTGTCCTCCCTGGCCATCAGAACTTATTTTTATTTTATACTAGCAAAATACCCGCGCTTCGCAGCGGCGAAGTACTGCCTTAAAATTTTTATTAAGACGAAAATTAAACCTTTTTAAACTGAGAGAAAATATACCAATAATTATTTGTTATGGATCTCTTTGTATACCACATTGTGAGTTCGGCCCTCCAGTTGTAATATGACCAAGCAGTGTGCTGAGCTTACTCTTGAGCATGCAACGTACAGTTGGCCATGTGAACAGTAATCTTGTGTCAAATCTCACAGCTTGGATTGCTGCTGTCATAATTGGTTTGAGTCTCATGGTTTGTTTCAATTACGACAGTATTTGTAGGACTTATGCTGAAGAGACATTCGGCATCTGTCAAGCGTTGTAAGTATACAACCGGTTTCATCGATAACTTCACATCCAGCTTTAGAGAGTTTAAGCATTCATAAACTTTAAAGTGTCCACTACTGATCTAAGATGTTGAAGAGGCATTGGCGGTTGTCGAAAGGTGTAAAATATATGGCCATTTCGGTACACTTGAAAGCGAAAACTGAACAATTCAGCGGCAGCCATCAACTCACATGCAGATCCGTAGGTTAAGGGCTTAAGCATTTCACTCTTATAGTGCTCCTGTGTAGTATAATCATCTCCTGTACCGTCATCAGTCCACACCTTGAACCTGTCCCAGTCATTCAATACATAAGACACAATGTTCCTTTCGGATATCAAGAGTGAGCCTGATATGGCCATGCAATATGTAACAAAGAGAATGGAAAAGGCAGGTGCTATCTCCAGGCATGGAAACCACTCGGTAAATGACAGTTCTTTGATCGATAGTGATCACCTCGATAGACATGGTAATGGGGGTACGGTTGGAACGATAAAGGAATTGGGTACCTGAACAATGTAAAGTAAGTCTAAAATACCTACACAATAACGATAATCGTAATAAAACAGTGGAGAAGCCGTGGATTAAATTAAAAGGCTGTAGTTATCAGCAGGGAGAGGTGAATCCTGTGGCGTAGCAAGGAAGTGAATGTAGAGACTGGAGCGACGGACGGCCTTATATAGGCAGGCAGCCAACAACGTGGGAGGCGTTGGGATGGGGGACCCAACGCCACCTCACACAGTGACCGAGCTGAGGGCTATGGACGTATATATGTACGTAAGTAGGATTCAGTTAGTGTTGGGAACCCGCGTACCAAATTTCTTGAAGATGGGCCCATAAGTAACAAAGACCGTTGGAAAGTTCAATATGGCGGCCGACAGTGGCATCATACCACCGAAATAAGTATGTACATTGGATTCGATTAGCGCAGGGAAGACCCCTACCAAATTTCGTGAAGATGGTGCCATAAATAAGAAAGTTCAACATGGCGGACTTTGTCGACTGTTATGATCGTTACGCGTAGAATTTCAAAATAAAACCTGTTTAACTTTTTTAAGTAAGCTGTAAGGAATGAGCCTGCCAAATTTCAGCAATCTACCTACACGTGAAGTTGGAGAATTAGTGACGTTGGAAAGTTCAATATGGCGGCCGACAGTGGAGTCATACCATCGAAATAAGTACGTACATCGGTTTCAGTTAGCGCAGGGAAGCCACCTACCAAATTTTGTGAAGATGGGGCCATAAATAAGAAAGTTCAACATGGCGAACGTTGTCGACCATTATGACCGTTACTTAGAATTTCGAAATGAAACCTGCTTAACTTTTGTAAGTAAGCTGTAAGGAATGGGCCTGCCAAATTTCAGCCTTCTACCTACACAGGAAGTTGGAGAATTAGTGATGAGTCAGTGAGTGAGTGAGAGCTTTGCCTTTTATTAGTATAGATTAATTAAAGTCACCTAATTTTCTTATTTATTTTGTCTTTTTTCTCTTTCTTCATTATGTAAAGCACTTTGAGCTAAATTATTTGTATAAAAAATGATAAATAAATGTTGCTGTAATTACTTTACAATATCATAGGAGTAGCCTAAGTGGGCTTGTGGTGACTCAATAGCTTGCAATGAGAGCAATTCCAATTCATAGAAGTGATGAAAAAATGTCATTGATTGATGTGCTATTGTTAGCTGTGGACCGAGCTGTGACTAATTATAGTTTAAACTGATAAAATGTGCACTTTTCAAAGAAGTACCCGATGGAGAGCTAAAATTTCTTGTTGATGTCTGACTAACTTTTAATGGGGATCAGTTTTGCTGTTAGAAGTAGATGTTGGATGAGTTAAAGAGAAAAAATAGCATCACGCATGAACATACCCCATTAGACCCTGCCGAAGGCTGCAATACCACTCCCGGGAGAGAGGGGGTGCCAACACTAACTGTACTGTCTCTTTTTCTCTCTGCAGTGGGGCAAATGAACAGCCCAGTCCTACAAGTATTGATGTCCCCAGAAGGAATGGCGTCAGATGAGAAGCAGACCTCCTGCCTGTTGAACGTTCTCGAACCTGACCCGCTCGAGAGAGTTTTAAAAGTAGAGAAGTGAAGTGGTCTAATCAGGCGGTTTGCATGCCTGTTTCCTGCTCTTGTGCCACTGAACACCTATTTTAGTTTTTTTTGTTTGGACTGATATCCCAAATTTCCTGAGAACTTCTCCGCTCTTTTGTCGTTTCACAATATACAAAATATACAAGTCATAGTAACTTATTTCAAGGTAAATTTGAAACAGAAAAGTAATCCGTAATTGAAGCCACACAGAATGTCTCTATTTTTTAAGATGGATGAGTTTGCAAATTCAAGTTTCAGTGAGAGATTTGATTTCAAAACTTTGTACAAGCGCATTCTATTTGAGATAGTTCAATGGAAAATGAACTTTTCTCACACACTTATTTGGAAGAATAAGTGTGCCAAATCTCAACAAAATCGGTCTATTGGGAGGTGAGTTGTTTCATGAAGGCAGAGAGACGGACAGACAGGCAGACACAGAAGGCAACTGCAGTGGGTTCTTATTGCTTACACAAACATGCCTAAAAAAGAAAGGCAGAATAAATTACCAGAAAACTCTTTAATAATACATTTTATTTATATTGCACCTTTATTTGTGGCTAACTTACTCCAGTTTGTGGGAGCCCTGCCTCTCTGGTGGGCAATTGGGATCCTAATGTCTGTTTAGGTGTATCCTATACATGAGGTTGACCTTCTGATTAGCCTGTTGATTTGGTGGGCTTCTCAAAGTGATGTAACCAGCCCAGCCCACCACAGAATAGAAAATCACACTGGACATCTTATCACAGAGTTATAGAAGATGTGAAGGATGGCACTTCCCACATTAAAGAGCCTCTTCTGCCCTTTCTTACAGAGTTCCTCTGTGTTCTGGGAGCAGTCCAACTTGTCATTAATGTGGACCCTCAAGTGTCAGTGAAATTCTTATGTGCGTCTGATAATCAACGTGTTACGTGTCGCCAAAACTTTGCTGCCATAATTAGTAAGCAGAACTACCTTACCTTAGACCTTTTGTCCTGAAATATCTCAGGTCATAGACGTACTCCAATAATATGGAAGTAGCTTAGAAGGTAACTTCTCAGTTAGAAGGCTATCAGGGCCCTACTTGGAAGATTCTGACATGGATAATATTTAAGAAACTCTCACCTTCTTGTACAGGTTGCGCAGATCCCTGTATTGCCACATGCTATTGAGGACCTGAGATGCTGCCTTCACCACCTTTGGCGAGTGCCTGTGAAGAACACAAAAAGATGAGTTACTTTTCTTACCCCTAATTAGGTAAGTCTCCAAGCTAATGGTGCCTGCCTATCCATGTATCCATTTCCTAAGCATGTCAGTTCACTTGTTCCAATACAAAATCTTTGGAGAGCAGAACACAATCCCATTTGCATCCAGGAAGGTGAACCCATCCACTGAAAGGCACATTCACAGAAACAAAAACGTTGTCAATTTACAGTAATATGCACATATTTTAGATCAGGGAGAAAACTTACATAATCATTGGGTTAATATTTAGACTTTCCACAGATGGAGATTTAGACCTTGTAAAGCAGTAGTTTTAATGAACACTCTATACGAGCTCTCTTAAATCTTAACAATGTTTCATTCATACTGAGCAGAAGTACCTTCAAGTGCTCATTTGTACCCTATAGCTATAAGTCCATTTTTATAAGGGTGGCTTCTTTTTTTTTTTATATATATTTCCAGCATCTAAACCACTTTAGGACACTCTTCGGAATGTGTGACAGCAAAAAACAGGTGCATAAAAATATTATTGAAACAAAACAAATAAAACACATGGAAGACACACCTGAAAAACTATCTACCAGAACAGTTTGCCTGCTTTCTCCAGAAAGATGACCACCTAGATGACATATCTCGACAGTTATGTTTTGGCCAAAAAACAGCTAAACCTGTTGATCACGTCCTCATGCCATATATATGGAGTTGCTACCATGTGATTGGCTGTTTGGAGGAGGAGACTACTTGTGTTAGCAAACACCATAGAGTGTTGATGTTGTATGCTCAAAAAATCTACAAAGATGCATACTGTATGTAGTTTAGTCACCAAGCCTTACTCATAATGTTTTTAAGGATATTACCTTGTAATGGGCCACAAGCACTCACTGGCTGAAGTGGAAAAAATGAACTGGGGGCAGTCCCTGTTATTTCAGCATCTTCATCTTTGTAATGGAGAATAACACCTAGCGTATAGGTTGATAGTATTTTTTTTAGCATTAATGTCTATGAATATAAATGGTTAAACAAGCATGGATCATAATGTTAACAGTATCTAATTTTCAAATGCTAAGAAGGTGGATAACCCAGTTGTTTGTGACTCTACTAGATTAGATGACAACTTTAGCTTTGAACCATCTGTGACAGGGACTGGGAGAATTGACTAGAGTGGGCCCGGGACACTTTACATTCTACGAGTCAACCCACATGAAGAAAGCCTGGATTTGAAGGTAGGTTTAAGAAGGCAGTATATGGTCTAATTGCTGTTATACCCGCTATTTGTTTGTCTTTGAAACTCGTGAAAATGCTGAAAGGGACAAAGGTGGACTGGGCTGAACCTGTCTGACCTGAGTCACTGGATACTACACACTCCAATTTGTGCAAGAGGCATGTCAAGAACCATTAGAACTGGATAAGTCAGGCCTGCAGATGCATGAGGCCAAGCCAATTGGTATCTCCATTGAAAGGCCATGTGAGAGCAAAAATTAAGCTGGACCAAAGATTAGTGAATACGCTAAAATAGGCAGTCACCTGGCAGTCTAAGCAAGATGAACTGATTATTATCCAGGGTGTACTGCTATTATTTTTACATAAAATTTTACTTTGCTTATATTTTCATTGGAATTGGAAACCTTGATCTAATTGACTTATGTATAAATAGGAAACTTTTCCTCCTGCCACTTCTGGTACTTTATTTAATTGCTGGAGGAACTTTTCAACTACAGTTCAACAGTCAACTCTGACAGTGTGGTAAGCAGGGGATTTTGTGCCATTCTGTTATTGTCTACATAATAAAGAGTATCACTGTAGAACCCTACCACGACAAACCAACTCTCCTACTACAAAGTACATATATAATATTCTACATTCAATGCTGATATTACATTTTTTCAAAGGCCAGGGCGAGGGCCCACTTGGAGGTTTGAAAGCACACCGATATACAGAAACTATTTCAGAAAATGCCACCTGTAAGTTAGAAAGCTCATTTTTTTCACTACAGGTTGGCAGTGGGGTGTGTGGTGTGAGAAGTGCCGGAACATGGCATTCATTAACTGCTGGTACTGGCATGGAACTGGCATGGAATACTGGTGAGGACCGGCACATTTCAAGGACTGAGTACATTACATAATAAACAGAAAAGAAGAAATTCAATGATAGAAAATCTGTCATGCTCATATGGCTGGCAAATATATATAAGACGTTTCAAGATCTCCTCTTGAGGATTTGTCATGACTTCATAGCGTCTTTCGGATACCCTTCAGCCTTCAGTGCAGTCCTGGGTTCCATTTTTAATGCACTTCCCCTTTTTTGCATACATTTATCGACATCGTTGAGAATTTTGAAGAATTGCACGAGGTCCTTTACGCATCATTCTCTGAATACAGAGCATTTTCCAAGCAAAATAGTTCGTTCAGCTCGTTTATTCTGTATAGTGTTTTTTTTTTTAATTTTATTGATTTTATTGTAATCATTCCATACAAATAGATCAATTTTGTTGTAAATTTCCACTTGGGATTAATAAAGTATCTATCTATCTATCTATCTATCTATCTATCTATCTATCTATCTATCTATCTATCTAATAGTGCCATTCACATCTATCTATCTATCTATCTATCTATCTATCTATCTATCTATCTAATAGTGCCTTTCATATCTATCTATCTATCTATCTATCTATCTATCTATCTAATAGTGCCTTTCATATCTATCTATCTATCTATCTATCTATCTATCTATCTATCTATCTATCTATCTATCTATCTATCTATCTATCTATCTAATTTTTACAAAAAAATAGGATTGAAAACAAATCGACCCCCACCCCTGAGAAAGAGAACATGGCCAATGGAGTTAAACTTAAAGCTTGTAAACATACCTAAACTGATGAGTTTAATAGGCCAATAGAGATGAAAGGAGAAGAAAAAGAAATGCGGAGAGAATTACTTCCTCGTTGCTTTAAGAGCTTATTTTAAAATATTATTGATTAGATCCTGTCAGGTTTTGAAAAGAGTTCTGTACAGATCCTCTAAGTGGGATCTCTATTTTTTCTCCATTTTCTATGGGATCCTCTATTTTTTCCAAATTCAAATAGTATAAAACATCGGTTTCCCACTGACTTAAAAGAGGAGAGTTAGGATTCTTCCAATTTAGCAAAATAATAGTGTAGTGAAGGCAATCACAGTTTATTTGTCCTTCTCCACTTTAAATCCATCTGGAAGAACACCAAACACAGCTGTCAATGGTTTAGGAGGGATTGTGACACCAAGGCTGTCTGGAAGGCACTTAAAAATTTTGGTCCAAAATGATGTTAATTTGGTGCAGGCCCAAAACAAGTGACCGACCCAGTGAGGCTGGGACCATGTATAGTGTTTTGAAAGATTACGGTCTCAGAATTGTTACATGACTTGTGCAACACTTTCCACTCACATATACTGTTTATTACATACTGTGAATGTAGCAGAGAAGGACACTACAGTTCACTCAACAAGTTCTTACTTTGTATAGTGCCTTTAGACGAGATTGCCCTCTGTACTCTGTTACATGATTAGTCCAGAACACAATACCTAATAAAGTGGCTGGTGAGTGGCTGTTATACTTAAAAAAGGTTTACTTTAAGCTAAAGTGGAGACACATCAACACAAAAGCAACAGCAAGCAGAGAAGAATTATTTGCCCGGGTCAGACTCCTATAATAAAAGACTAACAGGTATGTGATGATTAATCCGAGTGCCATAGGATGCCCAAAAATTATAAATACTTGTGCATTTCAGCCAGAAACCTGCTTGGGGTAATTGTGCTGGGCTCACTTAGTGCCTTGGTATATAAATAAAAGAACCTTCAAATCATCAGAGCATCAACTGATTATTTGATAAAGAGAAAACCCCTGACACTGTATTTACAACATTTTAATTTAAGCCTTGATTTCATAATGGTGTTTTCAAAATAAATATTGCTTTAATCATTTCTCAGCATTCTCCTGGACTGAAGGAAACACAACCACGGTCATGTCTAATTAGCTAAGGTAATTAAAATGCTGCCTTTGTTTTTCTATTTTTAATTCCTGAAAAGGCCTCCATTTAAGTTTGAGTTGACAAACATAATAAAGAGTCTCATGACTATAACTGTCATAATGATTTGCACAAATATTCCAAAAGGTCTTGTAATAGCAGTTAGAAATCCAAACTAGATATCCAGGGTTGGACAATATTATAGCAACATCCACGGCTGAGGGGACAGATTTCAAGAATCACGAAGGTAATATGGCTCTTACTGTAATGGGAAAATAAATCTTCTCTTCAAAAAGTGAAAGAAAAATGTATAATACAACCAGTCGATTTTTGTAGGTACTCTACATGAATCATGTTCCTTTCCTTCTTTCTCATGTTTCTTAAAAATCTAGATTATCCTAAGCAAACAAAAATACAAATTTACAATAAAGAAAAAAAATGTTGTAATCCAGAGCAACGAAAATGACACGACACCAGATTAAGAAAGGATGCATGGTGTCGTAGCTCTGATAGAAATTCTGTGACACTTCCAGCCCAGCACCCTGCCACCGTTCCTCCAGAGAAGCAATGACACAGATGGCGCCGAGGGGTCTGTGGATGATGTTCCACCATCGCCCACATATATCATATTACACAGAGCATCAAACAGAAGTGTGTGTAGGTATGTACAGCTTCTTTCAAAAGTATGCAGTGTTGAGCATGGTCATAGTAACAGGAAGGTGATACTGCACTTCTGAAAGTATGGCTGTAGAACATTCATTGTTAAAAAAATTCGGACGTGAGTGTCAGCAGGTTTTGCGCCCTAGGAACCAAGTTACCTGAACTATTCTATAATATTTCAGTAATTATTTACCATTCTGTTGCTGATCTTTCAAATCATTAAATAGGTCATTATGATAGCAATAGATGAAAAGAATTCATAATTAACTGCAGAATTACGGTATTTGTCTGTTCCTCTAGAGTGTCTCTTTCTCTTGCACGATTTGGCCCAAAAACTAATCAGCACATCGTCATCTAATAACAAGCTTAAGTTTCGCGTTGGGTATTTTTTGTTATTTTAGCTCTAGACTGTCCTGAAGAAATTGTGACACATGAACACACACAGACAGACAGACACAGATCCATCATCGAGATTGCAATTTGTTTGGTATCAGGGGATCCTAAAACATCGAGATCCGTCAGAAAACCGGAGATCGAAATTTTTGATGAATCTAAAGCTTTTGCTCCTCCCCCATAGATGATTGGTTATGGTGGGGGAGTGTGCAAAGCAAAAACATGCCCATTATCGGGCTTTACTCATATTTGGTGTGTGTGCTTTGGTCTTTCCATATAGTATTATTCTTGATGTTGTTGCAAATGTGCAACAATTATGTGGAGCTCAACACGATATCCAACCTTATTATGTTTTTCTACTACTTTGAATATTATTATTATTACCATGATTATCTTTGTAGTGAACCCTTAGCGTTAGGATCAGAAAACCAAAATGTCACCATAAGCGTGTGTCGTAAAATCGTTTTTGTCATTCATTCTCCTGCTCCTTGCCGAAAGTGGGTAGAGGTTGCTTTATAACCTCTTCTCATGTCCTGCTCTGAGACTTTTCATACAATTCCTAGAAGTAATTCTTGAGACACTTGATAAATGAGTACATATCTGTACATATTGTGACAAGAGTCTGTTCACTGATGATCTCCACGCAACCTGACAGAGCTTAAGCAGTTTTACAAAAAAGAATGTTGGAGAAATGGCAGAGTCCCGCGTACGCAGACTCAAGGCTGTCATGGCTGCCGAGGGTTCCACTACTAACTCCTGACTTAAAGGGGCTGAATGCTTATGTGATCAATTATCCATCCATCCATTATCCAACCCACTAGGTTCACGGGGGTCTGCCGGAGCCAATCCGAGCCAACAGAAGGTGCAAGGTAGGAAACAATCCCCGGGCAAGGCGCCAGCCCACCGCTAGTAATTTTGTGTTATATATTTGTAATTAGCTTGGATCACTCTGTTTTCACTTTGACATTAAAGAGTCTTTTTCTGTTGATTAATGTCAAGAACATCAAATCAAATCCACTGTTCTGTAACAATAAAATGTGAAAATGTCTTTCTACAAGACTTTCTAAAGGTGCTACATTGGACATTTCTATTGTCCACATGTAAGCACAGATACTTTCAGAATGATGGACTGTGGGTGCTGATTTACCCAAACTGTTTCCATTTTCAAGTGTGTATGTTCAGGGTGTGGGTGGGCAGTGTGGTCTAGTGGTCTTCCGAATGGAGCTTTACCTGAGAAGGTTCAATCGTCTTCTGTGACTCTGAGGAGTGCACCATAATCTGCCTGAGCTCTGAATTTTAAAAATACAAGTGTAAATAATTAGCCTGCACTTCTTTGCTTAGCAAGTGGCTTTGGATGGTGTGGCGCTGACTTCATATAAAGGCTCTGTTGTTTTTTGTTTTTTTTTATTCGCACAATTACATCTGCTTATTTTAAGACATTTTTCAGAATAGCCTGTTGCTCTCATTACAATTTTATTTTGGTTTTGCTTTGTTATTTTTTGCTAAGAAAATAAGAACCTCAGTGCAAATGAAAACAAGAATGAGTGATTTGCTTGCAAGAAAATGCTGGGATTATGTGTCCCGCTCTGTTAAATGAGTAGCATTACCGGAGTATTTCAGGAATTCACGAGCAGGTGTGCGGATCTGTCAATGCAAATACAACCTCCCCTCAGTCTTCCTATGAACGGCCCTTGGAAATTGTGACGAATGCCGTATTTTATGTTATCAGAGGGGAAAAAACAACATATATAAAGCTGATATATGACTGCTTTGGCGAGTTCAATTTCCTGTAAATAAAATCCCTTTAACTTGTATAGAATTTCAGGTGAAATGTTGGCTGGGGATTTCATAATAAATCTTGGTTTTCCCAAACACACATTTCTTAGAGCAGGGATGCACAACTCGGAGCAGAATGGTGATACGTCATCTATGCTGGTGAATAGTGGATTCTACTTTTCTCATTTTTAATTAAGTGTGGTTTTGTTTGTTTTGCATAACAGGTATTTGCACTGTGTTTAATGCCAAAGTACTTCAGCATCTGAGAAGCGGAAGCAAAGTGGAGAAACAGATGACAAGGAGACTGTGGCAGCAGACATCTCGTGCCTATTAAATGAAAGAATACGATGCTATATAATTTAACATAACCTCACACGACCATCACAAACCCACTTCATCCAGTGCAAGGTTCAAGCAATTTCGGTAGCATTGCCAAGGCAGAAACCAACTCTGGACAGGATGCAGTGCCCACTCAGACACACAGCCACACAAAGCCAACTTCATATCATCACTAGAGCTGACAGGATGAAATTCATTAAGGCGTACTTCGTAGCAAATTTGTTGGATTCACCGGTGACATTGTTTGTCAAATGTTTCCCTGAAAATTCACAATTCAATCAGCTTAGATGAACTCTTTTTTCCTAGTGTTACATGATGCTTTACGAGGCCAGCATGACATCAAAGAGCTGTAGTGGCCAATGGTGATAGGCGATGTCATGACCCGATGTGTGCTTCCTACCCGATTTGCGTCACACTTGCACTGAACTTTCATGTATTTGTACTATAAGTGCTCTCCACCTCATACTTTACAGCGGAACCAATCTGTTTTGCGCATGCGTGAACATTTTACTGTGCTGACATGTGTGTGTAATGTCACTACCCAGTCGGTAGACAAGCATGTGTTCAATATGGGGATGGATATTTGAGGAGTAAACCGCCAGACAGTGATTATATTTTTATATTGTGTACATAAAAGAACCATCAACAACAGATCAAATCAAATTAATAATATATTGGACAATTATTATAAAAGTAAAGTTGAATAAATCGGACTCTGCAACTGCATGAATAAAGGGTAATGTACCACTTCCAGTTAGCGGAAATAGCCCAAAAGTTGACAGACATCTACATTTTATACCTAATAACTGTATGCAAAATTTGGTTGACCTAAGCGAAAGCGTACTCAAGTTATTGTATTTACATACAAACATACACACAGACAGACATAATTCCAAAAATGGTATTTTCAGACTCAGGGAGATCTTAAACGTCGAGATTCATCAAATTCTTGATATCGAATCTTTGGACGATTACAATACTCTCCCCATACTTTGTATACAAGAAAGTAAAAAGAGCAACTTGCAGTGTCTTCATATGAGGGTTATATTAACTAAAAATAATGAGAATTTTATGATAATGCTTCATTGTTCTGCATAGATTCACTGGACATTGTGTCTTCCCATGTTATACTCCTCGCTGTGCAGTCCAAATCACATAGCAACAGGGACAGCCCTCTGAGCATCTATATATATAATTCACTATGGGCACGCAAGACAGTGAGCGCAAGCAAGGCAGAGAGCCATGCCCGCCAACTCACAGAGCCCCGCCCGTCAACTCAAAGACCATGGGATACGCTCAACAGAGCCCCGCCCGCCAACTCTAACCCTCCTCCCGCATCATGGGATTCGCACGACAGAGCCCCGCCCACCATCCGTAACCCTCCTCCTGCATCCACCATCGCTCTCGAGGCATGTGCACTGCCTGCTCATCTGCCCGCACGCAACAACTCACCAAACACAGCCTCATTTGCTTTTTATCTGTGCTACAGTCCACATGAGAGAGACACACACACAGGCGCGCGAGAGAGAGAGAGAGACACACACACAGACGAGAGAGAGAGACACACACACAGGCGCGCGAGAGAGAGACACACACACACACACAGGCGCGCGAGAGAGACACACAGACACAGATACACGAGAGAGACACACACACACAGGCGTGCGAGAGAGACACACACACACAGGCGCCGAGAGAGACACACACACACAGGCGCGCGAGAGAGAGACACACACACAGGCGTGCGAGAGAGACACACACACACAGGCGCGCGAGAGAGACACACACACACAGGAGCGCGCGTGAATTTTTGCAATGTTATTTTTCTTGGTTTATTAAATTACGGATTTTTCAAATGTTCATTTTTTTCCCTGTGCTTAAAACTCGTTAAAAAAAAGTGTTTTTAGCGAGCGGTTCGTAGCGCTATAGCACGAACTATTTCAGTGTTAGTTTTCTATTTTGTTCAAGGTTTTCTTAGTGTTGTTCAATGTTTTTACATTTAGTTTACTATTACGCTGTGCATTCTATGGTATAATTAACTACTTTGTATATTTGTGCTTAAAAACTTAAAAAAACATATATTTACATACAGTTTGTACGGTCAGGAACAGATTAATTGTATTTACATACAATCCTATGGGGGAAATTACTTTGGTTTACGACCAAATCGGCTTAAGACCAGAGCTTTGGAACGAATTATGGTCGTGAACCGAGGTTCCACTGTATATATAATCGACCAAATTGCCCGACCAAGGGATACGCACGACAGAGCCCCGACCACCCACTCTAACCCTCCTCCCACGTCCACTCTCACTCTCGAGGCATGCACACTGCTTGCTCATGTGCCCGCCCCCAACACACCAAACACATCCTCACTCGCTTTGATCTGTGCTACAGTCCACATGCAGCTGTGAGCCACGTTGACTGTTCACGTTGATAATTATGCGGCGTATGCTACGCCGCGAGTTGGCTAGTATGCAATAACACTGATGTCTTGAATCACATCTCTGAGGGTTTTAGTTAGTTGTGAAAAGGGCTCAGGAAATGCAGAGGGAGATAAGGGACTTAACGTATTGTGGTGTCAAGGGAGGCATGGTGACACAGTGCTGAGTCCTACTGCCTCACAGCTCAGGTGGCATTTTTGGCTGCAATAATTAGTTCAGTTTAAATCTTCACCCCCTTTCTTCATGGGTTTTTTCAGTAGAATTTGATGCACCTGTACATGAATACTTATGTCAATGCGATATTACAGTTTTTCTTTATTTTTAATCAATTTCCTAGAATTTCTAAAATCGTGTCTTTGCATTATCATTCTGGAGAACTGAATGTTGTTTAATGATGAAAAAAATTGAATTAAATAGTTTTATCATGAGACTGCAACATAAAATGTGTAGAAATTGAAGGGGCCCAAATACTTTCTGAAGGCACTGTTGTACACCTAGCATACAGTCTTTGGGATGCCTCTGCAGAACCCAAAAGAAAAACTCACGAAGAAAGAGGATGAGACTGACTTGGCACAGGATTCAAACCCAGTATGCTGTGTACATGATATTTATACACCGTTACTAACCCGCCCCTCCTCTATTCTGTTTCTATTGTCCATATCCTCACGTAGCATGTGGTGTCACTGCCGTACTGACAAAGAGTCTAGCTGCCATAGGAAACTCATCTCAGATAAAGGAGCACAATATTAGGGTTAAGTAGATGGTGTCTTTTCATCTGAATGGCTTAATTGAGGAAGGGAGCTTGTTGGCCGAGTTCTCCAATACTCCGACTGTCTGGCTCGTCTTCCTTCTTTTCTACAATCTGACTTGTTGTTCTACAATAAGCTGATGAACAGCCATTATTGTTTTTGTTATCTTAATTTGTTTCTTTGTTTTTGATTTATTTGAACAAATCTGTATCCTCATATCTGATAGTTCTGTATTTAGTGAGTGTTATAAGCTATTTTTGCCTTGAGAGTTGTTGCGGCGCTCTGAGTCTGCATTTGGTGAGGCTCGCTGTGCAAGAACAAACTCATCTGTCCTGTTGTGTTGTATTTCTGAGGTGGCCATGACGGATTGGCCATCTAGCTCTGTGAAGAGGACCACTTGTGTTCTGTTCGTGTGTTGTATTTACCCATTTTTTGAAACCCATTGAATCTCCAACCTACCTAGAAGGAGATTCTCTCTCTAGATTGCCTTCTATTTGTTCCTTACAAGGTTTATTTTGTTTTCTTACCTTCTTAGGGAGTCAAGGCTGGGGTGGAGCAGTCAAAAAACAGGGCCTGTTAAAGCCCATTGAAGCATTCCGTACATGATATTGAGCTATACAAGAAATAAATTGTCATTGTTGTACCAACCACAGTGTCACCCCTTATATTATCCACTCGTGCATTAAACCAGTACAGTGTGGTGGAGGCTGAAGTCTCTCGACAGCATTGAGCAGCACATGGAAGAAA